>NW_026138003.1:1200000-1763842 GCF_019393585.1 Leptopilina boulardi
CAATATCATAAATTACTCGATTTAAAAAATACTTCCCATTATGTATTTTTATTCTAATCAACGATCTATAAAAGAAACTCGAAAGAATATTTAATTTATATATACAGGTATATTTATAATTTCCTTATTTCTCATATTTTACAAAACAATATATATCAAAGTCTCGGATTTTTTTTATTTGGTCTCAAAAATAGCATTTTCTTATGTACTTCAAAATCACAGCAAAAAGCTAAACTCAAAATTGGTCACTAAAGTTGCCCTCCAAATTGAGTCTGATTAAACTCATTCTGAATTCAAGTTTTTTCTGCGTGTAATAAACATGAATTGGATTCCAGGGTTGGGTTATTTTTCTATCTTTTGTGACCTCCCTGAAGTTGGCTTTGACGCTCAGCGCCAAAAATTGTTTTTCGTATAATCAAAAATTTCAAATTCCCTTTTTTTTATTTTTCAATCCAAATAATACCTTGAAAAATACTTCTTAAGACATTGTATAAACCCTAAATCTTTTTAAAAAATGTTTTGATATTTTTGGTCTCATGAAAAATAATTTTCGACGCTGAGCGTCGACGCCAACTTCATGGAGGTCTTTTGTGTTTTTGTTAAAGTTTTTTGAGATGGTAGTACTAAATTCTATTAAATTGTAACTACTTAGAACAAGTTTTTTATTTTGAAATACAAATAAATGGCACTTTTGAACCTTAATTTCTTTTCAAAATACAACTGCTAATTTTAATTTTTTTTTAAATTTTTGCCACACGCAAATTACTACAAAATTTTATTTTTGAAAAAACAAAATGACGTTGCCTACATTTTACTGGTAAATGCATATTTGTTACTATTTTTAATAAATATCTCTAAACTCAACAAATGTTAACATTACGCACATATTTACAAAATATGAGCCAAAAGTTTTGAACGTTCAAATAAACGAAATTTTTTTTGCAACTTCTTTAATTACGAATTTTATTACAAAATTTTGTTTTAAATATTTAAAAAGAAATTATTATTTTAATAATTGTTTAATTTACTGTTTTATTTTACATTGACATTATAATTTATTTGATAATTTATAGATTGAAAAAAGTATTTCATTCATATGAACGTTCAGAACTTTTTTGGCTCTACAAAATTGTAATCCAAGAATCGATATTTTTTATTTAATTACTTTTTCACATTACTCGGAACAAGGAAGTATATTGAAGATATAAAAAAAAAAGAATATTATGATGAAGATTTAGCAGAATATCAAATAGATAATATTGATACAAGTTTTGCAAAAAAAGAAACAATACGTCTTTGTCAATGTATAAAACTCGTTTTTTTTTTATTTTTATTTTTTAAATGTGTGAGTAAGCGAATCGATAAATCGATGGCACCTCCATACACTTAGTTTGCTCACAGCGATAAATTCGCTTTTGTGCGAATCTGAGCGATATTTTTGATTGGGTAAGAGGCATCAGAAATCAATTACACTAGTTTGACAGTGATTGAAATAGAAACTGAAACAGCAAAAGAGGATTTTTATGCTTTCGTGGTAAAAAAATGTTTCTGTAAAATTTCCACTGTACAGAAAAAAAATCGTTTTAAATAAATGAAAATTAATTACTAACATTTGTTTTTAAACCAATATGCCAAAAGTATTAATCAAAACCAATTTTTAGGTTTATTTAAAAATTTTACTAATTAAACAATTTTTTTTTTTGTAATATATAACAATTGTATTTTGTAACTATAATACATATATATTATATAAATAGTAATTTATTAATATTTTTTTAATATTATTAATTTTGTCTTAATATCCACGCATTATTTAATGTAATTCGTTTTCTTTAATAATTGCAAAATGTAAACGTCAACACAAATCATGTAACTACAAATCTTAAATTCTGCATCTGTCATAAAAGTTATTTGTGGCGATAATTGTCTGTATGATTCATACTTTGCTTTTTATAAAAAAAAAAAAAAAGAAAAAAATCGTTGCGTCATTAAACAACTCCTTGCATCAGTCAATGTCATATATGTTGTCATAAGAAATTACATAGCTATATACTTTTTTTTGATGAATATTTGGTTTGATAGAAATTCAAGTGAAGCGAGAAAAAGAATATAAGAGTAATTTTTGTTTAAAACGATAAGAAAAGATTTAGGATCGTAAATATGTGTCTTATATCCTGGTATAAGGAAGAGGATGTTCCGGACTATGGATTTAAGATGCAATTTCCGCAAGGATTCTAGCCGTCATCCGTCATCCGGCGCATAACCAAAAGCCATATATAGAACAATGCCTGGTTAAAATTACGCATTCCAATTAGAGGTTTCTAAGAGAACCACGCGCACGTGACACACTTCACCTTTCATGTTCCAACACATACATGTATACTTATTACAATATGAATTCAAGATTTATCCGACAAATATCCCAACAATGTATATACACTGTTTCAAATTTTCCACTCACAAAAGATCGAAATTCCAAAGATTCTCTCATGCAGAAATTTAACATATAACGTCCCAATCTAGTTTGGCTGTTTAATATTACTGATGTTATAAAAAAACTATCAGTCTTGTAACTAACTATAAATGAAACGATGAAAAAGTGACTACTACTATTTAAACCAGAAACAAAGTTTTATGTTCAAATTTATAATTGTCCAGAAATCGCAATTTGGAAATTGCATTTCAAGTTTCGAAAATCAAATTTTGAAACAGAAAAAATTTCAGTCATCAAGAATCGAACCTCGGTTCTTACTGTTGCAAATTCAGTAGAGAAGCCACGCAAACATCTCACTTGTTATGAAATAAAAGTGGTGCTCGATTATATTACAAGACTTTTCTTTAAAATTTATTTTTAGGAGTAAAATTAAATTCTCTATTATTTTTAGAAAGTGATAAAATTACTTTAGAAAAAAAATGTAGTATAAAATTAAAAACCTAATAGTAATAAAAATGGAGTGCATGAATTTCCCATAATAATCATTCGTTAAAATTTTCATTTTAAAGAATTTTAATAATTTTATGAAATATATTTATTTTTTAGACGAATTTTCATTTTTCGAATTAGCATTAAGAGAGAATTTCTTTTTGAAAAAATTTTTATTTTAAAGAATTAATATTCGGTTAAATTAGAATTTGTTAAATAAAAAATTTGCAAAAAGAAATTTTATCATATGGTAATTCAAAAATAAAAATTCATCTACAAAATAATTACACATATAAAATTTTTTAAAATAAAAATTTTAACCATATGATTTTTGATGGAAAATTCAGCGCCCCATAAAAATTATTACTATATTCTATTTATTTTTGCCATTAAAAAAACAAAAATTTTAATATATTATTAAAAGTGATATTGATTCAAGTCGATATTAAAGGAACTAAATTCTCAAATCTAGGAAAAATATGAAAAGAACTCACTCGTTGCATCTCTCACGAGACTTTCGATAGGAATTTTTGTCTTTTCTTTTCAATACCTTTTTCAATTCTGCATTCTGGTATATTTTTCAAATCGAGTTTTCCATCGAAGCAAAGTTTACAACAGATTTCACTTAACTTATCTCATGTCACAGTCAATCATGCTCAAAAGTATTTTTCAAAATGCATCCATGCAATCTTACCCTAATATATTAAAAAAATTATTTTTTCACAAAAATTTCTTTAATATGGCCTATTTTATAAACAGCATTAAAAACGTACAATTATTCATACAAAATATTTTTCACATCATAGATAATGATAAATATGATTTAAATAAATTCTATAGTTTATAATAAAAAGTAAAAATTATTTTTTTTTTCCAGTAAATCAGTTATTTGATACAGGTATTAGGTTATACTGTTTCTACACAGAGAAAATTTGTTCCGAGAGTTTTACTGAACTTAGTTCGGTAAAATTGGGATAAAACAGCAAAACGGTAATTTTCAATAATTAGTACAGTAAAATGAATTTCATAAAACTGTAATGCAAAAGGCATAAAATATTATAATACATATATTACACAAAAATTAGTATGGTCCATACTAATTTTTGGTATTATTTGGTTAGAAACTAGTACGTTCATACGACTAAATAGTACAAAAATACAGTTATCCTCATTTTGAAACAAATTATATTAATTTTTGAAACAAAAAGTCTTTCAGTGTAGTGTCTCAAGTTCAGTTCGGGAAACAGTAAGGTACTGGCAGTACATAAACTAGAACAATAGCTAAGAATATTAAGGTCCGTTTTTGATAAATCAGAATTGAAATTTCATAAATTATTTAAATTATTAATGAAGAGTTCGGTAAAACTTGAGGCAGAAATATAAAAAATAAATATTACCATTACTGGAAATCTCAATTCACCTACTTTAATGATTCTCTGATGGTTTACAATTTGATACTCACATATACGATTTGAAACAGTACATCATGTTAACCTTACACCTAATACACGCAACACATTTTTATTTAACGTAATACATACTAAACGCATACATATAAAATAACGCAATACATATAATCGCTCGCTTAACATTGCTTCAGAAGGTTTGACCTGTCCTTATATATTAACCAGGATTTTAGTTTACCGCTTGTGAGAAACGTTCAAACAATTTATTGAAAAAAATAAAATAAAATAATTTAGATTCAATTATTTCTAAATATGACAACTAATTTTAAGACTACTTATGACAAAATTAGGAAGCAAACTTATTTTTTTAAGTAATTAATTCATTTTTTCTGAAATTTTTATTTAAAATTTATTTGTGATTTAAATAGAAATAAATTAATGAAAAAAAATTATTTTGTTTGTATATTAAAAATAAATTATTTTCCCTAAAATTTAATTTAAAAATATGATTTAGTTTAAAAATACATCTGAGCAAAATTCAATTTTTTGTTTATTTCACCTCTAATAATAATTAATGAATTAAAATAATTTTTATTATGTTTTCTGAAAAATTGAAAAAAGACTGTAATAATAATAATAATAATATATATATAAAAGGTATAAGTTCATAAAAAAGTACTTGAATCCTGAAAACAAATACGATTAGAATTGTACACTGAGAAAAATGTTTAGTATCATCTACCAAAGTTTGGTTCTCTCTACCAAATTTTTTAATTGATATATGTGCAACTAATCCGTTTGGTTCGGGCTACTAAATTTTTTCGTTGAATCATTTTGTTCGGTCTACCAAATTTTTTGTTTTGCAGAACTAACTTATTATTGTTTTTAAGCAAACAAAAAATTTAGTTAAATGAAAATTTTTTTTTGTTTTCTCAACCAACTTATTTTTTTGTTTCACCCTTTTCTCTTTATATAACCTACCTATGCCTATTTAAATTAATTTCTATCGCGGAAAAAACCTAACACTGCTGGGGCTCGAACCCTCAGACTACGCAACGCTAGTCGAGAACGCTGACCACTACTCTACGAATCCTACTAACAATTTGAGATTAAATCATTTTCACAATGTATAAAAGCTGGAAAAAAACTTTCGTTCTTGTACACGGAGAGAAAAATCTGCCTTTTATAGTATGAAATAGATTGCTGCTATTTTTCTGTAAACTTTTCATACTAATAGAGCAAAGATTTGAGAATTTTTAGTATAGTATTTGTCCGTACTAAAAAAGCATAGTATATATGCTTCTATAGTACAAAACATGTAGTTTAATAGCAACAACGCCATGCGAAGATCGCACATAACATCATCCTACTATGTTTGCATAAGTTCTATGCTTTTTCGGGGATAGACTCTTGCAACTGGCGATTAGGCCACGCCCACCTTTACTTAATTGGAACTGCCCTAATCGCCAGTTGCAAGAGTCTATCCCCGAAAAAGCATAGAACTTATGCAAAAATAGTAGGATGATGTTATGTGCGATCTTCGCATGGCGCCGTTGGATTAAAAGTATAATAAGTATGTAATAAGAGGCTATATGACAAACTTTATTAGCATAGACAAGTTTCATGCTAAAAAGACATACGATTGTACTATAATTACTCAAATTTCATGCCTATATAGCATAGAAAATTTCTGTGCATTAAATGTAAACCTTTCTATACTATAAAAGGCAGATTTTTCTCTCCGTGTAACAAGTTTTATTTATTTATTTTCACTACACAAACTTTTTTTTTAAAAAATGTCTGAAAAACATAAAAACTTCAACACTGAAACTTCACGACGCGAACGACATATGGTTAATGTTGACATCCCGTGAATGGGAAGCGACGCCATATTTACGAGAAGAGCGCGTGCGCAATACAGCATGTCAGCTATTTAGTACTGGGAACCAAACTATTTAGTTCGTAAACATGAAAGCTTCAAATATATTTTTTGGTAGAGCCAACTAAACTTCCCGATTTATTGCCACTTTCTATTCTGTTGTGACAACCATATTTTTGTAACGCCAACTAAAAAAGCTCAACTAAATTATTTTCTTATTATTACGAAATTATTTTTCTCAGTGTACATAAGTTTTACCGAACTGGACTTGAATTATGTAGTGCACAGAAAGGAAATACTCAGGAGAGCTGGCTATAGTTATCGTAATATAAACCAATGTTTAATGATTCAAATTTTTCATATATTTACAGTACTAGCTTGTAATAAATTAAAATATCATATCAAGTTTTAACTTTCAGTTAAAATTCAGTAAAATATCCAGAACAAATTTTCTCCGTGTATGAAAAGCACAGGAAAATTTTACAGTTAATGACATACTTTTCCAAAGCGGTTTTTTTTTTTTTTTTTTTTTTTTTGCAGAGTACACTTAAATATTCATTTCTTTTTTCCCATGCGATTCTTTAAAGAGATAAGAGTGTAAAAAGTGTAATTTACTTTGCACTTTAGCCGACCTGTAAGTATGGCTTACAGACTTTGAAAATTGGTTCTGATTTTCCATCTCATCCCTTTAGGACAATTCATAATCAAGGACACGCGATATTTCATTCCAACTGAATTCTCAAGATCCATACCAATAGATATTGGGCGAACGGCAATAGATAACTTCACGGAAAAGTCACGCAAAGTGCATCGATAATTTTACCTTTCAACTCAACTAAAAGTTCATTTTCAAGAACTAATAAAAGAATCGAATTTTCAAAGATTATATCCATGAAATTTCTTTCATTATATATATTTTTTTTTTATAATAAAGAATTATTATAAGTTGAAGAACAATTCTTGAACTCTTTCGAAAAAAAATATAAAATGAAAGGATTTATATAAATTCATCTACAAAATCCTGTAATTTTGCATTCATACTTTTCTCATACATTGAATAAAATGAATTAATTTTCGTAAATCCTAAAAAAAAAAAAAATGTTGAATAGATAATCTTTTTTCATAATGGATTCTATGGATTTTTACTGATTAAACGATTTGATATGAATTGTAATAGTCATGTGCAATTTTTTTTTAAATTTGCTAAATTCATTTTGAAAAAAATCCAATTACCTCTTTTTGAAGCATATAGATGTAGCAAATATTTTTTAATCAATTAAAAAAAAATTTTTCATAATCCATTAAAAAATAAAATTGCTCACACATTTACTGAAAAACTGTTTAATTAAAAATTATTATTTTTTTATTAATTTTTTTTATTTTTATTTTTTTTTATTATTTTTTTTATTAATAATTTAGGTTACTAAAAACTAGTAGAATTATGTACTTATTGAAAGAGTCAAATATGTTTGACCGATTAATGATAATACTTTGATTTGACTGTTTAAATGAATAATAATTCGACTGATTTTCAGTAAAATGTAACTGGAGGTCGATTATGTAAATCCATTTCAATTCTCACTTCTAATTCCATTTCCACTTTTTCTAATTGTAACTTCTCCTATTTTTCCAATTTTCACTCTCACTTCCATTCCCACTTCCATTTTCATTTCCACTTCTTCGAATTTTCATTCCCAATTTTTTCAATGGAAACGGAAACTGGAAAAAGTGGAAGTAGAAATGAAAGTGGAAATGGAAATTGAAAAATGTGGAGAAGGAAATAAAAGTAGGAATGGAAATCAGAAATTCAGAATAGTGAAAAAATTAGTTTTAAAAAATTGTTATAAGAAAATTGTAATTTATTAATAAATTTATTATCAATTAATAAATGAATTAATTATTATCGGTATAAATTTAGTAACTAATAATAATATAGTTTCAACTATTGCGGTATCGTGAAAAATATAGAATTTAAAGTCATATTTTACTGCGCACACACGTAAAAAGATTATGAAATGGCAGAAAATATATAGAGGCAGAACGAAATAGCAGAAGAGCTATATTCGACTCTCTACACTTCTTGGAGCAGCTTTACGAGTTTTCCGTCGAACTTGGGACAGGTAACGTGGTCTTTTCGCCAGCCGAGCACCATTACCCATGAAACCGGAAGTTACAAAAAAGAATCAAGCTTTAACTTTTAACCGAAATGATGTCGGTAAATGTAAGTGTAAAAAGAAAAAAAAAAGAAAAAGTCCAGCGTGGTTTCCGTGAAGAGAAAGAGAAAAGAAAAAAGAGATAAGAAGGTCCAAGAGAGAATCTCGATGAAAATCTTTAAGTAATCTATTACATCCCCGGAGCTGACATTGCTGACTGTGATATACATACATTAAAGTATTTTCCACTTGAGTTCCCTTTCTCCCATAGTCATAAAAATGCAGAATCGAATTTTTAGAAAAAATAGAAGCGTGAATGCAATTTTCTTACAAGTAAATTTACCTACAAATATATATACATATATATATATATACTAGGGGGCTATGCCCCCTGCGCGCTTCGCGCGCCAACCCCCATCCCCCCTCCTCTCTTCCCCTCCTTTTCCCCACCACCACCCTAAATTTAAAGGTTATGTTCGTTTCAAGACTCTGAATATAGCCGCAAGTCTCCCCTCTCCCTTCTCTTCTACCCCCCCTTCTCTTGACTTGCGGCTATATTCAGAGTCTTGGAACAGCGGCTTCGCGCGCCAACCCCCATCCCCCTCCCCTCTTCCCCTCCTTTTCCCCTCCCCCCACCCTAAATTTAATGGTTAAGATCGTTTCAAGACTCTGAATATAGCCGCAAGTCCCCCCCTCTCCCTTCTCTTCTCCCCCCCCCCTTCTCTTGACTTGCGGCTATATTCAGAGTCTTGGAACAGCGGCGGCGGCGTTGGCGGCGATATCTTTTTGTAATATAGGTAGATATATATATATATATTTGGGAAGATGTTCTTGAAAATTCTAAGTATAATTATGAAATTTCCCACAACAGAAATTCGTTTTGAAAGGAAAACAAAATTGAAAATTCCAGAATAACTTATTAAAATTGCATACATTTTTAACTTGTGAAAAACTTTGAAAGACATACTTTGAAGGATTTAGAAAGAGTCCTGGCTAAAGTTACAAAAGTTGATGAAAAAAATGTTTTAAAGAAATTCTTAAAAAATAAACTTTACAAAACTCTTGTCGTCTTTCAAACATTTTCGAAAAAAAAAACTTTTTTGCTTTTGATATATCTTTAAGAGAACATTACGAAGATTACCAACCCAAAATTCTAAAAAATTTTATATTTTTTTTAAAAAGAATATTTAAAATACTAAAATACTTTTTTTAAATATCTTTAAAAAGTAGAAAAATGGAAAATTTATTCGCCAATTCGAGGATTGACATGTTTTTACATTGGAAATTCTTATTGTAAAAAATTTGATAGTTTGAAATTATATAAGGATAATATTTACACAAAGTATTACAAAAGGATTCATATTTGGGAGAATGGCTTTTAAACCTAAAACGTATATATATATATATATACCAGGCTCTTCTTCTCAATAGCTCTTCGCTTTTCAAGAAGACTGCCTCGAGCGGGGTCAACCAGTAATCGACTCAGCACTTGCTCTCTCTCTCTCTCTCTCTCTCTCTCTTTTTCTCTCTTCTCTCAAACTGTATGTCGCAGAACGCCTACGCCTATACACTTTTGAATTTTATCTACCTTACGAATTCATACTTCAAATTCAAGGTGTATAAAATTTCTTATATTAAATGAAAAAATAAATTTAATATATCAAATGATTATTTAAGTCTTGCGTATATTTACTTCCTAAAGGAAATCTTAATATTTTTCAAACAAATAAAAACCAATTTAAACCATAATAAACAAATAATCTTTCACCAAAACCATATTTGAATTATCTGGGATCCGGTTAAGAGTTTCCACAAACTGTACTTCTATTAGAAACAGTTACAAATATTATTAATTTATTTAAACAAATGTAAAAACAGAAGCGGATTAAAGTTTTAACTTTTTGACGTATATTTCAAAAAAATTGTAGTTCATGTAAAACAAAACGAAAAAAATTTTATAACATATGAATTTTGTAGAATTTTTAAACACTTTTTAATGGTGGAAACAATTTTTAAGGGAATTTATCACCGGAAATGCAGATCTCCAGAAAAAATAATTTTTGACCTTGAAAAACCATATAAAAAAATTAAATTTCATTTTTTTATAAAATGGACATTTAAAAAAATTTTTTTCATAAAGTTGAGGTATTTTTCTAAAAAAAATGTATAGATCTGAAAATGGGACAAGAAATTTTTACTAGTTTAAATGTTTATTTTGACAAGTAAAAATTTCTTGTTCTTTTTTTTTCATAAAGTTGAGGTATTTTTCTTAAAAAAATGTATAGATCTGAAAATGGGAGAAGAAATTTTTACTAGTTTAAATGTTTATTTTGACAAGTAAAAATTTCTTGTCATACTTTATGACCTATCCATTTTTTTTTAGGAAAAAACCTCAATTTTATGAAAAAAAATTCCATTTTATAGAAAAATGAAGTTTTAATTAATAATTGCATTTTTCAAGATGAAAAATTTTTTGCACCCATTAACAAATGCGTAGAAAAACTACACAGAAAATTATAAGGCATTAAAATAAGCTGCAACGCTTATTATTTTAATCCAATTTTGCTAATTTTAATACCAAAATGGATTAAAATAAGCAAAATTGACGAAGCTGAAGTACGCAACGTTTATATAAACGATTTTTAAAGAAATAATTTTTTAAAATGAAAAATTCTATAATTTTTTGCCTAAAAAATATTTTTTTATAATTTGTTGATTAATGAAAAGTACAAGAAATGACAAAGGTTGCGTACGTCAGCTTTGTCAAAATTGGATCCAAAAAATCCATATCTTATAAACATTTTTTCCTTCTTCTTTGTCTACAAATTGTTCTTTTAAAAATTTGTAAATCAAGAAGCACTGCAAAAAATTTTGTTGTTTAAGTCGTTGATCATAATAAATGTTTTGAACAACTCCATGAAGCTGGCGCTCAGCGTCGAAAATTATTTTTACAGGAATGAGCCAAAAGTTTTGAACGTTCAAATGAACGAAATATTTTTTTGCAACTTCTTTAAGTACGAATTTTATTACAAAATTTTGTTTTAAATATCTAAAAAGAAATTATTATTTTAATAATTGTTTAATTTACTGTTTTATTTTACATTGACATCATAATTTTTAATAATTTATAGATTGAAAAAAATATTTCGTTCATATGAACGTTCAGAACTTTTGTCTCATTTACAGGACCAATGTCAAATTATTTTTTAAAAAATACTTTCCGTCCAAATAATACCTTGAGAAATATTTTTTAAGGTATTATGTGGACCCTAAATGTTTTTAAAAATGATTTGATATTTCGCCAACTTCAGGGAGGTTTTTGAACTTCATCGGCGTATTTTATTTTTAAATAATAGTATATTTTTCCATTCTTTAAATATGTGTGAAATTAAGTCTATTCAGCAAATGATTTAAATATAGAAAAAAAAATTTCTCTCTAATATAGCCCTCCCTTGAAATTTAAAGTAGCGATCTTATTTTAGAATCAGCATTTGCAGTAGTAGTAGCAACACTTTTAGGTGAATTTATTCTTGAAGTATGATGTATACATTTATATATGAATCTCAAACATTTCAATTGTGAAGAATATTTGCCAAATGCATGGAAAAACAAAAGGCAGCTAAAGAGAAAAAAAAGAGGCTGAAATTGTCAAATGTACATATGAGAATCTTTTTACACACAAGTTTAGCGAACCTGAAAGATTTCATGCGAGAAACAATAAACGAGAAGACACACACAAAGGAATTTGAAGAGCGAAAAAGCTTTGAAGCGAGATATGCATAAGAACTAAAAAGAAGCAAAGTTGAAAGCTACCCCTCCTTTTAAAGTACACTAAAAAGAAACAGTTTTCTCCTCACTATCGATGCAAAACTTTTCGACCTGATTTCCAGGCTCCTTTTAATATAATTTTATCTCGACTTGAAATCGCTTCGGGAATCGAACGCATACAAATCGAAACAATACCAAGTATATAAGGTCTTTCAACCTGTTCTCCATCTCTCTCTCTCTCTCTTTTTCTCTGTATAGTATATACAGACAAAAGAAAATTCGAGACACTTATTGCGAAATATGATTCTTAAAGTGAAACGTAAATCTACGAGGAATGAATTATGAAAATTAAAAACTTCCAAAATTGATATATATTGAAATAATTTGAAATTCTATAACTTTTTTTAATTAAATAAATTCAGTTCAAAATTATTTTTTAGAACTTAAATTATCTCAAGAATTTAATTTACCCTATGGAATTTTTACTACAATTTTTCCCCCAAAGTTGCTTCCAAAACTTTTTCGTATAAAAAGAATGTAACCTCTATCTCTCTTTTTTTTCTTCAAGAACTAAATACCTTGAAAGTTCCTAGAATCCGAAAATTTCGTATATACTTCAATTGAAAAAAAAGAGTCGAAGAAACTATTCCGAACAAGATACACCTGGTTGTACTAATCCAACTAAAAGTTTTTTACGGTCAGAGAAGGATACTCAAATCTTATTCAAATCTATATAAGAAAGAATGAACCTTCCTCCTATAAGGTGAGAATGACGGAAATAAAAGGATTTTTTTTTCTTTTAAATGAAAATTAGGAATTCTTTGCATTTAACGCCCTTTTACTTAAAATCAAGGAGAATTAAGAGCCTTGTTAATGTTTCGAGCACTTTTCTTTTATATATATATATATATAGCGTCTATACTTTTTTTTTCTTCCACTCATTTATTCTTTATTCAAACAGCACGGGCAAAAACCCCGGAAATAAAAGGGAATTGATTCTTGTGTAAGTTTCCCATTCCCTGGGTGATTTTCACGATCGAAATTCACCAGGATCTTTGATGCACTATTCTTTCTCTTTAATTAAAACCAACCTTTATATATACCAAGTTAAAACAAACTTTTCACTTTCCGCGCGCGCCTTGGGTATAATAAGAAAAAAAAAATTTTTTTCTCCATGCCTCAATAAGAAAAAACTAGAGGACCTTCGAGGAAACGACCTCCTTTTTTTTATAAGTTTTCTTAAATCCATCATTCAATATTTTCATTGAAGAAGAAAAGGTCTTCAAACTTCCGTCTATATCAAATGAGCTCTAGAGATAATATTTCTTTCAATGAAATAAGTTATCAAGGAATCAGCTTTTCAATTCAGTCATACTTTATTCATACCTCAGGCGGTGACTTCAAGACTTTTACATCAGTCTCAATAAAAGGATAAAATTTTTTATAACAAGCTGCATTGGATTTCAAAATAAAAAGGCTAAAAGTAACGCATAGATATAATTATGAAATTCTATATTCTGATTGTATATATTCAGAAATAATTATATAATACAATATATAAAATATTGAACTTTTAGTGAAAAAATTTTTCAATATACAAAAATAACGAAATCTATTTAATTAGCGGTCAATAAAATTTAATTCTGGAGTTAGATTCACTCTTCTTTCACTATAGACCATGTAAAATAAAACAGTTAATTAAACAATTATTAAATAAATAACTTCTTTTTAGATATTTTAAACAATATTTTGTAATAAAATTCGTATTTAAAGAAGTTACAAAAAAAATGTTGTTCATATGAACGTTCAAAACTTTTGGCTCATGAATAGTTATCACAGTTCTTTCTTTTATTGAAAATTAGTAAAAATACCAAACATAGATGACAAAAGAGGGTGATAAAAAATTGACAATTAACATGCAAAATAACCACTTTGTATCTATTCAAATTTTGATTGAATGAAATTTTTAATCAATAACTGAAGCATTATTGTTTTAAAATTTGGGTAAATAGAAATTTGAGATAAATTGAAACTTAAATTATTTAAAACTTGGGTAAATTAAAATTAGAATAAATTTAAAACTTAAATCAATTAAAATTTAAAAAAATTGAAATCAGATAATTTGAAACTTAAATCAATTAAAATTTGGATAAATTAAAATTAGGATAATTTGCAACTAAAATCAATTAAAAATTTATATAATTTTAAACTCAAGTCCCCACTTGGAAAGATTCCCCGGAAAGTGCCCCCTGGAAATACTATCAGAATTCCGCCGGAACTTCCAATGTAATTCCGTTGGAATTCCATCGGAGTTCCAAAGAATTTCCGATGGGATTCCAACAGAGTTCCGACGGAATTAGGACTCTAAAAATTTTGAAAAAAATTAAACAATAATCAATTTAATTAATTAATTAATTAAATGGAATTCCGTCAGAATTACGTTGGAAGTTCCGGCGGAATTCTGATTGATAGAACCTCCAAGGGGCACTTTCCGGGGAATCTTTCCAAGTGGGTCTACAGGTCTACAAGGTATTTTTTTGAGATATCAGAGTGGTTTACAATGTATTTTTGTGTCCTGAATACGATCCCGGATTTCAAAATTGTGTATCACGTCAGGATTTTGAGTAAAAAAGAGGTAAAGACTCCAAAAACAGTGTTTTTGACGGTTTTTAGTATTTTTTTTTCTCCTTAACCTGACGTGATAGAGACTTCTACATAGGTTTAAATTAAAGCTTATATTTTACACTCTAAAACTCATATGCGCAAGATAAAAAGAATTTTAAATTTTGAAAAAAATTAGGTTCAAGTCACCCAAAAAGATTATTGGGTCATTATCTCCATTTTTTTCAAAATTTCAAAATTTTTTTTATTATGCGCATATGGGTTTTAAAATGAACGTTTTAAACTTTAATTTAAGCCTATATAGAAGTCTCTAGCACGTTCAGGTTAAAAAGAAAAAAAATACTGAAAACTCTCAAAAACACAGTTTTTAAAGACTTTACCCCCTCTTTACTCAATATTCTGACGTGATACTCAATTTTGGAACCCGAAATCGTGTTCAGTACACAAAAATACATTGAAAACCACTTTGACAACTAAAAAAAAAAAACTTATTTTGTAGACCTGTGTTACCTGATTTAGTGCTGATATTTTGGTCAAATTAAAAATTAACTCACAAAATATAATGTAAACAGTGCACAAAAAAAATTGCACTCAAATTTTTTTAATAATTCACACCTATTTAACACACTTGGAAAAAAGTAGAAATTCACTTTTGTCTTCAATTTTTTCAAGATATTTTCATTATGCTTACTGTTTCTAAAAAAAAATGCGCATATCGCTTCAAAATTAGTAAAGAGCCCTTTAAATTTTGTTAAAATATACAAATTTCAGGCTTATGTACTTATAAAACAGATTTTTTCGCGCTCCCGAAAACCATTTCAATAAATAACTAAAACTCTCCAACGTCCTTAAGATAAATACATAAAAATGTATTTAAAAAAATAAAAATACTAACCTTCAAGTTCAACGACTTTGCCAGCCCTCTTCAATGCCTTGACAGCCTCATCGTGCGTGGCATCTTGTAAATTTTCTCCATTAACAGCCAAAATGGCATCACCAACATAAAGTTGTTCCGTTGCGTCCGCTGCCATTCCTTTGAAGATCTTTGAAATGAGAATAGGCATTTTATTTTCCTTCCCACCCTTAATGGATATTCCAAGACCATTATTATCACTTTTCATAACGCGCACTATTCTTGTTTGATTAGCCACTGAGTCCGGTACATCGGGATCATTAAGACTGTCAATATTATTATTATTTATATTGCCATTCATTCCCGTTGGATTGTCACAGCTATCGTCAAGCGATATTGTTAAATAATCATCCTCTAGTGAGACAAATACACGATACCATTGTCCCCTAACTTGAGTCTCGAGAATACCCGCGCGACCTGACGTCGACGATGACGCCACAGTGGTAGTCGTCGACGATGATGACGACGACGTCGCTGCGGATATCACTGATCCAATTCCCATCACGCCTATGGCTGTCTGTTGACCACTACTACTTAGTTCCACCATTTCGATTTCTTCGCAAACTGCACGCTGAAAAATTAAACAAATTTTTTTTTTCATTAATTTTAACTCTTTTCATTTAACATATGAAAAAATTATTACACTATTTTATAGTTTATAACATTAAGGGCCAGTTTCACCAACTCAGGTTAAAAGTTAATCAGCGATTAAAGCCAATTTAACCGCTCATGATTGGTCGGTTAAGGATTTAATCGCTGATTAAGTTTTAACCGGAGTTGGTGAAACTGACCCTAATAATGTTAAATATGAATCTTTCAATATATGAATAAAAGATAAAATAGCTAATCTAATGAAAATTTTGTATTGCCCTATAAAAATCATTAATTACAATTTTACTTTTAAAGAATTTTATTATTTCGAATTAGAATTTGACTGAATTTCTTTATAAACGAATTTTTATTTAACAGAATTCTTATGTATCGAATTTTTATTTGTCCGAAATTGAAAATAGACGAACAAACAATCGTCAGAAAGATTTCGATTCGATTTTTAAAGTTCACCACTCACTATTTTCTTGACAATTTCTGATTGGTCAATTTTAAAAATCAAATCGAAATCTTCCTGTCGATTGTTTGTTCGGCCACTTTCAATTTCGAACAAATAAAAATTCGGCGTTTTAAAAATTCTGTACAATAAAAATTCAATACATAACAATTCTGTTAAGTAAAAATTTGTTTAAAAAAAAATTCTGTCAAATTCTAATTCGTAAAATAAAAATTTTGTCAAAAAAATAATTATGAGTCAAAAGTTTTGAACGTTCATATGAACAAAATTTTTTTTGCAACTTCTTTAAGTACGAATTTTATTACAAAATATTGTTTAAAATATCTAAAAAGATGTTATTAATTTAATAACTGTTAAATTTACTGTTTTATTTTACATGATCATCATAATTTTTAACCCCTTGACAGTCGACGAGATTTCCACTATTTGGGCCAAAAGTGTGTTGAAAAAAATTTTAATGAATTTTTATGAAACTTGGTATCTTAAGGTTTTCAGGGTCGCTGATTACGAATCTAAGGTCGGTTTTTCAAAATTCAAAATGGCGGATCCAATATGGCGGACGACAATTTGAAAATATAATGCAATTCGCTTGAAAATGGGTACTCAGGTGTTTTTGGGGTCGCTGATTATGAATCCCATGTTAGTTTTTTAAAATTCAAAATTCAACGAGCTTCAGTCGAATCCGATCAATTTTGAAAAATTTTCCGCCATAATGGATCCGCCATCTTGAATTTTAAAAAACTGATATCAGATTCGTAATCAGCGACTCCGAAAACCCCTGAGTAACCATTTTCAAGCGAATTGTATCATATTTTCAAATTGTCGTCCGTCATATTGGATCCGCCATTTTGAATTTTGAAAAACCGACCTCAGATTCAGAATCAGCGACCCCAAAAACCCCCGAGTAACCAGTTTCAGAAATATTTGAGATGTTTTTCATCACTTTTTTTAAGTTGCGCATATATGTGACCGTCCACGACAAAACAAGGCTTAGCTTCCAAAAAATCAATTTTGAGTTTTTGATGCTAATCGATAGATTTTAAGTTGCTCTTTCGCATGCAAAAGTCAGAAATTGTTTATGTCAATTACTTTTGATACTATAACGTTCTAAAGACGGGCATGTCAAGCGTGTTCCTTGTTTCTGCTTCTACTTGAATCGCTTGCCCTGTGAAATTTACTTTTGGGAGCTAAGCCTTGTTTTGTCGTGGACGGTCACATATGCGTAAAGAGCACTTTTGGCCAGTTTTATTTTTACGCATATATGCGTCAGCGACAGGCAACGGGTTAATAATTTATAGATTGAAAAAAATATTTCGTTCATATGAACGTTCAAAACTTTCGGCTCATTATTATAAAATGTTTTTCATTAATTTGAATTAAATATGAAATTGAAATGTATATCAAGCAGTTGTAACAAACGGATTATAGTTATATAACAATAAAAATCCAATGTTAAAATGTTTTTAAAAAATTAAAAATAAAAACAAGAATGTTATGCCACAACATAGAAACTGATCTGATATTTGAAACGAAACTTCAATTGTCCATTCTCTTGCTCATAATGTTACGCAAATAGAAGTCGTGAGAGACGCGTGGGTAAAATATGCAAAATGAATATGTATAATGTGTATTGATTCCAGTAAGGTTCAAGCCTGCACAGACGAGGACAAATTAATTGGTATCGAGATATTTGACACAAGTATGTCGCTCCTTCATTCAAGAATTGCGTCACTATACATATACATTTAAGGAAAAAAATGCATGAAAAATATGATATTACAAAACTTTCATATACGTGTAAACAGAATTTTTCGAGTTCACTATTTTATATAATCTTATATAAACTTCCAAAGAATTTCAATTAAAAAATAAATATAAGCATATTTATCGATTCTAGATTAAAAATAATTAGCAAAAAAATTTAACAAAATATATATTTATGTTGAATACTATAATGAGTAGTAGGAATAAGCTGGAAGCTCTTCGCTAATCTACTCTTGCGGAAAATGCATTATATATATATATGTAGATATAAAGTAATAATCATCCCTTGTAAAAATCATCTTATGGAGAGAGAAAAAAATTAATAACGTGAATTTAATATAAAATAGATAATAAATCAATGTTCTTTTTTATTATATCCTGCATTCTCCATTGATAAGACTTATTCAATAATGGAAATCGAATAATTCTATATCCCTTGTAAAACCCCATTCGCTTTTGAAAATTGAAATTCTGTCGAGTACTCTCTATAGATAAAATTAACATTGGAAAATGTAGGTAAAAATAAAAAAAAAATTGAAAATAAGAAGGCTTTCCCGAGCACATTATTGCGCAAAATACGCGATGAAAAAAAAATTACTTCACACCTGGTACTAGAAGAGGAGAGGTTAGAACACACATGGAGCACATACCGATGAACTCGCATAAATTCTCGATTTAATATGAATGCATAATGGCTAACCGCGTCCTATGCACTGGTCTCCGTATCATAATTTACGTTCAAAAACGATAATAGTACTAATTCCAATATCACAATACAAAAAATATATATATTTATAAAGTAAAACAATAATCACTTGTAAAAGGGATTATATTTTTCAATTTTTTTTTTACAATATTTTATAATCAAAATTTCAGTTTATTAAGAAAAGTTCAAATAAATTTTTAAACATAAATATTCATTTACGCGAGGAAGATTTGTTGTATTATCATTCGATATGAAATGAGCGCAAAGAGAGAGTATCATATAGCTTTCATATATTCGTCAAGCGATGAGTGAAATTCAGTGAAAAAGGATGGGACATTGACCTTTGGATTAACGAGGATTATGAAGTTTAACGAGAGAATTTCGCACATTTGAACAATTCCGCAAATTAAGCAACGAGGTGTAATTTTCCGCCATGCTTCGATACATTAATTTCTATACGTGTATAGGAAACACTGCAACAAAATGAACACCAAGAGGAAAATTATCATTCGTGATTATTTCTATACTTGCGCGATGACTAATTTTACTCATTTTGAATTTATCATTAATACTTGGAATAAATTACTTTTTATGGACCATATATTTTAGCGCAATTATATTCAATATAACTTCATCTCATCCTTTACACATTGCTATAATATATCATTTAATTTATTTTATACGATTATAGCCAATATGCAATTTTATCTTATATATATTATAAATTTAGCTTAATAAATTTTTAAAATTAAAAATATGAAATCGGAAACTACTTTATATTGCCTTTTAAATTTGTCGCCATTAGTGTTTTTTTTATTCTATGATCACACGTTTCTATTAACATTTTTTTACTCCAATTTATTTTCTTCAAAACTTTAATTAATAAAATGTTTGTATAACGTAAAATTTGTTTCTCATAATTTTTATTTAACCTAATTATTATGTGTCCTAATTTTTAATAGTAAATATGAGGCCGTTTTTACCGTGTGGATAAATTTAATCTTCCGAGAGGTTAAAGGCAGTAGATATATTCTGCGTATGCGCAGACAAACATTATGCGCAGACGCAAAATATATCCACTGACTTTAACCTCTAGAAAGATTAAATTTATCCACACGGTAAAAACGGCCTCAAATTTTAATTAAAACCAATTTTTTTGAGGCCTAAATGTAATACGGTAAAATTTAGCTATAGTCAATCAGAATTTTAATCAAACTTTTTTTTAAATCAATAATTCCTTTTATATATATTCTACCTTATTACATTTAGGTCCCATAAAATTGGTTTTAGTTATAATTTGTACTATTCAAAATTAGGACCCATAATAATTAGGTTAAATAAAAATTGTAAGGAATAAATTTTAGGTTATAAAAAAACATTTTATTAATTAAAGTTTTGAAAAAAATAATTTGGAGTGATTCTTTTTTATCTTAAATTGTACTATTTTTTTCAAATGAAATATAACAAAATCATTCGTCATTTTCTTTTTTTATATATGATATACATTGAAACTATAAACATATGAAAAAACACATTTGGGTAAATATTGTTTGAACATACAAATGCACTTAGGATGTTTAAAGTGTATTTTATATAGAATATATATTTTATATAGAAAAACAGTCATACGAAGAAGTAAAATGAGAAAAACCAGTGATATTTATATTGTCATAGAAGCTACTCACAACGCTCGTAACACCGTTTCAAAATGTGCATCAGTTTTATAAAACTGTATAAGTATATAAGGAAAGAAATTTCATGCGTTCTCGTCTCAAAAAGATACACGTATATACATATATGTATATACGCTGTATGTATGTACGCTTTTTATAAGTGCACTCAGAAGAAATAGAATCAAAAGAAGAACAAAATCTAAACAAATATGGAAAGACATATATAGATATAATGGAGACGAGAGAAATTTCAATTTAATTTCAAAGGATTCTTAATTGAAAAGAAAATTCACAATTACAATATGTAAGTGAAGTGTACATAGTGTCAATTGAGTATATTGTTAAATTATAGCAAGTATATGTGTATATATTGTATCAACATATACCTTTATGTTATGTCAACCATCTATACTATATCAAGAGTTCACATACAGTGATTCATTTATAATACCTTTCTTAATCAAAGTATCGATCGGGAGAGTGAACATATTGCACATTCGAGGCTTGAGGACGTTATAATTAAAGTATTTGTTCTCGAGAATTAGTCTCTGCGCGCAAGAGAGAAGTTGAATCACCCAAGGGAAAAGGACATATAGTGGAAGCAATTCGTGGATTATTGTTACAAAATAGTGTGGAGCTTCATGAGAAATGACTGAAGAAATTATTACCACGTCTTTATCGACCCTCAAACTTTTCCAGATTACATAATACGTTATAATAATAATAATAACAAAAATAATACCTAATAAAATTATTTTTTACTAACATGTTAAAAATAAATAGATATTGCAATGCGGCATTTTTTCGCATACAATTGACTTAAAAATAATAAATTTAAATAAATTTTGTAAATAAACGAAACCAGGATGGGAATCCAGCCATAATGGTTGTAAAATGTTATAAATTATAAAAATTGTTTTTTATGATGCTGACTTCATTTTGTTTAAATAGTAAATTCACGTATTAAGAAACCAAATTGCCAAAGTCGTCAGATTAATAGTCGACCTATAATAAATGAATTCGATTCTGAATTGTCCATTCGATCTATTATGAAAATTCTAGCGAGGCATGGAGGATTCTCGCCAGGTTACAAAGACGTTGATCTTTATCTTATAAATTTAAAAGTTAAGGATTTTGGCTGATGGTAAAAAGTGTCTGTCTTTTGAGAAGAAAGTATTTTAAAATGAATGTTTATCATTTTCACGTTCAGTGCCGTTTTTATAAGGCGATAATTAAAGGTCTCTCCTTGCCAAAGAATTTCAGAGACCATTCGACTCTCTTAAATAAATTAAGAGTCCCGAATATTCAAGAATACCAGGAAGACGAAATTGCTGTTTTGTTGACGATCTGTCAAATCAATACTGACAGTCAATTTTCTATGGACTTCTTGCATCAATCAATTTAACATCGGATAGTGCAGGGATCTGCGTTAACGACGACTGCGTATCGATTATTATCGGTCGCGGGTATTGTATTATTGAATATTAATTGATCTCAATGACACCTAGAAGAGAGGCCGCTGTTTAGCGTCGGTTTCGAGTTTGACTCGTCAGCCATTTTACTCTCATTCTCATCCTGGTGTTCGTAGTGTCAAGTTGTGTTCTATTCTTTTTCGTGTAAAATAATTAAAATTTTAAATTATAAATTTTGTCTAATTAATGGTGTTTATCCTTATTTCCCCTCTCCGCGGTCTATTGTTGCTGTAAAGATGTCGGTGAAGTTTACAACATTTATGATCAACGATTCAAAAAAATATATTTTCCACTCAAAAAATAAAAACCACTTTTTCACTTACAAATAATTTTTTTTCAAATAATTATTAATCAAGAAACGTTGGAAAAAATTTTGTAGATCAAAAATAATAATAAAATAATAATAATAAAATAATAAAATCAAAAATAAAACCCCTATGGGTTTTCCAATTTCTGCGTTTTTCGCTGATATTGTAATGGATGATTTGGAAAGTGATTGCCTTAAAAAATTAAAAATTGAACATAATTGTGTACCTATTTTTTACTTTAGATATGTTGATGACACTATTTTATGTATACATAAAGATCATATTAACCCTGTCATTGAAACTTTTAATTCTTATCACAATAAATTAAAATTCACCTATGAACAACAAGATAACAATCAAATCAATTATTTAGATATTTCTATAATTATAAAAAATAATAACATTACATATAATTGGTATCAAAAATCATCTTCTTCTGGAAGACTCATCAATTACTTTTCAAATCACCCACTCCAACAAAAAATAAACATTGTATATAACCTGGTAGACCGAGCAATGTTATTATCACATCATTCCTTTCACAATGACAATTTAATGAAAATTAATAATATTTTACAAAACAATGATTATCCACTTAAATTTATTAAAAAATATACTAAAATTCGTTTAAATAGCATTAAATTTCATAAAAAAAATAATGATAATAATTCTAATAATATTGTAAATTCACAAGCACTTTTATATAAAAAAATTCCTAAAGTCAGTTTACCTTATAATAACTCAAATTTCATTAGATTGTCAAAAATTCTAAAAACATACAATATACATACTATTCCAATAGTTAATAAACCTTTAAGATCTATTATAAAATTAGGTAAGGATCCTATTGACAAGTGGGATGAAACGAACATTGTTTATAAATTTAATTGTAAAAACTGTCCAGCGAATTACATTGGAGAATCTAAACGTTCATTAAAAACACGTATTAATGAGCATAAAAATACTAAAAATAAAACATCGGCTCAATCAGTAGTAGGATTACATCGATCAGAATTGAATCACGAGTTTGACTGGGATAATGTTCTTATACTAGACCGTGAACAAAATTATAAAAAACGATGTTTCTCAGAAATGCTACACATAAAAATCAATAATTCCACTATTAACAAAAAAGAAGACATAATGTATCTAAACAAAATATACTTGCCTTTAATTTCCAAATTAGACTCGTGATTCTATTTTTCTGAAAATATTTCACTGCCACGTGCTGTTTACATCTAAGTTCATTGACTCCTCTATTTCATTTAGATTTAGAAATTTTGTATTTTCAATTTAGTCTTGACGATACCGATCTATAAACCTGACGTGCCAGCATAGTCTGGGCAAAATAAAATTTTTAACGCTAAGATGTAACGGTTCAATTAATTTTTTGGTAATTGTTATTACTTGTTTATTTTTTATTATTTAAAAAAAAAAATAATAATAATAATAATAATGACAATGTGGTGTTATAAATAAAATTATAAATATTTTCAGTAAATTTAACCTGAAGATGATGACGAACCAAGTCATCGAAACGTCGTTTCTTGTTTTGTAACAATAAACAATATTAATAACATACAACTTTTATGTTATTTCATTCCTTCCAAGGATCGAATTTTTCTCAACTTTTTATTAATAATAATTTACATAGGAAAATATTTTTTCTTCTCAATCGTTGATAATAAACGTTGGGAACTTCACCGACCTCTGTAAAGTAACAAATGGAATTCCTGAGCTGGTTCTAGTTTTTCCTAATTAGAATTTTAAAATTTACTTTTTGTGTTAATTAACTATTTTTTTAGGTTTAGTTATTTTCCATAAAATAACTTGGCGTCTTGGTGAAATTAATAATTAAAAAGTGTAGATAACGTTGATTGTCTTGAAAATATAATAAATAATATAAATTTAAAATAAAATCAATAAATTAAATGCAACGTTACAATATATAGGGATCTAAAATACTGCGACACGCTATTTGGTGTCAGATTCTGAAACTAATTTAACGGGGTCAGATTCAAAATTTATCGTTTGTTTACACGTGCTAACGTCGAATTTCACAATTTTAATCTAAAAGTTTTGTTCAAATTAAAGTGATTATAAAAATTACTTATTCTAATAAAGATGAAAACATTTAGGGAATGAATTTCATCCCAAAAGAAACAAAAAGCAAGCGATATTGTTCTGTTTTTGATTGGACAAAGCTTGTGTCAACATAGAACTTAGATTTTCTGCTTCAATTTTATATCAAATTAAAAAATTATTCTCATATAAATATTCAGAAAATTGACCTTTTAAAACAATAATTTTAAATATACCATGCATAAACAATGGTAATGAAAAATAAGTATAAACATAACCTATAAATTAGAATATTAATTGTCTTTATATTGTCGAAAAGAAAATAAAATTAAAAAAAAATTTTTTAACCCTGCCATCGTTAACATATGTTATTTCATGTGAGTTTTCTCGAACTCCTGAAGATTTTAAACAAAAAGCAATTATATTTACATTATTTAGATCAACCAAAAAATAGACGGTTGATTTCTTTCCACAATATATGACATGTTTCGCGCGTAAAACCGTTTCTTTTTCGGTAAAATTTATACACGAAAGTGTAGAATTTACTAAAACGACATATTTTAGGTATGCTGATTATTTTCTTTTTCCATTATCAAACAAATTTTTAAATTTGCTGTGAATTCACATGTATTTGCCACAAACTGACCCCGTTGTCGACGGCCATATTGTTTTTATGACGTCATAATTTCAGTTCCCTATACTTTAATATTCTTTACACAAAAAATTGCACTAAAAAATCCTCCATAAAGTTGGCGTCGACGCTAAGCGTCGAAATTTATTTTTCACGGACCAAAATTATCAAATAATTTTTTACACAATTTTGGGTCCACATAATACCTTAAACAGTATTTTTGAATGAGGCTGAAATCCGCAACGTATTCAAAAACGAAAAATTAAAATAGAATTATTTTTTCAAGTCAATTTATCTTTAATTTTGATTTTCACAAACTTTCAAGAAATTAATAGTTTTATATAAAAACCAGCTACTCCCGAATAACTTTAATTTTAAACTAAAGTAATTAATATTGTCTAATTATTTTTTCGTTTTTTCATTTTAAAAACGTTGCGGACTTCAGCATGATATTTTTGAAGGCATTATTTGGAGTAAAAATCTTTAAAAAAAATAATTTGATATTTTTGGTCCAGTGAAAAACAATTTTAGATGCTGAGTGTCGACGCCAACTTCATCTGAAAAAAATAAAAAATTCAAATAGTGAAATTAAATACATATTTTTTTGATAATAGTCAATTATATCATTATTTATTTTAAAAAATTAACTGAATTAATATTTAATTGTAAGAAGAAAAAAAAATTTTGCAATATTTATTAATTATTCTTAAAAATAATTATTTTGAAAAAAAAACTATTTTGGTTTTATAAAAATGTTCATTGAATTTTTTATATCGAAATGCTCCACTTATTTTAATAATTAAAAAATTTTAACTATTTTTTCATTTATTTTTCTATTAAAAATTTATTTACTTTTTACTAATTAATGAAACAAAAAGTCAGACAAGATTTTATTAACAATTAGTCTCAGTCTCCTTCATCAGAATTTAAAAATAAATATCGATGAAAAAAATGAAAAAAAATTTTTTTTAGAATTACATAAAAATTGTAAATTTTACCTTTTGTAAACTATTTTCTAGTGTAAATGAATTTTCACTTGCCTATAGTTGAGGACTGATAGAACTAGATGCACTAATGGTCGATTCAATGGCGTAGCAAACTTGTAAAGTACTATACCTATCGGATAAAACGCAGTCGTCGCTCAATTAGCATCAATCAAACATACCATGTAGAAGCTTCAATCTAAAATTAGTCCAGAGTCACGTAGTAAATTGTAAACAATGGAATGTCAATTGGTTACAAACTTGATATTCTGATTCAACCAAATCATCTATATATTGTTTTTTTATTCTAAGAAGATTATTTTTGATGAATGATTCCTTGTTAGAAATATATTGTTAATAGTAACACTAATCTATTCAAGACTAAAAAAAATTTCGGAAAATTCTTTGAAAATACTATTTAATTGTTAAAACATTCACCGCGAAAAAACAAACAATCAAGGCTAACGTAAACACAAATAAAATGTCCAAATAGTAAAATGAATTTGTATTCTCCAGTTTTGTTTATAAAATAAAGATTTTTTAAATTTCGTTAAATTATTTCTTGTTTATTATTTCAATTATTTGTCAATTAATTTTCAATTTCACTAATTTAAAAATATTTTACTTTTTTTAATATTTGTGATATAGAAGAAGAGTGTTGCCTTGTAGAAAAATAGAATTATTAACACAGCAGAGAGAATGAAATTAACTCTAATTATCATAATTTCTTCAAGTAATTATCTACTTAAACTACGAAGTTATTTAATTAAGTTTATAAGTATTTCACACAAATACAATTTAAACTAATTATATTTTAATAGCAATTCCAAAATTGTGAATGAAAATTCATTAAATTTCTCTTTAAAAAAAAATTCAAGTAATTAAAGACCTTTTTTTTAAATTGAATAAACTTGTTCATTGCGTACAATTTATTCATTTTATGAATCAATTTAAAGAGCAAATTACATAACTTACTATATTTCTGTAAACAAGATTTTTTTTCAAAATAAATTAATGCTTAGTTTAATAAAAAAAAAAAAAAAAAAAAAAAAAAAAAAAAAAAAAAAATGCTGACAACTTTAAAATTAAACGATTAAGTCATCGGAAATTTGTTATGTTTTTAAAATTAAGATATAAATTAATTTCGTTTATTATTACAACTTTATTGAATGTGCGAATGACCGTTATTTTATTAAAAATAACTTTAAACTGAAATTTTCTCGCAGTATTTGAAATTCCAATTATAATCTGAACAGCGACGTTAGTTGAAGGCTGTCGTCGGCAACAAAGAATTTTTCCTAGCAGGAATAATTTGAATAACAAATGAGTATAAGGAAAAAGAAATTGCTGGGGAAAATAAACTTTTTACTGCAATGTATTGCATTTGCAATATATTAAAATGTACTTCTAGATAAAAAAAATTTGGATAATATATCCTACCTAATTTATTTAGTTATCATTATAGTTTCTTCCTAACAAAATAAAATTATTTTTAATAATTATTTGACAAAAATAATAATATAAAAAATAGGGTCATTCCATTTTATTTCACCTATAGTCGTTGCGGCCTAATTTTAGAAAAATTTGATATTTTGTATTAATTACTTTCAATATCCGTACAATTCATTTTTGACAATTATTTTATGAATTTTTTTTTTTATTTATGTTGAAATTTAGTTTTTAAGTTGAGTTGAACGAAAAATAAGTTAGTTTGACAGTTTTGGAAATTTTATTTTAAAAAAAGAAATAATTCAGTTAGTAAATTTTTTTCATTGATATTTGTTGAAAAAAGTCTAATTTACCAATGTTAATTGATAATTATGTAAAGAAAGCCAAAATACTACGTGAAAATAAATATTCAAACTTACCTGTAAAATGTCAAAATTTGTCACATTTTATTTATATTTCCCAAGAAAGTTTATAAATATTAAAAATTTATTACTACCTAACAATAAGTACTTTTCATCTACTTTCACATGATATGTTGGCTTTTTATTTTTATAATATAGAAATATATGAGAAATTTTACCTTGAATATTGAACTTTTCAGGATTTTATCTTTATTCATCTTATCAAAATTTGGTGATGGAGAACGAGCTACTTTTTATTTTTATTCACTTTAAAAAATTTACCTTAAAATACGAATTTAAAGGTTAAAAAACAAGTATTTTTATAAAACTGAAGTTGGTTTTCTCAATATAAATTTATTTGTATGAATTTTATAATAATAAATTTATAATATTTATAAACTTTCCTGGGAAATATAAATAAAATGTGACAAATTTTGACATTTTACAGGTAAGTTTGAATATTAATTTTCACGTAGTATTTTGGCTTTCTTTACACAATTATCAATTAACATTGGTAAATTAGACTTTTTTCAACAAATATCAATGAAAAAAATTTACTAACTGAATTATTTCATTTTTTTTAATAAAATTTCCAAAACTGTCAAACTAACCTATTTTCCGTTCAACTCAACTTAAAAACTTAAATAAAAAAAAATTTCATAAAATAATTGTCAAAAATGAATTGTACGGATATTAAAAGTCATTAATACAAAATATCAAATTTTTCTAAAATTATGAGCCAAAAGTTTTGAACGTTCAAATGAACGAAATTTTTATTTGCAACTTCTTTAAATACGAATTTTATTACAAAATTTTGTTTTAAATATCTAAAAAGAAATTATTATTATTTTAATAATTGTTTAATTTACTGTTTTATTTTACATTGACATCATAATTTTTAATAATTTATAGATTGAAAAAAATATTTCGTTCATATGAACGTTCAGAACTTTTGTCTCATCTAAAATTAGGCCGCAACAACTATAGGTGAAATAAAATGAAATGATCCAATAGTATTTTTTTAAGTTAACAAATATTACTGTGTTTGAAAATTTTGTTTTTCGAATTTCTCGTTATTCAAATTCGTTCCTGATAAAAAAAAAACATTACGTATGATAATATAGTGGAAAGAAGTAAATCTAAACGAATGGAGTTTTTTTCTTTCTTTTTCTTAATCTCGCATAATTTAATAATTCGCATTCCTTAATTCTTTGTCGGCTCAGTGTACTTAGAAAGAATGAAACTCGGCGTACATTTATCACCTCGTTATCCACCAGGCTGTACGTGTATGTTTTTAACGAAGGCATCTCATGCGGAACCAAGGCACGACCTACCTCAAGTAATGGAAGTAAATAAGAAGAGGAGGGGCCCTAACGGGGTCGCAAACTAGAATGAAAAACCTTTATTTTGTTGAGGGGTTATTTAAAAGTATTAAGTCATGCAACCAATTCTAAACTTTTTCCATTATAAACAAACTAAATAATAATCTCTACATCATTTTTTTTACACATTGAACCATTATTTCAGTTTATAAAAATCATATTAAATTATTAAAAGAGTAATAAATGAGTTAATAAAATTAAAATTGCTATAATAAAAATTCTTTTTCATAAAATAAAAAAAAAATAAATAAATTGGGATCATTTTATTACACGCAATTTTTACCTCTATTTCTAATTTAGATGACGCTGAAGTTACCAACGTTGATTCGACGAATCGACGAACGAATTTTTCGTTTTCAGATTAGTTTAAAGGCCAAGGACCAATTTTTTTTAATTGAAACTTCTTTATTTTGGTCCCGAATACATTCTTAAATACTAAAAATTCTCAATTAAGGCGAGGAAATATTCAATCTTAGGAAAAAGAAAATTCTTTTCGTCGATTCAACGTTGGTAACTTCAGTGTCATTAATTTAGGGCATCCGGGAGAAAATAATGGTTTTGTAGATTTCTTCTCATTTGAAAAAAATAGAATATTTTAGGTTGTAAATTTGCATAATCTTGATAAATAATTATTAAAAAAAATGTTTAAACATTGTCAAAAAGGGGTTTCGTAAATTTCTTCTCATCTTTAAAGAATAAAGTATTTCGAGTTGGCATTTGGAGGAATAATAGAGGAAGGGTCACTGAGTTCATCACTCTTCTCCATTTTTGCAATAATATTGTGAGGAAATTATTTTATTAAAGATTTAAAGTGGAGTAATTTGGGGTAAGTTAGTTCAGCAGCGGCCACTAGCTAGAATTGGCGCCACCATTCAATGTCTGTCCCCACTTCTGTCAAAAATCCAACTTTTATAACCACGATTTTCAATACTTTTCAACAAAATTACTTGTAAAAATGGAGATGATTCTTAATCAGCGAGCCCTCATCTAATTAATCCGACAAATACGAACAAGATATTTCAAGTTATTTACGAGTAATATCTCGCAAGGGAAAACACTTTTAGGTTAGGGATTTTTCCCGGATGGCATTAAATCAATTTTTATAAAATATGCTACTTTATATTAATAATATTATTATTATAAATTAAACAAGAAAAATAATTAATTAATAAAAATATTTTTTTTCTTTTACATCGTTGATCATAAACAATGTGAACTTCATCGACAAAATTATTCCTCCTCTAATATCAGAAAGCAATAAAAAATTTATTTGATTAATATAAATTTTATGGGATTTACCATGATAAATTTAATAGATTAAAGCTTATAACTATCATCATAGAGGGTTTTAATATCCAAAATCAAAGATAATAATAATCATATTCTATTCCAAAATTAGAGTTCATTATACGCAATATATTTCTGCGCAAATATATTCACGTATCAGAATAAACTATCAATTTCGATATTATAAAATTCAATGAACAAAATTTCAAAATTTAAATTATTAAAAAAAAATACGAGAAAAATCTCAATAATGTAATAAATATTTAAAGTCCATTATTTTATATATATATATACACTGAAAAAAAAATTTATTTGATTCAAATACCGGTGTATTTGGTTATTATCAAATAAGTATTTACTTGAATCAAATATTTCAGTATTTGAAGCAAATACCATTTATTTGATTCAAGTAAATATTTATTTGATAATAACCAAATACACCGGTATTTGAATCAAATAAATTTTTTTTTCAGTGTACAGTTGATGATGAGCTGATAAAAAAAATCATATATACAAAATTCTTTTGTAAAAAAAAATTGCTCATAAAATAAACCCCAAGTATTAAACGTTTAAAGCTACTAAATCCTATATACTATTCAATAGACTGGAAATGATAAAACGCACAATTTATTTTGCCTTTAAAATATATAAAACATTCTCATAAACTATATATATGTAATGTAATAGAGTTTCATCTGTTTTAAGTGAACATTTATGAGTGCATTCAACGTAGATTTATGATTATTTCAATATTTAAACAGTTCTCTTTCATCCATTTAGATGTAGAATTGAAATATTTATATTTTAATGTATTGAAACGTGAAAAAAATTTAAGTATAACGATTATAAAATGTAAAAGAAAAATCATTTCGGAAGCTATAAAAAAGCTCCTTGTAACAATTTTAATTTAACCCTTTGAAATTTATTTCTTATGCACAAAAGAATAATTTTTCCTCCTTCACATACTATATTAGACATTTTTTTAAAATAGAAATTAAATAAATATTATTTTAAAACGTGCGCGACTTTTTTTTATTATGTTAAAAAATTATTTCTTTAAAAATCGTTTATATAAACGTTGCGTACTTCAGCTTCGTGATTAATTAAACATTTTACTATATAAATAAAAATATGAGCCAAAAGTTTTGAACGTTCAAATGAACGAAATATTTTTTTCAATCCATAAATTATTAAAAATTATGATGGTCAATGTAAAATAAAACAGTAAATTAAACAATTATTAAATTAAATAACTTCTTTTTAGATATTTAAAACAACATTTTGTAGTAAAATTCGTACTTAAAGAAGTTGCAAAAAAGAATTTCGTTCATATGAACGTTCAAAACTTTTGGCTCATATAAAAATTACCTTTAATTCAGTGACTATTGTAATCATAAAAGTTCATTAAAATATTTTCAGACTCATCTGTATATTTCAATATAGAAAATTATGGAAATAATGTAGATTAATAAAAAAAATATTCTTAAATATTACGTGGTATAAAAAAATTAAATTTAATATTTTTATATATTTTAATAACAATGTATTAAAGAAACAAAACTTATTCACGTCAGAATTTGAATTTCAAGGACATTGAATTCCATAAATTAAATATAGATCTTATCATATATATTCATATCTAAATCAAAACAATATTACATGCAATGAAATGTTAATATGGGCATTTAAAATTTGAATCACATAATAAACGACCGGAAAAAGGAAGTCGAGGAACGTAAATTTCAGAATTCAACACAAAAGAAGGATTCCTGGGGTTCATACCTTTTTATAACTCACCGTTTTACGTGCGTGTATGAGCATATGACTTCCGCTTAGCAGTGGAGATGAAAGAGAGAGAGAGAGGTTATCCTTCTTCCTCTCTCGTGTTCGACTGCACGTTTACTAAATTTCTCTCAGATCATTGATTCAAGAAATCAACAAGCTCCACGGTCAAGTTTCCAGCCAATGACATAACATGTCACTGTTTCTTCCTTCAATTTTCGTGACATTTCTCCCAATTAACAATTATCATCCAAATGTAACAAATTCACTTGTTTCGGTTCAACACTTTTTTTTGCTCCGATATAGCAAAATACAAAATGTTACAATAAATCTCAACACTGATTCTTTATAATTGGCTGATATACAGCCACCAAATTATTATTAATCGTTAATTTTTTATCACTCCCACGCACTTATTTCCGGTCACACCCCCACGTTTACTAAAACACTAAAGCTTTGTATACAAAACTTCATTACACTCAGTCATAACACGTTATATCGTAATATCGCGCCAAATGAAAAACATTTTGTAGGCTCCGAATTTTTAAGGTTAGTTGTTATCGTTTGGCGGCAAAACAACACTGTTGACAAATCTCTATTATTTCCATTTAAATTGTCAAGACTTCATATGTTCATCCCACGTTTTTATTGAAACTTTCTTTTTTCACATATAAGTGGAACGAATGAAAACTCCAAATGAATGAATGTTTAAAAAAAAAAAAGAAGAGGATTGAAACAGTATGAATTTCACCTTGTGGTTATTATTTATGTTTGTCTCACTTCCCAGTCATGAGTGAAGGTACATATATTTGGCTGATTTTAAATCTCCGCGAGAGAGTTTCACTTTTCCAAGAGAACTCGCGTGTCTTTGACACACTGCAAAGGTAAAGTTGCACCTGTCTTTAAAAACTTGTTTCACATGAAAAAAAGAAGGAGATAAATTCTATTGACTTGAATTAAAAGGACATTTGTGTCCGAAAATTTTTATAATACACGACACTTTTCAATGCCGGTCACATCACCGGCTAATGACAGGAATGTGGTTTATAAACGCGATTAAAAATGATAATATTCAGCACAAACAACTAACACGAGAGCACGAGATACACTGAAACTAAACTGGCGGCTCTACTTAAACTTCAAGAATTGGAGGGGGTTGTGCCGTACAGTAACGCTCCATACGGGAAAACGTGAAACTTTCTTTACCACCTCTACCATATCGATTTAAATAGAGAGGGATGAAATTTTTTGTCTTTTTATTATTATTTTCAAATAGTTTAATTATTCCTTTATTGTTTTCTTATAATTCTTTATTAATTCTTGTTATAATTATAAAAATTTCTAATGAAAATCGCCAACTAAACATTAAATTAGTGGATTACCATTTATGAACTGGTTTCACCTTGTTTGTACATTTTGAAATTTGAAAGTTTTTATCTTACTTGCAATATAATTAATAACGTTAATTATGTGAGATTAATTAAAAAAATAGTTTTAATTTTTCTTTTTTATTCTTTTTTTTTAATATTAATATCATAATAATGTCTTTTTATTAAAAATATTCCTATTTGTACCGCTGTACATTAGGCAACCCGATATACATCACTGTCTTATGTGAAAAAATGAAAATCTTCCATTAGGCGATAATTCAAAATTTCTATATTATAATTACTATTTTGAAAATTGTAATATGTAGTGTAGTTTTAAATAATTATTATGATAAAACGGTTTTAAATGTAAATTTATTTATTATATGGGTAAGTCCACGTCGGAAATATCAGAATCTGCAAGTGGTTCTTCGATTTTAATGATACTTGGTAAAATTATAGCTTTATATAAGAGCAATGTGTAAGTAAAAGGAATTTTTAAAATATCTAAAATTGTAGGAGTTATATCACTTTTAATTTTGATACTGCATTTTTTTCTTTCCTTTATATCTCGGTCAATTTTCAACCGATTTTGATGAATCAAAAACGATTTTTTTCAGAAAATTTTAAAATAAAAATAAAATTTTGTTATTTAAATAGAAAAAAGTAAAAAACAAAATTTCTTATAGATTTTTTTTCAATTTCGACATCTTTTTTTTAATTTTTAATTTTTTAATAATATTCCTTTTTATTTTATCTTTAATTTAAAAAAAAATTCATCCTGGAGACTTTTTTAGATCTCGTGATATCGTTCTTTAAATATCCACATCTCAAGAAAACTAGGATCCAGATTTGTGTTTCAAAAAACAAAAATTAAATTAAATTAAAATAAAATAAATAATGAAACTATTGGAAAAGTAATTGGAAGTTAAATATTTCCGTACAATATAATTAATATAAATGGGTTTTTGAGTGCAACGGAAAATAATGAAACTATAGAAAAAGAAAAACAGATAAAAGTTAAAATGAAAAGTTTTAAAAATCAACTCGAGGTGAGAAATTTACCCCATAATATTATTGTAGGCTATTACTGAGTAAATATTTTCTATTTTCATATATATATATTATTAGAGACATTTTTAGAAATTCTGCATAAACCTAACTTCTTATAATTGCAAGAAAAAATAAAAATTATCAAACTTTCATTTTTTGAAAATTTCTAAAAAAAAATTTTTTTCTTTTTCTAAAATAAATAAAATAAAGTACATACAAAACAAAATAGCGTAATGCAAGAAAAAAAACTTAAAGAATATTTTAGAATATTCTTTTCTCTCGTTACCTTTTTTTTTTTTTTTTTTTGTCGCAGTAGTTTGCGTGCAAAGAGAAACAAAAGAGGCAATTTTTCAGCGTCTAAACCCTTTGCGCAATACTACCACTTCCGGCGATAGGACAAAACGATTATTTCCTCTTTTTCACGAACCATTCCTAATGAGACGATTTCCTGTGAAAATCTCGAAGTGAATCTTCTCTCATTTTATTCTCTTTGTCGTGCGCAAAGCTCTAAGTTTTCCTACCTGTCAAATCATAATTTAATTCAGGAGGGTAATAATGGGGAGAAGATTTTAAAGGAGGAGTGAGAGACTACGAAATCGTCCGTATGGTTCCTCGAGGCTGCTGAACGGGGGATTTATCGAAGGCGAAGGTCGATGCATTAACGATGGAAAAGCGCGGAAACGAGATGAAAGTAACGAAGCGAAAGGAGCGAAATTGAAGCTGGAATGAGGAGCAAGATATAACCCTCCTTCGCGCAGTTACTCGGCCTCCGATATCCTTCCATGAGAACCTGTGACAAATCAATTCAGAACACTAAAAAGCAAAAAAGAAAAAAAAGGAGAAAAATGGTTTTTTACTTTAAATATTTCATAAAATTAATTTAATTTCATATATCCATTATTATCAATTAATAAATGAATTTTTATATTTTATTGGAAAAATATAAAAAAAAAATTAATCAAATTATTATAATTTATATGATATCACTGATTTACGTTTCTCTGAATATTTCGAGAACTTTAACAAATTAATATTACTAATGAATATACATATAATAACAATAATAATAACTATATAAATTCAAAATGTTCAAAGTTAATTATTATATCATATTTAATGATTTTTCAAAATTTAATTCATTTTTTGTTTTTATTGCTAGATAACAAAATTCCAATTTTGCCATTTTAATCATTCAGAGAAATGATTTATTAGAATCAAATAAAATATACTTGAATTAAATAAACGTATATTTGTCTCAGAGCCTACTAACTTATTTATTTGACGTAAACAAAAATTTTATTTGTCATAAATAAATTTTTCTTTGGTTCAAATAATTTTATTTAAATGAAATAAAATATATTTGCAACAAATAAATGGGTTAGTAGGCTCGGAGACAAATATACCAGTGAGTGAAATGTTTAAAAACTGATTGTTTTTTTTCAATTAGAAAGTGTTATATTAATACAAAATAAATTTGCGTAGAGTGAAATTTTATTTTATGAAACTTAAATTTTATGAAAAAATACAACATACGTATATTTATATCTATAGTCTAACATAAAATATATAAGTTCTAAAGTAAAAAGTTAAATAAAATAAGTGCATATTATATAAATATTTTGTTTTGTTATTATGTGAAATTAATACTTATATTTATTTTAAGCGCAATAACATTTTGTATTTAATAAATGAAATTTTTAATAAATAAAAATTGGTCACAGTTTACAGTACTTGCATTTAGATATATATTTTGAATTTTTCTGCAATATGTCAAGAAAGATAAAAAGACATTCATTTTTTTTCCCCCCGCTAGTTGCTGATATGGGGAAAAATGTTGAGTGGCTGAAAATTTCTTTGCACTCGAAAGTTGAGAATAGTGTTCATTTTCAACAGTCTGAAACGTCAGACGGTTCAGAAAGGAACACATAAAAGTCTGAGCCTTTTGCAAGTACGTGTCACGACTGGGAAATTTCCCCATATACGAGCACCTCTTCCCTTTTACTCCATTACTTTTTAACTGCTCTTAAGCTTTTCTTTTTCTAAACTTTCTTTTCCCCTTGTAATTTTTCAAATATGTTAGACTTTACATTACATTTCAAACTTTGCGTTTCATTTTTCTTTTTCAAATCTAATATTAGTACAATTTGTTTTCTTTTAATTCGAAAATAACAAATTTTTGTTTCCTTTTCTTTATTCATTCATTTTAACATTCATATTGAAAGTTAATTTTTCTCTTATTATAGATATAATAATAAAAATTTTTTTTAATTATTTCAGTTAAATCGATTTTTTAATAGCAATTTCTTTTTGTAATTTTTTATCAACCAAAATATTTGTTCATGTATAATGTCAAGATTTTAAATTATCCTCTGACATAGTAAAGGAATAATTATTTTTTATCTCATAAAATTCAATTAAAATGAATTTTAATTATTTACTTCAATTATATTATACTTTATGCTCAATAAACAAGATTTTTCTTTTCTTTCTGCAATTCCAGTTGCTTTTGAAATATTTAAGACACTTAGATGATTAATTGACCGATTTCTTTATTAACTCGAGAGGATAGATTTTTCTAAATAAAAAAAAAAAAAAAAAAAAAATTAGAGGAACTGTGAGAACAAACAAGTTTATAAATACCTATTATGTAGAAATCGATTTAAATAAGCGCTGTTTCATTCACGGTGAAGATTCAAAGATCTTTTTTTTTATTTCGATTTACTGGAATTTTTTTTCTTTTCTATTTTTTGTAGTCAAAGATTCGAGAAAAGTACATGAAAATTGACACTAATAACGGAGATTTATGACCTATAGAATAAAATTCTATTTTGAATTGCTCTTTATAATATCATCCAAACGAAGAACCATTCGTCGAACAAAGTCTCGAAGTACAGGTTGTCTACTTTTGCCAACATCTATAACTTCCTCGTGATTTGCCTCGCTATGATCATTGTAATCCGTCACACAAATATTCGTTATAAGACTAAATGTAAAAACGGTCAGGTCACAATGTCTGGCAGTAATAACTTCATGAACAGTTGACATTCCTGAAAGCAACATTTTTTTCTACATTATTATTGAAAAAAATTAATATATTTTTTAAAAATTACTATTAAAAAATTTATACACAAAAAAAAAGGAAATTAGATAAAAAAAATTATTTAATTTTAAAATCAATAACTAAAACTACTGAAAAATAAATGTTTGAAATAAAAGTTATTTCAATATTATTATCATTCAGGAGGATACTGTATATCTTAATTAATAAAATGTTGAAAGGAAATATTTATAATCAAAGAAATGAAAAATGTATAAGAAAAAATTAAATCTGAAATTAAAAATTTACACATATGAAAGGAAATAAAAATTTTTAAATCAATTTGAAAGTAGTGAAAAAATTGATTGAAATGAAAGTTATTTCAATATATATTATCTTTCAAGAGGATACTGTATCTTAATTAATAAAGTGTCGAAAGGAGTTATTTAATCGAAAAACATGATTAATTCAAGAAAAAATTGAAACTTAGATTTAATGAATCTCAACTGGACAAAACTAGAAATAATTAAAACGATAAATATTGAATATCTATACAGATAGTAACTATTGTAAAAAATAAATTATATATTTATGAATAAATGTATGTATAATATATTTTATATCTATAAGATACATAGGATATTGAATATCCGTATTATATGCATATTTTATACCTATATATTTATTGAATATTTTTTTAAAAGATTTTCATTTGATCAAACTGAAATATAAATATATAAATTCATTTATCGCTCTCATAAACGAGAATTGCTTTGTTTGTTATTTTCTGATCAGAATAATTAATTGCTTCATTAGTTACTATATCTGTTAAGTGTTAGTTGTAATTCTACAATAGAGATCAAAGGTTTTTATTTAAGGTATAGTTGTTTTGTTACAGTCTCTGCTAGAAGCAATTAAAAAAAGAAACCCATGAATATGCCATAAAATTCATTAGTTATAGATTTTTATTAGACAGAATTTTCTTTTATCAGAATTCTCATTTGAGACGTCAATTTTTTTTTTTTTAGAAAATAAAAATTTAGTTAAAAGAAAATTTTAAATCTAAATTAAAATTTTAACTAAGTGAATTTTACAACTGAAAAAAATTACAATATACTCGCAGTGTAATTTTTTTCTATTTACACTTTAATTAAAAAAAAAAAAAATTCCTTTACAAAAAAAAAACAACAAAATTATAATTATATAAAATTTCTCTTCCAAAAATCTATTATTGTTATTATTTTTTACTGATTAAATTTTTAGGAAAAATCAAATTAAAAAAACAAATCGATGAATATAACATAAAATTCGTTAATTAGCTTTTTATTTGACAGAATTTTCATTTAACTGGACGTCAAAATTTATTTATTTTTTTTTTTACAAGAAAAATGAAATTATAATTATATAAAAATTTTTCTTTAAAAAATTGATATTTTTATAAATTTTTGAACTCACCGACTGCATCAACTCCCACCATTCGAAGCATCTTCAATTCGGCAACAGTTTCAAAACTGGGACCTCCTAGACACGTATAAACACCTTTGTGAACGATATCGGCAATTCCCATCTCTTCTGCGACTTGACTACCAATATCCATAAGTGTTGTGCTGTAAGCTTTATTCATAGGTGGAAATCTGGGACCAAATCTGAAACGAAAAAAAAACACAATTTAATCAAAAATTGAGAATTGGAAAAATACAAAATTAGAATTTTAATTTTCAATTATAATTAAAATAGTCGCGATTATGAAAAAAAGAATCTACTTTCAGTTTAAATTTTCAGCAAATTTTATTTTTTTTTTGTTTTTTGCATATATTTTCAAAAAATTGAAAAATAGAAAAGGTGACAATAAATTTTTTCCCTCAATAATAAAGAATAACGCGTCAGTTGAGAAATGGAAAAATAAAAAGAAATTACCTCTCCAATGTGGAAAATAATTTCAACTCAGTATAAAATGGATTATATATTATATTTTCACCGTTATACCTTATGGTGTAAATTCTTTAAAATTTTAAAAAAAAATCGCAAATATTTAAGAGCAGCGAGCTTTATAATCAACTATACAATTTGAGAATGATACTGAAATTAATCCCGAGGCGAAAAAAAAGAAATAAAATAAATACCAGTTCGTGGAGAGTGAATGCAGCCTATTTCTTGAAAGTAAAAAAGCTGGTAAACCCACCCCTTAGATTCATAAGAGTAATTCCCGGTGGAAGAAGAAAAACGGGAAATAAACTGAAAAGAGAGAATGAGAGTAAGAGAGAGAGAGTGAGAGAGAGGGGGCACGAGAGATGGTGAAGTCCATTAATATTGGACCAAGTGACAACAGAAAACGGATAAAGAAGAAGAAGAAGCAGCAACTCTGAGAAAAGCTCCAAAAGCTCGACCTCGCGCAAGTTAAGTCAGGGTTTGAGAATTGCGAAAAGGTGAAAACGAGGTGGTAACGTGGTGGTGGGGTACACGTCACCTTGTCAGAAATGTAAAAGAAACGTACTACGCGAGAGTTTCTTAAGTAAATACGCCAATCAGCTTCTTTATGTCGTGCAAACAGTTCATCAATCCGATTCAAGAAGTTATTCTAATGAAATAAATTAATTATTTCCTTTTTCTTATTTTTACTTTATCGTTCTTTTCTATTTTTTTTTTTCCATCTAGATCTTTCAATTGAGTGATTCTCGACTTGAAAGTTGAGATAAAATTTGCTCTTTAATAAAAAATTCCTTTTGAAATAAGGATTTTCCAATTTTCAACAAAGTTTTCAACTAAAAAACTAATTTCATTAATAAATTTTATTAATTCTCTTTATAAAAAAATTTTTTTACACAATTTAATAAAACAAACTTAAAGTCCTTGTGAAGTTAAAAAAAAAATTAACTGTTTTTCGATCAATTTCACTAAATCTAAATTAGTAAAAAGTCATCCACTAATTTTTAATTAAATATTACTATTTTATTTAGTAGATTTAATTTTTTTTGTACTATATAAGTTTTAGTGAAAACTATCTGAAAATTAATAGAAATTTTCACTAATTCAAATTTAGAGAATAAAGAAATTTCTTTTGACTATCAATATTTATAATTCATTAGTTCAATTTTGTAAAGAAAATAATCTTTAGATTAAAAAAAAAATGACTTTGTATTTTACTTTCTTTAAGTTTTAAAACTCTTTGTTAAAAATAAATGAAATGAACAATTTTTCCCATTAAAAGATAAATGCAAACATTATTTTAATATTAAATTTCCTTCAATGTACAAACAATGAGAAGCAAAGATTCTCTAAATGTTTATTGTATATATGCATTTTTTAAATGTGAAAATTGCAAGAATGTCTTTTATTTGCAAAGCTCTTGCTCTAAAATATCACTCGACCTGATTTAGAAATGCATCATAAATTAATGAATTTCTAAATAAATATAATTCAAAGATGATAATAATAATAAAATAACAAAATTCAATATAAAAAAAAATAAAAACTAGAAAAATGTTAATATAAAAAAAAATTATTAAAAATTTGATTACTAATTGATAAATATGACTAAGCTTGCCTATCATCATTTGGTCCTTGGAGTGGATTGTTGCCAGCAAATCCCATCATGTTTACATGATCCTTCACCAACATGATATCTCCGATCTTGTAATTGGGATTCAAACCCCCGGCCGCATTCGTTGCAATTAAATGAGTCACACCAACAAGCTTCATTACTCTCACGGGCATTGCACACTGTAAGCAAAATTTTTTTCAAACTTTTTACATTTTTATTATTGAGATTTTTAATCATTTTTTAAAGTAAAATGTAAATTTTTTTTTTCATCACAATATCTAAAGTCCATCAAGTTTATGATAAAAGATTAGAAAAAACAAATTTGTTTTAAGACAGAAAATTATAAAAAAAATTTTAAGATAAAAATTTCACGAACGTTAAAGATTTTGAAAAATAATAAAAAATTTTGCCAACAAAAAATATTTTTAATAATTTGTTAATTATTGTAAGAAATGTTTTTGAGACAAAAATCCATAGAATTTTTCATTCAGAATAAATATTTCTTTAAAAATCGTTGATCATATATAAATGTGAACTCGAATATTATTTTCCTTTCATACACTAAAAAAAAAAAAATTATTTGCTTTAAATACACAAATTTCTAAGGCTCTCAAATTGAGACCATAAACGGAATCAAAACGTTGCACTATCAACAATTTGATACACTTTATGGTCTCAATTTGAGATCCTCAGAAAAACTGTGTAATCAATTAAATGACTATTATCAAATAAATATTTACTTAAAACAAATCATTTTTATTTGAATTAAATAAACTGTATTTGAAGATTTTAACTAATAATTTCTGTATTTGAAACAAATACCATTTAATTGACTGCAATAATAATTAAATAAATATTTATTATTTTGATAATTAATAGTCAAGTAACCGATTATTTGAATCAAATAAATTGAAATTTTTTTCTATTAGAATTTTTAAAAATACTAATTTTTTTTTCCTTATTTTAATAAAATTTCTTTTTTCCTTTTCTTAAGTAAAAATTAGTGTCAAATTGGAGGAATTTCTGTTTTTTATTTCAAAATTTAATACCGTTTTTTGTTAAAGTGAGCGTCATTCCATTATATATTTCGACCACAAAGTCATTGCCAACTAATTAAAAAAACGGTAATTACTTTACAGAAATCATTATGTTTTTGTTTCAAGAATACTAAATGAAACGAATTTTTAAAAAAAATTTAATATGTTTTCAAAGTTCACCCATATTAATGATAATATAAAATTATTAAGAAAAGTTTAAAATTCATGCAATTTCAATCAAATTCAATTATCTGATGATTCTGTTAATCGACAATTAAAGTTCGAACAAATCAAGATTCGATAAAATAGAAAGTCCACTATTTAAAATTTTAGTAAAGTACAAATTAAATAAAAATTTGCTAAATGAAAATTATCTTTAATGATAAAATTTGATGAAATGAGATTTATACACTTAAAAAAAATTTATTTAATGTCAAATAATCAATTACTTGACTATTATGAAATAAATATTTACTTGAACCAAATAATTATTATTTGAATTAAATAAATTATATTCGAATCAATAATTTCTGTTTTCAAATACCATTTAATTGACTCAAATAATAATTATTTTATACAAATATGAATATTTATTATAGTAACCGACTATTTAAATGAAATAAAATTTTTTTTATTGAATACAATATAAATGTGAATAAAGATAATTCAAAATTCTGCTTAGTGAATAATTCAAATTTAATAAAAAAAATTCTTTTTCATGAAAATTATGTTATCAAAATTCTTTGATAATAATTTTTTTACACTCGTTTTCTGTTTTTATTTAGATTTTTTTTTTTACATGGCCTTAAACGATAATGAAATATAATTTTAATTTAGATTCTCAAAACGAAAATCAGGTTTATTGTTTTTTGAAGAGAGATCAGAAAAGTAATATTGACCTTAAATCTAGAAAAATAAATTTATTCTTTAAAAAGTTAAAAAAAAATGTTATTGATTTATTATTATTTTATTATTTATCTTTTAAAAAATAGACCGGATAAGAATTCATCTTTTGTTTGCTATAAAATTATATTTTATTATCGTTTAATTTAAGGCAGTGTAAAAAAGAACACCTAAATAAAAATTCTTTGTTATGAAAATTCAGTTTAATGTGCAACAAATAGAATTTTTGTTGAATTCAAAAGAAATCAAAGCACTAATTAGTGTTTCATATTTATTGTCTATGTCACGTATAACTATTGTACTTTTTTTTCCAGCAAATATAACTGGGACAAAAATTGCATCGATGAATTGAATGAATCACAGGCAGAAGGGCAAATAATCCAATTAGGTAGATTGGAGAGGTGATATTTTGTTAACAATTGTTCTCGGGGTTTCGAGTATAGCGTAAATAAGCGCAAATTAGTAAAGTTTTTGGTCGAATGGTTTAAGTCAGACAGAGAGGAAAACCCTTTCTCTCTCTCTCTCTCTCTCTCTCACCCTAATTCTAGAGAGCGAAATTTCTCTCGAGGTTGAAGTAGCTTTGTTATCCGCGCGCACAAGAGTTGGGACGATATTGTCAACGTGAAATGTACCTTCCAAAGTGGATAGCCTTCGTAGTAGTGGAACCTGCCCTGCATACACATGACTGGGACATTCTCGAGATAACCGAAGACCAGCTGTCCAACGTGACCCGTCACCGTTGAAACTGGAAAGTGCGGGATCTCTTCATAGGGAAAGCATTGCTTCTCCGTGAGCGAATCTGCTATTGAACCTGGACACAACTCACTTTGTTCAGATTCTCCTGTTTAAGGCAAATAAAATAAAAAACAAACTATCTAGAGAAGCGTTAAATCAAAAAATCCCTTCATTTTTATTTTCTCTAATATCTATTCGATAATTACAAAAAAATTATTATCTAATAATTTGTTAATTTTTCTTATTTCAAAATTTTCATGCGAATGTCATTTTATTAACTAATGAAACATTTTTTCTTTCAATTAATTTTTTTTTCTAAAAAAATATTGCGAAAAAATTTCCTAACGAAATTAAGGAACGCCAGATTATGTTCCAATAATCATTAGAATTTTCATTTTATGGAATTTCATTTGTCATAATAATTATTATTGAGCCGAATTTTTATTTGTTCGAATTAAGTAGTATATTTTGCAGAATTTTCATCAAATTGATTTTCGAACCGAAATTCGAACAAATAAAAATTCTGTGAAGTAAATTTTCGGTTATATAAAAATTCTGCAAAATACTAATTCGAACAAATAAAAATTCGGCTCAATAATAATTTAAACAAATGAAATTCCATAAAATGAAAATTCTAACTAATGAATTTTTAGAACATAATCATGCATCCCGAAATTAAAACAAAAATATAAAAGAAATTCACAAGAAAAAAAAAAAATGAAAACCGAAGAAAATTTTCATAATTTGTTAAAATCTCAAAATAGAGTAAAAATGAAATTTTTGTATTTAAAGCTTTTCTCTCTATAACGCCATTGAATGAAAATGAAAAGTGAAAAAAAATGGTTTTTTTTTTTAATTAACACTCACCCATTCCGGACCCACATATTATTCCTATTTTTGGAGTGAATGGTACTCGATCCAATAGATATTTTGCGCTCTCTTGTAACGCTTCAAAAGTATATCTGTAAAAAGAAATTGTAATATAAATAATTTTTTCTTTAAATTAGAAAAATTTTCCCAGAATAAAACAAGATCTACAGTTGTGCTTAAACTTCAGGTTTCCAAATTCTTTTTAATAATTTGGTGGCACATTTCGAGATTTTATGATTCTTTCAAAAAAAATCCTAAAAGCCACTATCTGACGACATTAAACATTTTTTTTCTCAGATTTTATTATTAAGATTACAAATATAATAGTTCACTACTTTTCATTTACATTATTCTTTTATTAACGCAAATTCTAACAATAAAATAATTTATTAAAAATGAATTTAGGTAAAAAAAGAGAATATGAGGGAAAAATTGAGAATTTTATTCTGTTTGTACAAATTTTAAGAATTTTAAATAAACAAAAAAAATTGAATTTACGGGAAAAAAAGAGAAATATTTTTTTTTAAATTTATATTTCAAATTTCTCGGTTTGAAGAAAAATTCCTATGTCTGATTTTCCAGCTATTTTCCAGTTTTTCCGGTTACTAAACAAGTTGAAATATCAAATTAATTATAACACAATTTTTTTTATCTTTATAAACATATTCGTTCAATTTAATAAAATACGTTAGCATGTTTATATTGTCAAGAATATTATTTACTTCCTCATAGAGGACAAATTATTTAGCATTATTTTTTAATACAATTTTCATTTCTCATAAATCATTTTATTTGTTTTTAATATTATATTTTTCCATAAATTAAAGCAAAGAAAATAAAAATTTCAATTTCTTAGAAATAAAAAATCGCCATTAATTTATAAAAAAAATTTAGTAAAATATACATTTCAAATAAGATTATATTTAATTCGTTTCTAAATGTAAAATATTTTTTCGAAAAAAATATAATGAGCAATAATGTAATGAGAGCAATATTTACCAATTTATAGAAAAAAATTTCAATTTTTCATAAAACAAAAAAATTGCGATTAATTCTAAAAAATTTTATTTAAATTTGTATTTTATATGTCTTTTTGTTTTTTGTGGTAGAATATTTTCTGCAATGAAAAAATTGTTAAAAAAATCAAAAATTTAATTTTTTTAAAAAAACAAAAAAAATGCGATTAATTCTACAATTTTTAATTAAATTTATACATTCATTTTTAATTAATTTAATTTTTATTTTATTATTATTATTTACATTTTATAAATAGTATATTTATAAATATTTTTAAATAAATATACATAAAATATTTATTATATTTTCGTTGAAACTTATTATTTTTGTTTTGAAAATGTATACTAGGTACATATTTATACAGGATATAGGAAAAGAAACAAAATTGAACACATAAAAATTGGAGAAGATTGTAAGATTTGCATGGAAATTGGTTCAGTGAAGTTGGGCATTATATGCGCTTTGATATAATAAATAAATTGAAGAACATTTCATTAAATGTCGTATAGAAATATAGTTGTCGGAAATCGATGATATAATTTGTTCGTGATACGTGCTAACGAGCACAAATATAGCAATAGTTTAAGCCGAACAAGAGAAGCAACCCATCGTATATATATATATATATATATATATATAGGTATTACAAATCATGCTTCGAAACACAACGCACTCGGCAGACTTGCATACAAACGGATTGTAACACGTGCACTTGCTGATACATGCATTAGTCCTAACGTATATTATTATATGAATAAACTACTCAAAATATGGAAATTAGTTTTTCTTTTTTAGAAAAACACTAATGTTTTGAGATTTTTATATGCCGTAATTTATTCAACTATTATTAAAAAATTTTTTACAATGAAAAAAAAAATAAAAATTATCATTTTCAATAAAAATTATATTTTCTATTTAGGTAAAATAAATAATAATAATAATAAATAATAAAAATAATAATAATAATAAAATAAAATAAAATAAAATAATAAATAAAATAAATAAAAATTTAATAAAATTATAAATTAAATATTAAAGGATTATTTTGCTGTAAAATTGAGAAATATTCTATAATATTGAATAAAAAAACAAAATTATAGGGAGAAAAAAATTTTAAAAAGGAAAAATTTTTAAAAATTTTGAAAAAAATATAGAATTTTAAACTTTAGTGCTGATAAAAATACATGTATATTATAATTAATTATTATAATGTATTACAATATAGTATATTACAATTTATCATTGAAAATTCTCTAAATTGGTCATGAAAAGAATTAAAAAAGACTTCACGACCTTGTTAGATATATATCATTAAACGGAATTAAACTAAAGGCTTTTGATTGCCAGAGCGTATAATTTTAAATTAAATATCCCATTAAATGTATTTCAATTAAATCCCATCTAAGGTAAGAGATTTGTTCTATAATAATATTCACTATGGTATACCTAAGGAAATCTAAGGTGCAATTAAATATTAACTCCATCCATGGATACTCTCCCCCTTTCATCCCTTATTCTATGTCTTAAATGAAGAGAGGGAGAGAAGGATACGAAATTAATAAGGAAATACCGAGTAAACATATATATTACACAAAACGCTACATATGAAAATTCACACTGTCATATATATATAAATACTTCGTGGCTAAAGTTTACAATAATTTTTGCTGAAAATTGTCTCATCTCTATTTAATGAAAAAAAAAAATGTTTCATTGTAACGAAAATTCAAATATTGAAACTAAAAATACAAATATAAATTATTAAATATTAAAATTAAAATAAATTATTAATTATTATAATTATTATTTAATTAAATATAAGTTGGGCAATGCTTTACAGTTTTAGAAGTACTCATGTACGAAAGGGCTTGTTCCGTCTATTAATATAAATAAATGAATATTACTAAATAAACAATTATATAAATATAAATTTTTATCATACTTGTCACATCAAATTTTATTAAAATTTCTCATAATATAAAAATATTTTCAAACAAAATTTTCTGTATTTAAAAACTTTTAAAACCAATTTTTTTTTAATGCGAAAATTGCGATGAGACATTTTTCTATAATATTTCGGTTTCTATTTCAATTTTTTCACTATTTTAAATAGTAAAATAAAATATAATAAAAATAAAATAAAAATAAAATAAATAGATAAAATAAAAGAGTAAAATATTATTAAACATTCCTGTTTACGATTCTCGTAATGCACATTATACAATGTACTACGAAGCTGAAGTACGCAACGTTTATGATAAACGATTTTTAAAGAAATTATTTTTTTAAAATGAAAATTTCTTTAATTATTTGCATAAAAAATATTTTTTTATAATTTGTTGATTAATGAAAACTACAAGAAATATTTTTTAGACAAAAAATTATAAAATTTTTCATTTTAAAAAATTATTTCTTTAAAAATAGTTTATCATAAACGTTGCATACTTCAGCTTCGTATGTACTTATATGATTGGCATACAAAACAGAACCTATCTTCAAAATGCAAACGCAGTGGATTTGTGGAATATTCATGTCATTACAACCCTTACACCTATCTGCTTCAAGTCAGAAGTGATGACACGAAACGTTATATATTTATAATAATTTAATAAAATAATAATGAAAAATAAATATATTATTATCTTCTTTTATTTTTTTTTTATTAAACTATTAAAATAACTCTAAAATAAGCACTAAGATCTATCATAAAATTACAATGTGAATTATGCGCATTATATTAAAAAATAATTTATGTAGCAGTTATTTTTCGATCTTAAAAATTTGACTTAAGGTTATAAAGTAAAACGAATAAAAAATAGTTAATAGAGATCATTTACATGAAATATAAACTACTAAGGGTTGAATGAATAAAAATTTAAAAAAAAATGCTTAATAAAATAAATATGAATAATAAAAAAAAAAAAATTCGTAAGTGGAAAATACAAAAATTTATATTCATAATAAATTACATTTTTTTAGTGCTAATAAAAATATGTCTTGTTTATACTTTTTTTTCATATAATGTTATATATTATTACCATAAACATTATGCCACTTGGTTAAACAATGATTTAACACTTCGTTAGTAATTTGTATTTAATTAAGGGCGTCAGCGATATAACATTATTGTTTGAAAGAAAGAAAGCTTAAAATTTTCATTAATGAAAAAAACAAAAAAAAAATTCTTAAATATTATTAAAAATTTTATTATTATATATTTTTATATTTTAGTTTTATTAAAAAATATTATCAAATACAATTTATTTAATTTAAATAAAAATTATTTGTTTCAAGTAAATATTTATTTGATAATAGTCAAGTAACTTAGTATTTGAATCAAATAAATTTTTAGTGTAAAAAAAATGTAATTTTGAAATAAGAGAAATCGTATTTTGTTTATTAAAAAATAACCTCCGTCAAAGTTTATCTATTTTCCTGAAAACAATTTTAAAAAAATATATACATAAATTATAGAAAAGTAGAACATATTTTATTTTCCATTTAACAACAAAAAAAAAGGATAAAATGTATTTAAATTAATTTTCACTAATTTTATGTATATCCTGTGTGAAACTCATTTTCAAAATTTAAATTATTATTAAAATTTTAAATAATAATAATAAGTAAAAATTACTATAAATTTTAATTAATTAAAATTTTTATTTCCTCAAATTTAGAGAATAAGTTTTTCATTTCTTATAATGTTATATTAATCAAATAATAATTACAAAAAAATTTAATTATATCAAAAAATAAGTCAAAATCAGTTATAAAAATTTTGATAACAATGAAAAAAAAAATGAAGAATTTAGTAAACTTTTGAAAAACTAACTAGCAAAACTTACGGAAACAAGAGAACTTTCAACTTTTTCAAATCTAGAGAAAATAAGGGATGAAAGAAAGAAGAAAAAAAAATATCCCATGAGAAAAATCTTCTATTTGAGTTATTCGTGAAAAAGTTTTAAAATGAGTAAGGCTTTGAAAATAAATATACCACACAGATCAAAAGAAAAAGAAAATTCAGAAAAAAAAACTTCTGGTTAATTCAATATAAAATATCCACAATTAATTAACTTCAATTTAAACTAAAACGCGTGAATAACTCTTCTTCCAAATGAGCCAATAATTACACAGTTATTCTCTTTTTTTCAAACAGGAATTTTAATTACTCACAGTATAATTTTTTTTTCACCTTGAAAAATGTCCATTATTAGAGTTAAAAAAAAAAGACTTACGAAGTGTGAGGTGCATGTTTCACGAGAGTATGCAAAAACTCGTTTTCATTGGGCCTTTTAAGTTGTCCATGTCCATTCACGGATTCAGTGCCCAAAAATGGCATTTTGAAATTAAAAAAAAAAAAAACTGAAAAAAATTTTTAAAAAAACTTTACAGTTCACCCTTATTGATTTTTTTTTTTGAAAATCACAATCGCGTGTAATATTTGAAAACTCAATTTTTAAGAAAATAAACGAAGAAGAAGAAGAAGAAGAATGCACTGAATGAAGTTTTATATGTATAGAAAATTGATAAAATTTATTGAACAATGACGTTACACACTTTGAGCTGACGTCTTCGAACTGTTTGTGGTTTATAAAAGCATCCAGTGCTTTATAGTATAACCAAGAGTCGAAGATAAAAAAAAATGGTCGCGTTACAGCTGACAAATAGTTGGAATTACTTATATACGGCACCCAATGAACGTCAAGATAAAAAGCCGGCCTCGGACTCGCAGGGGCATATAATGATAACCCATTATAAAAGTAGTTATGGAGTAAATGTGCTTCAATTGCCTTAAGATATTCATGCATTGGCTGAAGACTTGTCTTAAAAAAGCATTTAAATATATCGTCTCGCAACATACCTCATGGTTCATCCAATATATGATCTGGATGAACGTTCGAGAGTCCGTTGTTGTGACATTTTTACACATATAATGGAAATTACAATAATTTTTCGAAAATTATATATATATATATACACTCCTTCATATAATTATAATTATGAAAAATTTTATTTAACATTTACTTTTCAACTTGACATTAAGAATTAATTATTATATACAAATAATTTTTATTATTTACATTTTTTTTTTTAATTAAAGGCTTTTCGGTCATAATTGTTTATTTATAAAAAAAATTGAAATCTCTTGATTTTCTGTTTATTTTTATAATTATAAATTTAGGTTTTTGTATATTACAAAAAAAAAAGTTTCAATGTTGTGTAAAAATATTTCAATCTAAAACTATATTATAGAAATAAATATAATATAATTATTATGTAAAAAATGATTATATATAAAGAAAAGAAAATAATTAATTTTATAGATTTTTTAAAGCAAATGGTTGCTTTTATAATTAACAAAAAAAAATTCGAAGACTTGTAAAAAACAAGACAATGATTTTTAAAACTTAAGTTATATAATCATTTACTATAAGTTATAATATAATACATATACTAAGAAAATAATTATTATAGATAATTTATAAAAAAATAAAAATAGATGAAAATACAAAAATATATAAATATAAAAATATAAATACTTTAAAATATATAAATAATAATAATCAAAATAAATATAATAGAATTATAATAAAAAAGTAAGTTTGTATATATATTTTTTTTTTTTAATCCAATGGGAATTTTTAATTTCAAATTTATAATCATCTGCTCTTGACAAGAAAAAAATGTAACATAATAAAAAATTTTAAATGAAAATATATGAAAATAAATAAAAATGAAAATTTACAATAAACAATTTTTTTCGTTACTTTTTATCATAAATTTTTTAATTTAATAATTAAAAAAATGTTTCCAATAGGTGTATAAAAAACAAATCTACAATGTATAAGAAATTGTCTTAAACACATTATTTCCTGCTTCTTTGCTAAATAATGTTTTTTTTATGGACTTCATTGTTTGTTTAAACGTTGCGTTTATATTGTCTCATATAAAATTATGGTAGAAAAGAAAAAATTGTATTTATATGACACACAATTTTATGAATAATCATACTCGATGATAACATATTGCATCATTGAATATATAACTTGACCACTATTATTGACTAATATTATGATTTTTAAGAACAACAGATATTACTAAATATGTAGTGTGAATAAAAACAATATATAGTGTTCATTAATTAATTTTCATTTGATATGATGCATTCAAGTCAAATATTAAACTCTTGATAAATTACAAATGACAATTTTTCTGATATAAAAATTTTTTAATTTAATTAACATTTTGCTAATTATGATATTTTTTTTCATTTCAAGAAATCTATTTTTGATTCTTTTTTTAATAAAAAAAAAAAAATTATTTATGTATTGTACTTGAATTTATTTGATTTGAAGATATTTTTCTAAAAAGAAATAATTGTTACACTAAAAAGTAATTTATTTGATTTAAATAATAATCTATTACTTGACTATTATCAAATAAATATTTACACTTGAACCAAATAATTTTTTATTCCAATCAAATAAATTTTATTCGAATTAACAATTTTTGTATTTAAAACAATTATATTTAAATGACTTTATTTATAATCATTTTATATAAATAAATATTTATTTCTTATAATAATAGTAATAATAATAAAAAAATTATTATTATTATAAAAATTTGAATTTAATTTTAAATAAATGCATTTTCTACATATAGTCCAAAATCACGATTTTTTTCTATTTTTCTCACTATTTCAAATGTTTTGTGTAAATATTAGATTATTCAGATAATATGTAAAATAACGACGCAATATTAAGGCAGTTATTTGAAAATATTTGATTTTTTAAAAGTGTTACAATTGTGAAATGAACTCTATATTATAAAGTTATGTGTCCGATAAGTAATGTATATGACATTAAATATTGATATAGTATGAACTCTGAATTGTTACCTTACTGATAAAATTCATCATCCCCTTTAGAGTATCAAAAAAAGATTATAATAATACTTTACGAAAATATATAAACACATATATAAAACTGGAATGTTTTTCATTACAATATCTAAATTGTCGTAATTGAGATAAATGTTTTTTCCCTCTAATTATTCAATACATTTCTTTACGGTATTAATATATCAACAAAATGAGCAATAACTTTCATTCTATGATAATTATTATTTTAAAATATATATTTTTTTGAAAATTAACTTCAAATTATCATAAACAATTTCTTAACCTTCAAATAGCAATAATTAGACAAACTTGAAAAGCATTGAAAATAAAAAAAAAAAAACAAATATAAGATTTTTCAAATTTGAAATTTACATTTCTAATTGAAAAAAATTAAACAACATTTTTTCATGATTTTTAGGTTTTTCCAATATTTTCATTAAAAGTTTAGAAATAAATTTGTATTATTAATATAACTAGAATATATAATTATTTTTTTTCATAAATATGGAAAAACCATTTAATAATAAGTATGTTAATTTAATAAGAAATTTAAAAACAAAAAGTACCAAAAAATGAATTAAAAATATAGTCAAAAGAAATAATCCTAATAATGATTAATTAATTAGTTTAAATATAAAAAAATACTAATTATATACTTTGAATATAATATACTAAAATAAATACTACATTGAATAAAAAAATAAAAATGAAAATTTTATTAATATTCAAAAGACAATAAATGATGTATCATTGTAAATCAAAATCAAAATAAAATATTGCGAACATAAAAGACATTAAACGATAATACTTTATTATATTGTTCAGAGTATATAGTTGGTATATAAAAAGTCAATGGCCGAGTAACAGTAGAAATAAATGGCCTACATTCATTAATCTAAGCAGTCATAAAAGAAGAATTCACTTTTGACTTATCTAATTTTAATAATTGATTTCCGTTAAATAAATCTAATGAAATCAATCAAAATTCAATTAAATTGATAATTTCAATATTTTACTAGTATTGAAATTAATCTTATATGAATATGTAAACAAATGAAAAAAATTCTTAGAATATCAAACTATAATAATTTCCAAAAATTGTACAACCATTAATTTTCATAATTAATTTCCATTAAAATAAATAAAATTAATTGATAAAATTAAAATTCTTTAAAATAGAAACAAATTACAGTGGAAATAATTAGGCATTTCTTTAATTATAAAATTTTAATTATTCGGGGGACTCACCGAAAAACAGGCAACCTGTTATACACAATCATATGTTCAGGTATGACAGGTACAGGTTAATGCACACATATATTTCAATTAGTACCGCGAAATTGATTTACAAAGCATTTTATTGAATATTTATTAATTTCAAAAACAAATAATAATGTTAATAAGTAATTAACTATTAAACTTACTTTTCAAGACATCCTTTGCATAAACAGTCGTGTTTTAAAGTTTCTTTTAGATTTTCTGACATTGTGTTCGATTTTTAGTTATTTTATTTACCGCGCACAGTAGAAAGAAATCAATAAAATTAAATTTATCACACTATTATGATTGACTATATTATAAATACTGTAGTTAAAATGATTAAAAACATATATGTAAATTAAATCAAATACTGAGTCAAAAATGGTAAGATATACAACTGTTTTAAAAGCAATGTCTGTAACATTACTTATTAACGGAAATGGCGTACTACAAATAAAAAAAATCTAAACCAGGTATGTACTGTTATTGTATGTACTATTTCATAAAGAATTCCAGTGAATTGCAATTCATATAATTGCCTAATCTGAAGTTGTCTGTCAAAGATAAATCGCCTAAATATAAAAAAAGATGGCGTTTCTAGGGCGGGAAAACTGTTGTTTTTCGAAATAATTAATTTTTCAATAAAAGGTATTTATCAATTTTAATTTATCAAATTATAATACTATCAACTATCTTTAATTATAATAATTATATAATTTGATTTTAAATTAAAAAATTTTTTCAGCAAAAGTTTTTAAAAATTAAAATGTTAAAATTACATTAAATACATATAAATTAAATACTAAATTTGAAGAAATAAAAACTAGATAAAAAAATTTGTAGAAAATAAATTTCTCTTATTACTTATTAAACTTGTTAATTTTTTTTTAAAATTTAATATTAGTTTTAATATAGAATTCAAAAGTTAACTTTTGTAACATAAATTTATTTTTGAGCCTGGACATTTTTTTTATCAAAAGCAATTATTTCTATAAAAAAAAATACTAGTCTATCATTAGCATGATAAAATAAACATATCCATTTGGTAAAAGGAAGCTAAAGTTAATTATTTTTGAAAATTTCCCCTCTTTTTTTGGAAATAAAGTTAGGTTATTAATTTATTTTACATTTTGTTTTTTGCTTATATTATAAACTTTTTTAGTTTATAGAACAGACTTTTAAATTTTTTTTATATTTTTAATTCAATCAATATGAGATAGAAAATTCTTATTTTCAGTAACAAAAAAAAAAAAAAAATACAATTAGTTTTATTTATTTCCGTGTTCTTTATCATAATAATTTTTTATAATTATTACACAAGAAAAAAATGGTTATAAAACAAGGTAAAAAAATGCTTTAAAACAATTATATATGTAACTGCACTCATAAGTTTAAAAACTAATAATTTAAAAAACTTACATTTTTTTTTTTTTTAATTAGGAAAATTATGTACCGACACGTTTCAACTTGGCCTTGAAATTTTCTGTTTCTTCAATTCTGAAAAAATTTATCAATATATGACATAACTTGTACTACATTTTTTGTGACATTTTAATTCTAATATTGAAAAAGGAAAAAAGTAAAAAAAATTTTTTTATCTTAATTTTTTTCTTTATCAACTATTTATTAACATTAATTGTTCAATTGAAAAATGCAACTCTTAAATTTGAGAAGAATAATAAAATTTGTAACATTAACTATCAAAGGAAAATTTCATTTCATTTGAATTATTCATTCAAATTATTGTTTTGAAATTTTTCTTTTCTGATTCAATAAAAACTGTTTCCTTGCTGACAAAATTATGAAAAATGATCATTTTCATAAATCGATTTGATATAAAGGTATTTAATTGAAAAAAATAAGTGATTTTTTTCCTATCATTAAAGTTGCTCTTAAAGAGTAAACATTCAGAAGATAAGTAAAAATATTACGAAACCAAGGGATCTCCAAGACAGTTAACCATCGAGAGTAAAGTGATCTGCAGGGGGTTCTGTTTTTATCATTGACCTTTGACTGAATATCATTCGAAAACATTACTTACACAAACAGAGCTATTATTCTTAATCGCATATTTTAGGATTCATCTCTTCTGAATGTATCAAAAATTTTCTAAGTCTTATTTTGTTTAAAAAACAAATATAAAATACATTTATTAAAATATTAAAATTAATTACAAATTTTAATAGCATTTTAATACAAATTTATCTAATTTGTTTTTAATAATAACGAAATTTTACAAGACTTTTATACTTACTCAATTCTTAAGCAGAAATTTGAACTAATAGAAATAAAGTTTTTAAGAAAATCCATGTTTTAAAATGAAAAATTTGTAAATATTAATATTATATCCCTCTAAATTATTGCAAGTAGATAATCAATCACTTTCTTTCATGTTTTATTTTCTTTTTATCATTTCTTGAATGTCACATTAAAATTTTTCCACTTGTTTCCTCGGAATCCAAAGAAAATTGATAATAGTCTAAAATAATCTCAAAATGAAATGTAAACGTTTCTTCTACATTTTATATCTATAAATCTTATATTTTCTTTAGTGACTTTTTATATATGTATATATATATATATATATATATAAAACGAATGGTTTCTGTAAACTTTTAAATCATTTATTATACGTAACACATTTTCTTCAAACAAAATTTGCAATTATTGTTTCAAGCAATTGACGTTGATAAATATCTGTCTATAAACAAAATTACGCTACTTATTTTTACAGCAGGTCTCGATCCAGAAATAATATAATCTATCGACTTTATTCAAGTTCATTTTCATCATTGCTCAATAACGATTGATTCGTTGATACTTATCTCTTCAATTGATTTGCAACGTTCAATATTTTTCGCAACTCTAATATTATAATCTAAATACTATTTTAATGTCCAGGAAGTTGTTTTGATTATAAGAAAAATTTTAATTTCAATAAAATATATATTGCAATTAAATAAATTTTAATTTGATTGAAAATAATCTAATGAGAACAAAAAATTAAGAAAAAGCTCATTATTAAAATTATTATTATAAAACATTTTATTTAACGTCTTTTGTAAACACAGTATCTACATTTTTATGTTAAAAATAATATATTTTTTCAAATATTTGACTTCTTTTTCAGTCTCATTTTATCTATACTATCAAATTTCTATATTCTATATACTATTTTTCATAACAATTACAAGATGACAATATACAAATATATACAAATATACAATAATCAAGAATATAAGATATTTAAAAAACTTTTTCTTTTGTTAGTCGAAAAAGAAAGTAAAAATCATGAAAAAATTTCCAAAATTTGTTTTTTAGAATGAAATTAATAAAATTTGCAATGTCATTTTTTAAAAAAATATATTATATAAAAAACTTAAGCTCTTATAAAATTGATTTTAATTCAATAAATAATGTTTGCAAATAAAAACTGTTAAAATTTTATATTCACTACTTAAAATTATACTACACTAAAGGCTTTGTAAAATTTAAATAATTTCCTTTAAAATTATTCTCATCATATTCAGGACGTTTTCAATTTGTTCAAAGTCCAGGTTCTATAAATTTAAATTTATATTATTTCCGTTCACATTCTGTAATAATTATTTTTCTCATTTATATTATAGACAATGTTTAAAAAATATATATTTTATTGATAAATTATATTTTTACCTCTATTGTTACGTGTCATTTAAACTAGAAATCAACTTTCATTAATCGCTCTCTCTTCATGTAGCCAAAATTGAAAACTTCTACCCTGTCTGCGATAATTAATAATAGTAAATAAGGCCATTATCATGAAAATTAATCCAAGAACACCAAAATAACCACTATAAACGAGAAACTGAAATTAAAAAAAAGGACAAATTTACAGCAGTTTATATTAATTAAATTAGTTTCATTAAATTATTTTTGAAAAATTCTCATTCAATTACAATTTTTTAATTTTTTAAATGTAATAAGCATTCTTTTTACCTGTTGCCTGATGTCGAGAATAAAAACATTTCCGCCTGCTACAAGAAAAGTCAGCAAACTCTGAAGCACCAGTGCAAGAAAAGTATTTATTCCAAAAACTAAACTGTAACTATCTTCAGACAAGTGTTTCGCAACTTCAAAACTAGAAAAAATTAAATTAATTTCTTTAGTATACTAATCAAAGCTACTGTATAATATTAGTAATATTAATTACCAATAAATCACTTTTAAACATTTTTTTAATTTACAAATTCTAAAGGTATTTTTAGATTTTAAAAATTACAAGTCGAACTAATTAAAGTTTAAAATATTCATACCTGGCAACGGTTATCACAGTATGATAAATAACACCAAAAGCTACATAAACCCCATATAACAACCAGATATCATAACTTTTATAAGACACAAATAATAAGATACCTTCTATAAAAGAAAATATCGATAAAGTTATCTCTCCGAATAAAGACCAATTAATTCTTAATGTCCCAACTCCAAACACTGACACAGCACCTGAAATTTATTTATTTATAATCATTATTATTGTAACAAAAAATACAGATATATATATATAACAATTTTTTTATCACACTGTTTTTTTAGAAAATTACAAGTGAGCCAGTAAAAATAATTTTTGTTTAGTTATAATTTAAAGAATTTTAAAATTTTCAAAATTTTACATAAATTGTAAAAAGAATGTAACAAAAAATTAAATGTGAAAAAAAAGGTTTACAAATTTAAAAACTATTTCATGTGAAAGAAATTTAAAATAATAATTTTTAAGAAACAAAAAATCCACCTTAATTAATTAATTACTTTAATAGGAATTAAAATATTCACCAATTATTGTATAAAGAGCTTCAACTGCACCGTTGAATATTTTATTTTTATCTTTTCCATACGCAGTTTCCCATACTAATTGTACATAATTAAGTACTTGTACATATCCACAAGTTGCAAAAGCCCACCACAAAGACCATTTAACAACATGACTATTTGTAAAAGCTTTTAGAAAATCCTTCCACAACAATATATACGCTTGTTTTAATTTTAATAAAATATTTTTCGATTTCGGTGATTTCATTGAAGATTCAATTTCCTTGTCAAATTTAATATCATCATTGTCATGTGATAAATTTTCACTATCTTTGACACGATGAAAATAAATCGAGCCTTTAACCCCAGGCAATAGAAAAGCCCAGACCGTTGAAAGTCCAAGTGCTGAAAAAAAATAATTAATTAATCACTCATACTTTGAACGATCAAACTAAATTAAATTTTTTTCAAAATAAAACAACGAAATAACTAAAAATAAACAATGAATTAAATAATAATACACAAATAAATTACAAAATAACAAAAAACGATATAGAAAAATTTATCATTTTTTTTGCTGAGATTACATAAAACGAAAAATAAAATGGAATTTAGATAAAAAAAAACCAACTCGTAAAATGTTAATAAATACCAGATATTGTCAAATACAATAATTGTTCATAATCCAATAGTCCATAAGATACAGTTAATTGTGCTACAACGCCAGACAAAAATCTTCCAAATAAAAAGGCGGCTCTTGTAAATCCTGTGACTTTTTGATAATGTGTTTTATCCACCGCCGCATACATATATGTATAATAAGCAACTTCAGTGGAAATAAATAATCCATATAAAATTTCCACTATTTGCATTTCAATTAACGATTTTCCAAGTAGTAATGTTAAAAATGTTGCTGTTCCTGATAATCCACATAGAATAATCACCGGCTTATATCGTAAAAAATCAGTCATCAAAAATATAAAAATTAAGAATGCCAAATTGCTATAGGTTCCATAAGGATAAATTTCTTGATTGACCTGAAAATAAAAAGCAATTTTTTTATATATTATTACAAACATGAAAAATTGATAAAACAGAAATTATTATTACATAAATTTCGTCTCGTTGAAATAAAATTGTCTTCATTAATATTATTAAAATCAAAATTAAAAATTATAATAAAATTAACAATATTATAATAACTATTATTATGATGTAATAAACTTTGAATTTTTATTTTATTTTTTTCAATTTGGTAAACAAACATTTAACTGATGCTCCAATTGATAATAAACAAAGTTTCGCATCTGATTATTTAATTCATTATCAATTTTTACAATTTCTGAACAAAATTACACAAATGTAAAGTTGAACAATTCAATTGCATCATTTATAATTTTTAAATTAAATGAAAATATAATTTTCTACCTGCTCAGAAGTAAAATTTTTCCATGATCCTGTGAAGTAACTTGTTACAAAAGGTTCCGAGGGTCTGAATTCTTTTACAAATCCAAATAAACACAAAATAATCGACGTCTTTTTCCAATTCATTTTTTTTTAATTCTCTCAAAATAAATATCTATAAATTCAATTGACATTTAAATAACAGTCATTGATTCTCAATGTTATGTTATTTGTGCAAAATCGAACATTTTATTCTATTTGAATCTTCAAATCCAATTTGTATTTATGTTTTTCGTTTAGTTTATTAAAGAGATTATGTCAGAAGAACGTAAATATATTTTGTAAAATTTGCAAATTTCTCTTAAAATGATTATAAAAATAAAGCAAAATCTCGTTGCCTCAACATATTTAAGTACCTAGTTCTTTTGAGCATTGACTAAACAGACTAGTGCAGACGATTTATCCATCAGAAAGCAGCACGTGCTCCAATCATTAAAATAATGCTGATAAAAGCGAAAGTCAATAAACGTCTACTGATAAAGAATTTTCTACTTTTATCATCATCAGAAGAAATCGCAATCTTCCTTATTAACTATCGTATAAAAATTAAAAGAAAATTTATTTTCTTAATTTTTTTACAAATAATTTAAATTAGAAAAAAATTCAATTTTTAATAAAATCTCTATTAATTTAAAAAAATCAAATTTTTTCGCTTAGATTATAAAATTCTTCATTCATTATTTAAAATTACAAGTTTCAGTTTTAAAACAATAAAATTCCAAGCGATTTTGAATTTATAAATAAATAATATACAAAATAGTAAAATATAATATTAATAAATTTCTATATATATATATGAGTAATAAATTAATATTATGTATTAAAAGATGGAAAAGACATACGTAGTTTTTCATATTTTATTAAGTTATTATTACTACATTCATAATATGAGAATACACAATTTTTTACATATATAATATATTATTTATATATATATATATATATTTTTTTTTCATTGTTAACTATTTAATTTTTTACACGTTAATATACGCCTCCTTGCTTACTTTATTACACCTAGTAATTTAGTTGAAAATTTCGTACAAACAAGGACTCAATGTTAAAAAAGATTATTTAACGATATAGTTCTCAGTATACTTAAATGCAATTTACACTGAGCACTAAAATGTAGATTATAAATAATTTGCAGTGAATTCTGATAAATGTTCGTTACATTCAACAATGTGTGAATTCTTGTCAATTATTTGTGTGTGTGTTTTTTTTTTTTTTTTTTTTTATTCCATTTTACTCGACTTATTTATAATGAAACAATTATTCACAATTATAATATAAACATACTCGATTTCAATCATACTTTAAAATATCTCCAACAGTCTTTAATCTTTATAAAAGATTACAATATAAAGTAGAGAAGAGGTGTCAACTGCGTAAAAAATTCTATTTAAAATTCTTCAAAAACATTTTAATGGTAGTCAAAATTAAAAAAAAAAGAATCTTCAAAAACAAATTTAAATATTATAACAAGAACATTATTTATTAGTATAAAACAAAAATATATATTCGTGATTCATTTTTATTAGAAAATTTGTGAATAAAAAAAAACGGATTTAACGACTAAAGGCAAATTTAAAATTTAAATATTTATCAACCTAATTAAAAAATGCAACATTAATACTTTCGTTTATGATTCTGTTAAATCCCTAAAAGAATTGATAATTTGCATGTAATCCGTAGAAATTTGCATAATCTACACCTCAATTTCTTTTAAAAAAGATATAAGAAAAATTCTTTATATTTTTTTTCAATTGATTAAAAAATTCGATCTCTAGAAAATTGACAATTAATAAGCGTGACTGTAATTCACACTTTCATTCGTTTCATTTTTTTGCATACACACATTGTTTTTTTTCTTTTTTTTTGTTAGACTTGTGTTTTTTTTCTATTTGATATTATTAACATAAATAATAATTGGACATTTACTATAGACAACATTTCGTACCCATTAAAGCAAAATATTTCCTTTGGCATTGCAATGTAGATAAAATACATCGTAATCGATCAACAATACAAGTAAACAAAACAATTTCAATTTAATCGAGAGAAACAAAGACAAAACAAAAGAAATTGTTCATTTTCATTATAAATAAAAATTCAGTAAAATTTGACAATATTTTTCAAATACTTTAATAAATATCACTATAAATGAATAATAAATAATTTGTGATTAAAAGCTTTTTTTGTTTTCTAAAATTCATAAAAATCATTCTGAACTTGTATTGTGATTTAAGAAGTACTTTATATTTCTGCCTAAATATACTCCATAGGTACTAAAACGATTTGAAAAATACTACTTCTGACCATCTATGTTTTCATATAAGTGCGATAACAAAGTTTGTAATTTTTCTTCTATTTTAACCGAAACACTTCAATTTGATATCGCAATCACGTCAAAAGCCACTGATTTAATATTAATATATATATTTATATATATATATATAGGAAAATGTAGCGTATACATTTCTTTCTTAATTAGCTTAAATAGATAAATAGACATTTACACTTGAAATGGTTCTATTTTTCTACATTTCTATTAATCAAGAACCATCGTATATTCACTTGACAATAAATCAAATGTTCCTAAAGTTTTGAACGCTTAAATTCATTTTTTGTCATTTAATTATTTCTTTTTCTTGAAAAAAAAAATCCGTTTTAATTTAATTTAAAAAGAATAAAATTCAGCTCTCACATAAACATTCAAAGCTTCAGGAACATATATAAATCAGAGCACATTATTTTTTAAATTTACAATTTAACCACAATTTGGACGTAGACTTATCAACATTACAACGTGGATTTAAAATGTTCTTTTTCCTGTTCTCACGTTTCCCTTAAAACTTTCACGACTTTCATAATATATTGAATTTATATTTTAAAACTTTTTGCTTTACTTAATCTTACATTCATTGTGAAAAATTAAATTTCAAAATGAAGTTCAAGAACAAGAGAAACATTCTGTTTTTTTTTTTATCGACACGTTCGAGTTTGTTTTTTCATCGTTTAAGCGTAAAAAAATACAGTTAACTTTAGTATTTAATTTTAAAAATCAGACTGTAAGTTTACGTTATTCATAATAAAATTGACCAATTACGTGAGACTTAATCGATGATGAGCATTTGTATTAATTTTTTTTTTTTTTTTTGCTAATGTTTGTAAAATAGAATTTAAAAATTCGTTGATAAATTTACAAATAATGTGTAAACACATTGCAAATGGAATTAATGTAAATATATAAAATATACACGTAATGTTTATTTGTAATTAATTTTTAAAGCGGCGATGAAAAAGCAATGTATAAATTTTAAAAATATTTTAAATAAAATACTTTAATTGTGCGAACATTCAGTATGATTATAACATTAGCAAAAATTCTCTATTAAATTATTATTACTATTATTATTTTTTAACACTTGCTAGTTACATTTTGTACATTAAAGCGTTGTGTTCAATCAACTTAGCTTCTTATTTCGTTAATATCAGATGCTGAACATTTCATTTAGAAATGCATTTTCATTGAAAACTTTACACTCAGGAAACTTTAACTTTTCAAGAAAGTTGAAGTTTATAAATATTAATTGCATTTCAAAGCGCGAACAATAAACGTGATCTATATATAGCAAAAAAAAGTAACAATTAAAAAAGAATCACTCAACTTTTAAAACTTTTTAAATTTACCACAAAAAATTTATTTCATCATTAAAAAAACTAATTAAATTTTTGTTTCATAAAAATTGTAAATTAAAATAAAACTCTATTGTTAACAAAACTATACATTCTTTAATTGAGCGATTAATTGCAAACGTATGTGGACAAATATTTTTATGCATTTGGCATAAAATTTGATTATTTTCTCTTGACCAATTTATTTCCCTGATTTGTGAAATATTTTCTTTTAAACGAGCCTTTAGGCAGTTCCTTTCATCTGCTGTCGTATTAATTCATATATCGAGAAATTGTCATCTTAGCTATTACATTACAGACGAGAACAAGTCGTTGAAACATTATACAATTTGTCACTTATTTCCATAAAAAAAAAAATTGCCTTTTATTATATTCTTTTTTGGAGAAAAAAAAATACTCAAGCCTTGAGACTTTTGGCCGATTTCCAATTTGAGATTTTCAAGTTTTGAATCACAAGTATAAGTTCGAACGGCAAAAGCATGCAAGCACTTTCAAAATTTAGACTCTAATCCGATTCGAACGTGAAAGGATTTCCACTTGTACTTTTTTTTTAACAAAGTTTTGGCTTGAGTAAAATCCCCGATTTTCTAAAGGGATTAAAAACTTCATAATATTTGAAACACACAACTTGCCACGGGAGTCAATATCGATGAACAACAATAGTCGAGAAATGAAAATTATATTTTCAATTATTTACTCGACATTACAATATACATATTTTAAAACTCGTCCGTGTGGCATATTCTCTATATTAGTTTATAGTCTCACAAGACTGAAAAATATTTTCGTCAATTTCAAATTTGTGCTGTTACTTTTGTATATTAAAAATAAAAAAAAAAATGAAAAAAAATTCGTTTAAAAGTTTTGTGCTATTTTGGTCTGTTGCCGTAAAACATTACTTATTATAAATATAATATTAAAAATACTGAAATAAAATTCTTTAACACACACACACACAGACCTTTGTGTGCTAGTCAATAATATTCTTTAATTATGTACAAAAAAGATCGTTTCACTTAAAAAAAAAAAAATAATAATCAAACTTCTCGTTAAATAATTAGTAATAGACAAATTTTCAAAAAACGTCTAATTTTTTTGTTTGTTATTGCTCTTATAAATTTGTAATTCAACTCTTTTGTGTTAATAAACTCTATGTATATTATTATTTTTTAAAGTTCATAAAATAGAAGAGTTAGTCACAATTTTTAAGAGCAATTTTTAAGGGGGTAGTCTGGTGTTACGATGCCTTTTTGGGAGCTTATTTCAGAATTTATTTTCATTATAAAATAAAATGTAATTACACCAAATCTTTTTACAACGTTTTATTTTCCTTATGAAGTGTTGAAAAAAATTATAATCGATTATTTTTTACTAGACATTGTTATTTATATTGAATATTAATGTTTATATCAAAAAAATGCTGGCGCAGGTGATTTACAAAAATCTGTTCAACCGATGCTTTACTTTTTTTTAGCTTATTTTACAGAAGTATGGCTGTAGCCCGTACTAGAATTACGCAATTTTAATGATAACTTTTTTTTATTTTTAATTTTTTGTCAATAAAAAAGAGACAATTTTTGAATCTTTTTGCTTATATAGTCCGCTATTTGGTTATTTATTTAAAAAAATGTTTTATTCTAGTACGGGCTAAGAATAAGCTGTAAAAAAAATTGGAGCAATCGGTCGGATAGATTTTTGTAAATCATCTGCGCCAGCATTTTTTTGTTATAAACATTAATATTAAATGTAAATAACAAAATCTAGTAAAAAATAATCGATTATAATTTTTTTCAACACTTCATGATTAGAATAAAACAAAGTAAAAAGATTTGGTGTGATAATTTTTTTTTTTGTAATAAAAAAAAATCCTGAAATAAGCTCCCAAAAAGGCATCGTAACACTAGACTACCCCCTTAACAAGTCTAGTTCGAGAATCCTTGATAAAATGTATTCACGATGATGGTGAATACAAATTATTATTTTGGATTGTTTTGTCATTATATAAGTTTATAATTAAAAGGTTTACAATTATGTCAACCTTTTTTTTTTTTTTTTTTTTTTTTGCCTTGAATATGGATTTGATTACCTGAATTTGTGGCGAACTCTGAGTTTTTCAGACCAGTTTTCTCCACAGTCGTTGAATTTGAATATCGAGGTGTTTTTTTTTCTTTGTATTAATGCAAAAGAGAAAACACACGATTTATCGTGCAGTACAGGTACAACCGTTCTGTTGGTTTGGTCAAGCATCACCTTCTCCTTTCAACCTTAGACGCGCGAAATCTTCAAATATTATATCGTCGTCTCCTCCCACTTCACTGTGAAAAAAAATACAAAATTTGAATCGTATTTTCAATAAAATTTATTTCATTATTCAAATTTGAGAAAACAACAATTTGTTTGAATTAAAAATGAAAAATTTTTAAATTACTTATCTGTGGCAAAATTTTTGTTCCTTTGTTTAAGAAATATATATATATATAAATATTGAGAAAAGTTTCTTGGATAGTTTTTTTTTTAAATTCCACTTTGCGCAAGAGAGAAATATTAATTTAAAAAGTTTCATACAGAAAGTTTGAAAGTAATTCGTTTTCTTTTTCAAATAAAAATAATATTGTATTTATCTTACGCGTCCAACTGAATCAGGTTCTCGTCTTTATTATTTGCATTGTTGTTATGTACAGGACTTGGAGGTTCCACAACTATCCTCTCTGGTTCTTCCTCTTCTGGTTTTGGATGCATTAGAGTGAATGGCAATTCAGCAACCAATTCCCTGTGACAATAATTTCAAACTCAATCAAATTAAACTTCAAAAAGTACTTCTACGTAAAGAATACCCAGTAAACTTTCAAAATATACACACAATATATATAAAAGAAAATAAATTAATTTTACTTTATTTTTATGAATTAAAAAATAATAATTTTAAAAAAATAATGATTTTAAAATTTCTTATCTTCAAGATTTTTATCACTTTTTCTTTTCTAATCTTTAATATCACTTATCTATTTCACTATTATATATATATATATATAATATAAAAAATCGTGATAAAATTAGAATGAAGAGCGTATAATAATAAAAACCTTTAATAAAAAAAAATGTAATACACTTACCCTCCTAATGCTCCAAGACAAAGTTTTACTTTGACTTTATATTGAACGATAATTCCAAGGTTCTCGCGTTGAGACGAATCTGTCAAACTGTTAGAAAACAGCAATGTCAGTAATTTATCATGTCGACTTTTCACACAAAAGCAAACATTTCTAGCTACAAATACAATGGAAGCCACTCAATTCCCATAAAAGCGCATTCAATATGAAAAGGTTATTATTACTTTCACACTTCCATAAAAAAAAAAGTAAATATTGTTACATTTTTACTACAACTAAAAATCATTATTTATTGTCAATAATTGTTAAATGCTTCATAAATGTGCAAAAAAAAAACAAAAAAAAGCAAAAGCTTTGCGACTCAGAGGAATTATTCTTTTATACACCTATCTTTTAAAATGTAAATAAATAAAAAATTATTTTATCTATTTTGAAATGAAAACGTACCTTTTTTTCGTTAAATTATGATTTTTAAAATTTTATCAAATTACAGTAAATATAGATGAGAAATAATTTTAATTTCTATATTTTTCATGTTAAAATTTTTGTTCTGTTTAATAATGTTGAAGTTCATAACGTTTATGATTAACGATTTTTCAAGAAATATTTTTTTGAATTAAAAATCCTGAGTTTTTGTCTCAGAAAATATTTCTTGTAATGTTTATTGATCAATAAATTATAAAATACATTTTTTTTTTTTTGATAAAAACTTTTATTATTTTCTATCTTAAAAAAAATTGTTTTTTTCTATTTTTAGTATTTATTTTATTTTAAATTTTTTATTCGTACCCAATGTAATGTATTTGAATTTAATAAAACTGTATATTTGTCTCAAAGCTAAATAGTTGTGTTTTAAATTAAAAAAATTTTGTTTGCCGCTACTAAAATTTGTTATATGAACCAATTGATATTTATTTGAAACAAATTCATTTAGCCCTGAGAGAAAATTTTTTTTAAGTTTATTTTTAAATTATATTTTTGATTTTCTACAAGATGTTAGAATGTCTCATGTACATTATCGAAATGAATCCTTTATAATTCTAGAGGAAAAAAAAAAAAAAAAAAAAAAACGGAAGCAGTGCAATATGAGAATCATGCAAAGTTCTGGTAGCTAAACAGATACAAGACTAAAGGTATCATGCATATGAAAAGAGATGGAGATTATGGACACGGTCACGTATATGGTATACATATTGCTTCCCGTGCTTTCAGCTTTATATTAGAATGATCGCTTCAACGATCTTTTTCAACACAATGAAACAACATTTTGTGTTTCCTTTATTTTCCTCCGAGGAAAATATAAAAGAGGACATCAAAAAAAAAAAAAAAAAAAAAAAACAAAAAACGAAATAAATGAGGTGAAACCTACATCAGTATTACGTATGGTTGACCCTGTTTAAAATTTATTAATCGGTTATAGATAAATATATATATATTTCGTAAATGTCTGAAAAGGGGGTTGTGTATATCATAAAAATAAATTTATTATTTAAACATTAATTTCAAGTAGACAATAATCACCAGATTTCACAGAATTGCGAGGAAAATAAATTAAAAATCATTGTAATTCTGTAATACGTTTCTAAATATAATAAGCTTCTTATTTAGTTTCTTTTTTAATAATATGGTAATATAAAAAAAAAACTAGAAAAATTGTGCAAAATATGAGCAACACTTTTATACGATAAATCCATTTTTGCAGATTCATAAATAAAGTTTACATTTAAGCTCAAATATAAATTGTAAAATCAATGTCAATTTTCTTGTATCTTGATTTTAAAAATTGAAAATGACAAAAAGCAAAGCCAAACATGTTTTTTTTTTTGCTATACTAAATTCTCATGCGTGAATGACAAATAATGAAGGGTCAGTCCACTGACTTTCGTCTAATAGTGGTTGCGACCAAATTTTTAAAAAATCTAATTTTAATATATATGAAACTCGATGATTCCCTGAGTTCATTAACCATAATATTATGGTAAAAATTTTATTCCCTTTAAAAATATTAAATATCAAAAGTAGGAGGTTCACAATGTGATTTTGTAACCTTAAATTTTTCAATTTTTTTAAAAACGCTATTATTAAAAAACTATTACACGGAGAAAAAGAAAAAGTAATTTTTACTACTTTCAGAGTAAAACTGGAGCAACTCGAAGTTTCTGCGCATCTCTGGCAATTTTTACTCCAAAAATAGTAAAATTTATTATTTCTGTAGTAAATTTTACTGTTTCCGTAGTAAGTTTTACTATTTCTAGAGTAAATTTTACTATTTTTGGAGTAAAAATTGCCAGAGATGCGCAGAAACTTCGAGTTGGTCCAGTTTTACTCTGAAAGTAGTAAAAGTTACTTTATAAAAGAAATCTTTTTTCTCCGTGTAAAAATTAGATGTTGGAACTCACCAAATTATTATTATTGCAAAAATTTATTATTTTTCGATGATATACGATTTAATTAACCTTTTTAAATAAAAAATTTTGAAAATTAATATCTCCAAAACGATGCAAAAAAAAAACCTCAATTTTTTTGGAGCACCGACAAAAAAGTTATAAGTATAAATAAAAATCTTGAGAATATTTAAATAAAATTTTTTTTAAAATCGTATATCATCCAAAAATAATAAATTTTTGCAATAATTCTTTCGTTCCTCTGTGCAGAATAAAGTGATTTATGTTTTTTGTGAGTTCCAACATCTAATTTTTAATAATTGAAAAATTTAAGGTTACAAAATCACATTGTGAACCTCCTACTTTTGATAATTAATATTTTTAAAGGGAATAAAATTTTTACCATAATATTATGGTTAATGAACTCAGGGAATCATCGAGTTTCATATATATTAAAATTAGATTTTTTTAAAGTTTGGTCGCAACCACTATTAGACGAAAGTCAGTGAACTGACCCTGAAGTATGTAATAATATGAGTTGTTGCAAACGATTCACTTTGAGAACTTAATGCTTTCAATTTTTTTCAACTATATTCATGACAGGTGGAAAAAAAGATGAAAATATGAAATATGTAAATAGAAATCTAAAAGATTTACGTGAAAAGTTTTTCACTTGAATATTTTTTACTTTATTATAAAACTTCTTATTATCAATATTTTTATTGAACTTCATTATATTTTAATCGAATTCTTTGTAATATTGTGAATCTCTTTTTTAAAAAATATGTAAATTATGAGAAAGATTAAAGTGAATTTTCTGTGAATGAAACTTTTCACTGGAATCTTTATAATTCAAATCATTAAATGAGAGTAGATGCAAAATGTGTATTTCCAATTTCTTCATCCAATATCACGTGGTGAATTTAAAACCTTCTATTACTTTATAATATCTGCTCTTTTTCAGACATGTAATTTTTTCTATTTTATTCATTGGCACAAATCATATTTTATTTGTTGAATAGTAAATTTATTTGATAATGTCAGCTTTATGTGTCAATGATTCTATTTAAAACATAATTATATAAATAAATTAAAAAAGAACTAAAACTATTTTTAAAAATACAAATATATTTAAAGGAAAACATTTGTATTTTTAGAAAAAGGAAAATGTAAAAATTTTCTAATACATTTTATTAAAAGTTGAAATATGCGAGATGAAGAATCCAGAATTAGTAAATAATTTTTTTAATTTAACGTGCATGGCACATGATTATAATTTTTTGAGAATTCGTCAGGGTTACGATTTTGTCTAAAATGTGAGATGGAAAAAAAAATTATCCTACTTTTAACCCCTTCACTGTTATTGACCTCTATAGAGGCATAAAAATGTCGTGCCACCAGTGTGCATGACCGCTATAGCGGCATCTCAAAAAAAATAAGTAGACACAAAATATGATAAATTATCGATAGTTTACTTCATTATTTTAATAATCGTTTACTTCATTATTTTAACAATACAATAAACTTGTCAATGGGTATTCTTAGATTTTCGGGTTTTTTTTAATATCAATTTAAAAAAAAAAAAATTTTTTTCCCACATACGGGACACTGAAGCTTTATTTTTGCTACACTGCGAAGGGGTTAAAGAAATTTTTATTCTAATTACAGTTTTTTTTTAGAATTTTGTTTCTATTTCTACTATTATTTTGTAACTTTTATTATATTATAATATTATTATTTTCACTATACTTTGATATTATTTCTTTTGTCACTTATTTTTTATTCTATTTTTAACCGTAACCCTACTTGAATATTCTATTCCTACTATTCTACATTTGAAGGTATCATGCATCTTCCATTTTGTATTATTGAGAAGAAAATGTTTATTTTAATATTAAAATGATTTCAAATTAAATGTCAATTTCCATAGATATTTAAAATAGAAAATATTTTCAAAAGAAACAAATTGCTTTATATATAAAAGTATATAATATAGTGTTACAAATTGGAGTGAAATTCAAAACAGAGATTTCGAAAAGAATTTTTGATATGCTAATAAGAAAACTAAGAACCCATCAGCCAACAGATATATAATATTTAAACCTCTAAAGAGAGTGCGGTAATGTAGTCCATGCATTTTACAACCCCAAACGACTTTACATAATCATTTCAAAAAATTTTAATACACATTTTAAATTTAAAAAAAATAATGTATTTTTATAAAAGCATTATAAATAAATATGAATGTTAATTATAAATCAATATTATTAGATAAATTTATTTTTAAAAATAAATTATAAAAATATAATTTTAGTCTACTGGAATATTTCTGTTTTGAAAAAAATTATTCTATTATCAAAATCAATAGAAATAAAGTTGTATGATTTCAAAATTAAATTATTTTCTTTTTAGTATGTAAATTTTTGAAGAAAACTTTTTTAATGATACAAAATTGTTGATGCAGACTTTTTATTAAAATGTAGAATAATAATAATAATAATAATAATAATAATAATAATAATAATAAAAATAATAATAAAAATAATTCCCATAAGAAACGGAAGCTGAGAAAATTAGAAATTCAGATTGAAATCTGGCATTTAGAATATAACTGATATAGATTTGAATCGAATGAACAATCTTACAGCGTGCTGGACGCCAAATTGGTGTCTTCGTGCTTGAGCTGGCCGTCGAGGGCAAGCCCAAATTTGTTTTTGTTGTTGGCAAGAAGAGGTCTCAGGGAAAACACTTTGCTCAGCGTGAATCCTGGACCAACTGGGCAACCCTCCCTAACAAACATCAAAGTCACAATACGATTTTTTAAAAAAAAAAAACTTTTTCCACTACAATATTCATAATTTTTCACTATTCCGTAATTGACTAGTCAGAAATTATCATCTAAAAACCAAAATTTTACTCCTCTATATGTGATAAACCATATATTATATCTAAAAAACTTGACAATTCTCGTTTTGTCTCAATTAATTCTTTTCATACACTTATTTTATTAATAGAAAAATTTAATATTCATTTCATTCTCATTAACAAGAAACTCTGCAATATTTTATTTTATTTTTTTACAAAAACAGAAATATATATAAATATTTCATGAGCGTGAAAAAAAACAGTTTTTTCCGTTTAATCAACGATATTTTCCCAAATGAAATTTTTCTGGTGATATAAAGTTACTTTCATTAGGATAAGAAATACAATTGGAATAATAAATATCGACTTTTGCCGAATGATTATTTAAATAGTAAGGTTTCACCCCAGAGAAATAAATCGTAGGGGATTTTATTTTCCTGTAATGAAAGTTGAGAAAATGATTTACCAACTTTCATTTTAATACTTATTCCATTTCGATAAAACTTTTCGAATCAACGCGACATTCGTTAACTTTGATTGAGAAAAAAAGAGCAGAAGCTCTTTACTTATCTAAATCCGCATATTTCTTCGAATATTATCGAAATCCTAATTATAAAACTGGATGAAAAAACTTTTAAAAAAACCCCCAGTTAAAAAAAAATGATTTAAGTAATAAGAAATGTAAAAAATAAAAAAATAGTAAATTATTTACATCTAAATAAAATATTATTCCTATAATGTTAATTATTATTTATAAATTACTATTTACAATATTTGCAAAAATATTAGATATTTCTGGAAAAAATTACAAATTTTTTCCATTCAGTAAATTGATTTTCTTTTCCTTGAAGTAATTGTAAAAGTTTTTTTTTTTTTTTTTTTTTTTTTTAAAGTAACAAAAACAATATCAGTGCGAAGACAATATATATGCGATATTATCTATAGAATGGAATATACAAAAGGTAAACACTGTTATATAGCTACACACTGATAACTACGGAAAATACTTCTGGGCTTGGCGAATATGTCTTCAGTGCTGTAATATACATTGTGCATCTTATCGCAGAGAAAGAGAGGCACGAGTAAAACAAAAGGTGATAATAGTAGGAAATTCGCGAATGGACAAGAGTAAAAGAGAGAAAAAGAGGGAGAGAGAGAGAGAGAGAACAAATCAAGAAATGTCGACAAGGAAAAGGGAAAACCATCACCGACCGAGTTCCATATCTAAATATATATATAGGATATATTTACAGACCACCGTTTTGTTAAAAAAACTCCAAAAACAAAAACAAGAAAAAAAAAACCACAAAAAAACATTCCAACCACCAATATGTTACATTGTTACTTTTCTTTTCATTATTGAGAGCGAATATTGGAAAAGGATCGATGAACTCTTTTAAATTCGCATAAAAACCATTTTCATTCAATTGCCCGCGCAATAAAGAAGAAGTGTGAGAATTCAATAAAATTGAAATTTCTCCAACAAAAATCTTTAGAAACTTCTTTTCTCTTAAACTTATATTTTATTTATGCTTTCTAAAACTTTATATGCCTTTTCCTTTCAAAACTTTTTTCTTTACAATTTTTCTGTTTTTTTTTGTACAGTGTATTATTTCTTTTTAAAATATTTGATATAATTTAAAAAAAAATTGATGATAAAAATCTTTTAAAACTATTTCGTGATAAAAGATTCTTGAAATTTAATTTGGAATAAAATTAATAACAAAATTTTATTTTCAACATAATATAAATTCAACATAAGCAGCAATATCATATTTTTCAAAATTAGAAACCATAACATTATTAAAAAGTTTAACATTTCTTTTTAATGTAGCAAAATTTTTTTTTTTTAGAACAAATTAAAAATTACCAATAACATACGATTATGAAAAAAAATTCTAATATTATAAAATATACCTAATTGTTTTTCAATATAATTATTTTCAAAATCAATTATTATGAAAATATAAAATTTCTTTGAGTTACTTGATCAATAAAAATTAATAAACATTCAATAAATTATTTATTTATTTTCATATGCCAAAAGTAATAAACTTCATCAAATTTGATGTTAAAAAAGTAGTAAACAAATTTTACGTTCATTTCAATGTTCAGAACTTTAGACACGTTAATTATTGAGAAAACCTAATATACGTGTAATCAGTTTGAAAACTATTTTTTGAACTAAAAATTGTTGAAAAGTATTTTTTTTAAAACAAATATCTCTTGCATGAAATTTACGAAAGATTTCTAACTTTATATATAATTCAATTCACAAAATAATTGAAAATAAATATCTAAAAATTGAAAATAAAATATAAAAACTAAAAAATTTAATTTTTTGACTAATGATAATTTATAATAATATTAAAAAATTGAATTTACTAAAACAATTAAATGTTTTGAATTTATTGTATTTTTTATTGTTAAGCAATTAATTGTATGATTTATTCAAAAGAATTTTTTTAGAATAAAGTAAAGGCACCAATTGTCGAGGATGTACCATTTGTCGAGTAAACAAATTTTATTTTTTACATTGAATCACATTGTAAATGTAAATAATGATAAATATTATGTTTATAATATGTGTTGTAAATATAAAATATAATGTATAAAAATAATTGGTTCCTTCACCCTATTTGTTGAATTTAGAAAAAAAGAAATAAAATGATAAACCTTTGACATTAAATTCACAAAATAGTTAATTATGAAAAATTAAATTTTATAAAACAATAAAAATTTTTATTGAATTGAAAAAAATAACTGAACTGAATAACTTAATGAATTAAAAAAAGAAAATAATTTTTAAAAAATATTCTTCAATTTATTGAATTTGAATAAAAATATTATTAATTTGTAATTATTAATAATCGTCTGTGTTGATAATTGAAAAAAAATTAAATTCCATTTGAAATCGATTTTCATTTATACCGATATTAATAATATAATTATTGGCAAAAAATATGCTTGATATAACGTGATTAAAATAAAAATTACGTTTTAATCGGCTAAAATTATTTATCACATTCTACTTTTAGAATTCTTTTTTAAACGAAAAAAAAAAAAAAAAAAAAAAAAAAAAAAAAAAAATGTTGGCAAGAATTTTTTGGCATCGATTTTTCGTCGGACAGCTTTAGTGTTTCGGTTAAAATCCGCACACATTTCTTTTTGCGGCAATAATCCGGCGAATAGCGTGCTAAACCTATTGCGGAGAGCCGCTCGACCCGTTTCCAATTTCCACTCTTATATATATAGTAGAACCCAACAATTTGTGCCTAATGTTGGAGCACTCACATGGTGCTAGAGGCGAGATTGGTGTCTTCGTGTTTAAGTTGCCCGTCTAGGGCAAGACCCCGTTTGTCCTTGTTGTCGGCAAGAGTCGGCTTTAGAAAAAAGACCTTGCTCAAGGTGAATCCTGGCGCTACCCCTATACTGCCAATCAATCATTTTATTTTCTCCTCGCTGTATCACAACATTTTTTCTTTTTATACCTTTTTTTTCTACCTCGTAACAGTGGCGATACTCTCTTAAACAATGTTTAATCTTTTACTTCTTTTTCCCTAGATTACTTTCTTTCTTTTTCTTTTTTGTTAATGAAACCCTCCAATAAAAACAGAGCGTGACTTATTTAGTTTACTTTGATATGTGTATTTTACAGAATTTCTCTCTGTACCTATCTTCCAAGAATTTACATTGGCAACAATTTTCTTTTTTTAAACTCATTTTCATTTTTAACCTTGATAGAATTTAAAATTAATTTCTAATTAAACATTTTTTTCACGTATATTTTATTCATTTTTTTTTTACCTGGCATTGTTCTGTTTTCAGTTGGGAAAAGTTGATTTTTCTCGCAAAAAAAAAAAATTTTAAACAAACGAACTTTCTTCGCTAAATAAGCTTTAACATTTTTACGAAATATTTTTACAGTTCATACAAATTAATATTGTAGAGGTCTGTTTAAATCAATTTTTCAATTAAAATTTCGCCATTGTAATTTTTTCTTTTTTAAATTAATAATTCTTTCTTATATTGATCCTTTAATTAAAAAATGTAACGTTTTTTATGCGTTTCAGTGATAAAAAATTAATTTCTAATTTGTATAGCAATTAAATTTCCCAATAATTTTTAATATAATTATTACAATATATTGAAAACAAAATTGATGCAGAATTATTAATTTAATATGTTATCAGAAAATAATTAATAACAATAATCATTCGAATCTTTGGTTTAATTATAAAGTTTGCGAGATGTAAATTATAATTGTGTAACAATATAACCACTAATTGGATAGTGTAAGTATCAATATTAATCAATAATTTGAAAATTAATTAAAGATGAATTATTCACATCATTAAAAAGTAATCCAAATTTTAATTTTAATTTAAAAGACTATAAAAAACGACTGAATTTTTTAAAAATTTATATAAAAATATTCATTACATCTAATAATTCTTCAATATTAATATATATTGTCCAATAAACTTTGAATTTAATTTTTAATGAAACTATCTAAAAACAATGTTGAACCATGATTAAATATAAAGTTTCTTTCAGAAACGCAACTTTAACAACTGAATTCATCTATTTTCATCATCTCAATTTCCTTATAAACTCATTTCGTTCAGGAAATTTTATTTTTAATTATTTTCTTTCTAGAAACTTAAAACTCTCGTTATTATTTTCAATCTCGTTAGTTGCAATTTTGAAAGTTTAAAGCTTCAGTAGCTTCAATTTATATAACAATAATAATAATAACAACAATAATAATAATTTATTAACGGTAGCATTTTCTCATTTTAAGAGGAAGTATTATTATCCATTCACTTTTAAACCTTGAAGTGTATTTAGTTTTGATATCCAATTTCACGATATTATATCCTGATCTATCCCCTTGACAATTTTTCTTTCAACTCTCTAATATCTCGGAAATGTGTAGAATATAACTCTAATATTTAAGAGAAAATTCTCTACTTGACCCTTCTGATTCTTTTATGTTTCTCGAGCTATACTTTTTTTATTGGATATATATAAAATATATATATGTATACATATATATTTCCCTTGATACCATAAAAATTGATTATAATTTCTTGCGTTAAATTCATTGATAAATTGAGTAAATATGAAAAAAAATACGATTCAAAAGAAACAGAATAAAAATTAATTTTATAATATGAAAAAAAAAATTAATTCTGATTAATATTATCGTGTGATAAAATTATCTATTAAAATTAATTAAATAAAAAATTATTATTAATTTTTTAAATACGAAAATTAAAAAAAAAGAATAGTAATTTTTTTTTAAATATAATTATCGCCTTGATATTGGAAATTATCCGAGGTATGAAAAGAATAAAAAAATATACTCACTCGCTTTCAACTTCCGCAACAGTACATTTGTAGGTCGCCGTGGAAAAAAGACAAATGTCGGCGATTTGTCTCACTGACACCTTAATTTTTTTCACAGTTCGATTGCTGTTATTAGCAATGTAAACATTAACAGAAATTGTTTCACCATGATGATAGAGCTCCTTATCGAGTGATACCTCCATATGTAACCTGCTTGGCGACATTAAAAATTCTCTGCTAACTTCGGTCGATGGCTGTTCACCTTGTCTGGACGGAGCGTACATTATTTTTCGTATTGCAAGTTTTACCGAGTTGCTGAAAGAAATAAAAAAAAACAGATAAAATATCCGTTCATTATTATTACATATTTCTTTTATGCCATTTAGTGAAACAAGTAATTAAAAAAATTTTTGTTTGATATTCCATCTCTCTGGAAATTTTGTGTGTTAAAAATTTGATCATCTCATCAAATTGAAAAAAAAAATTTTAATTAAACAAAAGAAAAATAATGATTTAAATTCACGAACGAATAAATTATTATATTGTAATAACAGAAAAATATACTTTTGATTCTAGGAATAATTTCATATCTTTACCGTCATCGCGAGTTCCCTTCATTGAAGTTTCTGTGCCACTCATAAAATCAAGCGTAATTTAACACGGCAAGGCAGTAGAATGATAACAGAATAAGGCCTTTGGGGTTTGATGCATATTAATGTGTTTCAATTTTAAAATACTTTATAACAAAAAAAAAATCCAATGAAAAATAACAAAAAAAAAAAAAAAAATTGTATCGATTAAAAAAAAAAATTATTCTGATTTTTTAGAAAAGATTTTTTTGTAAAAAAATAACTACAAAATAAAAAAAAAATTTATAAATAACAAAAGAATTCATAAATGCAACATTAATTGATTACATTTCAATAATTACTTTTCATATAAGTTTGGATTCATTGTTTATTCTTACCGTGGTTTTATTTTGCAATCTTGCGATTCCCCAACAAAAGCCATTAATTCATAATCAACGCCACATGGTTTACCAGTGTCACCTGGTGCGGGTTGTAGCGTGACAGAGGCTGGATAATGTGGTGGTAATTCAAAATAAAAGGGATATGCATTAATTCCTAATTTCCTAAGAAGACGATCTTGCAACCTCGTCAATGGTCTCGGTGGTTCGGTTGTAGAGACAACTGGATAAATTTGATCGACAGCAACATAAAGATCCTTCTTGAACGAAAGACCCAAAACGTCCAAATCCTCCCTTCCATATTTAAACATGGCCAAAACATGGCCAAATACCTTTCGATCCTTTACATAATCAGGATCTATTAGTACAACTCCATCTAAAATCAAAAAAAAATGCAAAGAATTCATACACAGGATTTTTATAAATTTTTTATTTTGCAAAAAATTCAACATGAGTTTTCCATGATATTTTTTCAGGTCCGAAAATTATTATTCAATATAAATGTTATATCAATTTGAATTTATTTTATAATTTTGTGAATCATAATTTACTTTTTGCTATTTACTTTTATTAAAATTGAGATGTATGAAAAAAAATTGTGCCGGAGGCACATTCTAAGCTTGAAGGCAAAAACTATGTAGAATAAATAAATAAAAATAAATATAAATTTGAATTAAAAATGAGAATTTGTTTTATTATATAAAAGAGACAAATAATTTCAAAAAAGTATTAAATATTTAATAAAACTTGTCATAATTATAAATATAAAAAAATATATATATACAAAATAATATTTATTTGAATTAAAACTGTATTTAAACCAATAATCTCTGTATTTGAAACAAATATCATTTAATTGACCCAAATAATAATTATTTATTATTATTTATTTATTTATTATTTTTATTTTTTCAAAATTTTATTTTTAAAAAGTTTATCTTTTTTCCAATTTGAAAAAATTTAGAAATTAATTTATACAATTAATTCATAAACAATAAAAAAATGTTTTTTAAAAATTCAATTTTTTGACAATTTAATAATATTTTTCAATTCAATTATTTTCAAAAATCAAATTATTATGTTTATTATTATTTATTTACATATTCCATGTAAACCTTTTTAGTAGGTTTTCAAATTGATTTTTAAACATATAAATAAATTTATTTCAAAATCAATTATTATTATTTTAAATTTAATTCAATTAAAATTCTAATTTTTTTTTATAAATTCAATAATTTTTTAGTTGTTATGCAAATTAAATTATAATAAAGTACAATTATTTTGCAATTTAATAAAATTTAATTATTTAAAAAAAAAACCATTTGAAAAGATCGGAATTTAGCCTCAAATTGCGAAAAAAAAATTTTGGGACTGATTTTAAAAAATAAAAATTATTATAAACGTTAATTTATATTACATTTATATACTACATTTTTGGAAAAATTTTGAAAATTATTAATATTTATAAATTTATAAATAATATTATTTGGTCCATTTTTGTCCTCGTATATATTTAGTAGTGAAAATTATAAAATTATAAAATGACTTTCAATTTTAGAGAAATTGCTTTTTTTAAAAAAAAAAATCAATTCAAAAATTTTTTTTCACAATTTTTGGTCAATTTTGAATTTAAAAAAAAATTTTAACGTTAAAATTTAATAATTTAATTTTTAAAACTTTTAATTTAAAAAAAATCGAAATGTCAAATTCAAATTTTTAATAAAAATTGACGTCAGTAAAGTTTAGAACGTTTAAATGATCAATGATATTGAAAATAAAAAAATATTTTCTACACGGAAAAATAAAAAAATTTTTTTTCAAACAAAAAATTATAATTATTATTTGTATAGAAAAATACTTTTTCGTCTAAATTGTTGATCATTTAAATGTTTTAAAATATTGTTGAAAGTTCTTCATATAAATTCAGAATATAATTCTAATATTTGTGAAAAATTGGAAATTTGTAAATAAATTTTTGAAAATTTTGAGAAAATACAGTGCAAAAAAAAAAAAAAAAATTCTGAATTCAGAGAAAAAAAAAATTAAAATATTAACAATGTCATCGAACTCACCAATTGGATCAACGCTGGTTATGTGATCCACAAAATCTCTTTTCCCAATGTAAACAGTAATTTTGCCATTTGGACTGGATTTTTTAAAGACACGTGTAGCTCTTTGCTGCTTTCCAGCTCCGTCCTCGTTGTCCATCACGTATAAATCGGTACTTAGAGTCGCCTCCAAGTCATTTGACTCCTCAGAATCCGAAAATTCGGATGCCGAACTTTTCCACTGTAACAAAAAGAAAAAACAAAGTTCCACTTAACATTCATTTCTCAAAATCGCGAATTTCTAAATTTAATTCTTCCAACCACTAAAAAGTGAAACTTTTATTTTCAGCATTTTTAAAAATAAAAAATGATTATTCAAATCGAACGATTTCTTTTTTTTTCTCTGTTCCAATTTGAAAATAAAAAAAAAAAAAATTCTAAAAAAGTCAAAGAATAAAACACTGTCAGAACAAAATGTCAAATTAATTTTGCTGTATGGTAAAATGGATCACCTTGCGCATAGCTTAAAACTGTTTTTTTTCTTTTTCAAGTCGAGAAGAATAAACAGAATGGACAAGAACGTTCAATGAACCGTCCGGTGAGGTGTCGCACAATATCGATCAATGTCGCGTGGCTCGAAGGGCTTGCCAAGTGAAAAGAAAGAAAAAAAAAAAAAAAACAGAAAAAAAAGAAAACCTTAGGATCTAAGCTCTCTTCTTTAAGTGTTACATATAACTGACACTTCACGTCGACGATGTATTTCGAAACAGGTTTCTCATAGTCCAAGAAATGTTCTTTGAGAAAAATGGTATCGAGATCAAAGAATCGAATATCTTCTCTTTATTCAAGATGAACAGTCACTGCGGAGTTAATCAAGAAATGAATGTCAATTTCAACTGGTCTTCATTCTTAACACAATAATACTATATACATATAATAATTTGTAACATCCAGAGGACTGTAATTGATGACGTATATGTAACCCATATGCATAATGTCAAACTATTAAATGCCGATAATCTCACTATATTAAACCTTTGGGGATTTGATTTCAATTTGAAATTATTAATATCTCTGTTTTCTAAATTCAATAATTGCATTTGAAGAGCAGTTATTTCGATTCAAATAAAACATTTAATTTCCACAATGATGAAGTTTTATATGATTAACGATTTTTAAAGAAATATTTTTTTTCTAAATGAAAAATTTTATTTTCTAAATAATGTTTATTGATCAATTATTAAAAAAAAAAAAAAACATTTTTTTATTATTTTCCATCTCAAAAAATAATTTGTTTTCTAATTTTTGATCATAAATTTCAGTATTTTAATTTAAAAAAATAGATCAAAAATTAATAAAATTTGTAATTTCTCTCTCGAAATGAAATATAAGATTTCTTTTTTCTTAAAAATATAATTTTTTCCAAAGTGAATTTTCTGATGACCTAGAACGATCTTTTTCCATTATTTAATTTCCCTTTACAGTATATTTCTTTTAGGAAAAAATAGAGGAAAAAAAAAGAAGGAAAATTAATGTTGGTAGAAAGTTCAGTAATTGGAAATTGTGAAGTGAAAGAGCAATAAAATTATAAAAGTTAATGTGACAAATTCCAAAGGGAATTATTAATGAGTGGTCTAGTATCGAACTCTTATATATAGTATATATCGATAATAATAATGATAATAATAATAATAATAATAATACAAGATTAAATTTTGTGTCGCATTAGATTGAATGAGAATCTCTGATGAATCGGTAATGTAAGCTTTGATTGAACACCGTTGACGTCATTATGGGCTATAAAGCTACTGTTATACTTAACACGTACACTGTGCACATAACATACGTCGACAGAATTAAATCGATGAAAATAGCCTTCGTCAAACTTACAAATTTTTTAAGATTCAATAAACATTTGACCTATTTTTTGCCATCAACTTATTATTCAATTATTTTGAATTTTATTTGATAAGAAGAATTTGATTCTAAATTTAAAAATAAAATCTTTCGACAAAAAGAAAGTTATTATTATTATAAAATAATAATGTCTTATTATGATACCTCTATTGTTGTTGCTTTGAATCAACTTTAAGACGCAAAAAAAGTCTCATTAAATAATATAAAGAAAAGTCGAAAAAAATCGTAATTTTTTTCAAAATAAATTTAATTGAGTTAAAAAAAATTTATTTATCAAAACTTTTTAATCATTATTTAAGTTTTTTTTTTTTTTTTTTTGTATTTTTCGTTTAAAGTTAGTAACAAAAATTTTTATTTTCATCCAATTTTTACAAACAATAGATTATTTTATTCATATTAAAAGATTCCCTACAATTTTGTTTGTTGAATTTTGTTAATAATTTTTTTTCAAAACTTATTGAATAAATAGATTTTTATATTTTTTAAACAAAATATTATTATTTAACAAAACAAACAGGAATTGTATAGAGAATCTTTCAAAGAGCAAAATGAACTTTTATTTTTAAAAATTGAATAAAAATTACAATTTTCCCTCAACTTTGAACAAAAAAGACAAAAATGTTAAATAATTATTATTCTCTCTAAATCTGAATAAGTGAAATTTCACTTAAAATGTGTCAAAAGTCTTCCACGTAGAAAAATAAGTGTATATGCACTTTTAAATAAGTGGTTTTCACTCAAAAATAAGTGAAGTTTCACTTATTTTTAAGTGCATATACACTTATTTTTCTACGTGGAAGACTTTTGACACATTTTAAGTGAAATTTCACTTATTCAGATTTAGAGAGTTTAATAAGAAATTTTAGGCCAAAAAATTTACATTTTTTTTTTGAAAATTGTACAAATAAATCTTTTAATATTTAGTAAAATTAATTTTAATTATAAACTTTGATTTGGTGATAACACAGAAAAAACTTGGACTCATTTTTGTTGCAACTCATTTTCTTTTGGGTATCGAAATGAGTATGGGACAAACTTCATGTTATTCAAAATGATATTGGCTGGAATTTCAGATTTCTAAGTTGGCATCATAAGCAGAGTAATTTTGTATTTCAATTATTGTTTCTAATATTTCAACAACACCAGAAAGATTATTTTGACCAGTACGAATATTTAGAAGTTTTTAAATAAAAATTATTTATTATTATTTACGTAGATAATAATTAATTTCATAAGTTTTTAAATTTACCGCTATTATTTAAGTTGGCAGTACCGTTCCTGTTGTCAAAACACATGTTTTCATTTTTCTAACCTAAAAACATATTTCCTTTATTATTTTATTACGCGATTACAAGCAATTTTTAATCAAATATATTAAGTCTAGCGTGTTATTTACTTCTTTGTAATTATTATATTTCATGTTTTTGTGCAAAATTATTCGTTATTTCACAATATTTTTCCATTTTTCTTTTTCTCAAAATGAAACTTTCCTGTTTCATTTTGATACTTTTACCTTAGAACTCGAAATGAGACAACCAGTTTCATTTTTGTTGCGAATCAAATTGAGTATAGAATCTATACTCAATTTGAATTCAGGTTTTTTCTGTGAAAATAAATTTTTTAGTTTGAGATTATTTCAAGGAGTTGAACCGCCTTAAATAATAAATTAATTTCATTCATAAAAAAATAATTCTTTGACAAATTTTCAAGCAACAATTCAGTAAAACGGATATTTTAAAAAATTTAGCAGTCTTTTTTTTGTTAAAAAAAAACTTTCAAGTCTGATTTATGAAAATTATATTTTTATTTTCGGCAAATTTTTTAAAGATGAAATTAAAAAATTTTCAATCGCAAGCAGAAAGGTGTATACAAAATTTTTTTTCTTCTTTAAATAAATTCATGAAATATTGCTCACTCTATATTATATTAAAAAAAATTTTTGAATAATAGATTAATAATCAAAATTTAAACTCATAAAATTTATTAAAAATGTCTAACTCAAAAATTATTTATTTAAACCTAATTTTTTTCTGAATTAAATTCTACTAGAAGAAAACAACATTATGAACTACATTTTTTCAATATTCAAAGTTAAAAATATATCAATCTTTTTAAATTTCAAAAAACATAAAAAATTGCAATTAAAAAAAAAGAAAATTGTGCTTTAAAATACTTGACCTAAAAAGTCAACATTTTGCAAATTAATCCGCTGATGTTTTTTAAAACTATAATTACTGCAAATATATACTAGAGGAAAATTTTAAATTTTAAAGTAAAAAGCCAGGATTATCTGGTATAATGGTATGAAGAGTTCATTTTTAATGATTCTAATCTCAAATAGGTTTATGCAGAAAGATAAAGAAGTCTTATTATCTTGACATATGAAAGAGTTTAGCCATCTGAATCTTCAGCTTTAAAAAAATAATAATAATAATTTTCTATTTCTATTGATAAGAAGCTCTTTAATTCTTAATGCATTACATAAGATACTTTCCAATTTATTCAGTTTTTCTCTTCCCTCTTTCGATGTTAATGATGAATGTTCTCTAACAATATATTCTCGTCCATTACATCATCAATTTAACATTCCTCTCAATGAAATTATTATTCAAGAGGGGAAAATTTATACTGGAAAACGAAAAATGATATTAGCAATTCGAGATACAAAATATTTCTTTTTATGACGAACTACAATGATATTGACGAAGTATACAACGTTTTTGATCAACGATTATAGAAATCAATTTTTATTTAACACGGAAAATTATAAAATTATTTACCTAAAAAAATATTTTTTATAATTTATTGATTAATAAAAACTACAAGAAATATTTTTCAGGCAACAAATTATTTCTTTAAAAATCGTTTATCATAAACGTTGCGTAGTTCAGTATCGTTTAAAAAAAACAAAAAAATAAAATAACGCATTTAATGAAAATTTTTTAAAATAAATATTTTTCAACACAAAAATAATTTTTAAGGCATATACCCAGAGAAATTTTTTACTTGCATTTATTAGAGACAAATAGAATTTATTTGAATAATCAAATAAAAATTAATTTGTCTAATAAAGTTTTATTTGTCTTAAATAAAAAATTTTATTTAGCACAAATAAATATTTATTTGGCACTTTGACAAATATATATACTCTTTCTCTGGGTGAAAAATAAAAAAAATAGACAAACAAATAATAAGGATTATACATATTTAACATTTTTAATCCAGTTTAATTATTTTTAATTTTTCATTGTGAGAAGTATATTAAACTATTTATGTCAATTGAGCATGAGAAATAAGTATATTTAGATAGTTTGACCATTGAGGTCAAGTGCTGGATCGCTAAACCGATTCAGATGATTAGAGCTCTATATAGAGAGCGAGAGAGAGACCCTTTCTGAATTATAGCCAGTGCGTGAGTTGTCCACCACCTGGTCTCAAACACATATATCACATAGAAAATTCTTACCACCTACGTAATGGCACGTAATTTTCAGAGGGAAAACGATAAACGTCTTTTTCTCCAACTTATGCGATTTAGTCAAAAGTTACAAAAATAAAATAAAAAAAACTTTTGTCACTCTCTGAATGAAAATCGGAAAGTAAGTACATAAAACTTGTCCATCAGAAGTTTTTCTTTCAAAGTTCTTCAATAAAAAAAAAAAAAAAAACATTTCTTTGGCGATTTCTCTCTTTATTTTAGTATATAAAAATTGTTGCCCTTCAAATTATATTTATAAAAGATAAATAAACATAAATATTATTAATAATAATATGTGATGCTCCACGAGAAAAGGGACCTTAAAGGCAAAAAGTTTTAGGTTATGTTTAGTAATTGCATTAAGTGACGCTGAGCGTCGACGCCAACTTCATGGAGGTGTTTTTTGCCTCTAAGGTCCCTTTTTGTGGAACGTAACATTTATTGATGAATTTATCACTCAGTTGAGAATTGTATAGAAAATCATTTTTTTCGAGTTCGAAAGAATGTTTTTTCTTCAATAATTAGTAATATTTTAGTCAACTTGTGAATTTATATTTTAATTGAATAAGATAATATATAAATTAAGAGCAGGAAATTAAATTGACGTATTAGCATTTACGTCAATGCATGTATTTTGATAGCAATCAGATCTGTAACTCAAGACATACAAATAAAAAAAAAACCTTATAATCTAATTTCGTTACGGCCTACTTATTATCAGTCAACCAAGTGTATTAAATCTTGATTGTTCCTGCTTGAAATCCATGTATCCTGAATGAGTTAAAATACAGGAAAAGGAATTTTTAAATCGGATATGTGGTGCAATTTATTGTTTTTACAAGAATATATAAAGGTTTCCAGTGTTGAGCAGAGGAAAAGGAAGTTAGTTTAATATCGTAAATAATACATGAGGTTACGAGGGCTAATCACCACAATCCCTGCAACCGTGTCGAGTGATATTGCTCATATGCTGGTCAAGATTTATTAAGAGTTAGTGCGCCTTTCAAAACTTTGAGGTCAACACTCATTTATTAAGAAATATTTCTTTTTTTTTAAACTAAATAATATAAATTAATAAATACAAATTTCATTTTAATTAATATGATTAAATTTCAAATAAGTTATACCGTCAACCGAGACTATATTCTGATACACTAGGGGCTATTATGGTACACACTAGCTTTTAATTTGTAAAATAGTCATTTCAAAATGTTAAGTTTTGACAATTAGCTTTAATTGTGAGACGCACTAATAAGCATTCAAAATAATTTTTTAGAATTTACATTTAATAGAATTTCATTAAGGCCAGGTCCAAGTGAGGCAGCGCCATCTACATTGATACTAAAATTTTGGAAAATTTTCAACAGCCTTTTCTTGAAAACAAGAAGGTAAAATGCTTTTTCCTTTATGGATAATTGATTATTGGCAAGATATACACCAGCTAAAACTTTTTTTGAGTTAAAATAATAAAAAAATTTCATGTCAATAAATTAAATATGAGCACTTTTTTCACAAAAACTGTAACAGTACTTTCTCAGAAATTACAATCAAAAATGCAATTTCCATTTGGATTTTACTCATTATGACAGCCGTTTGGCAGGTTATATATGTCACCAGACGTTTCGCAGTTTTGCCGAAAGGAGGAGATTGGCGCTGTTGCTAACCACCTGAAATACATAATCTACCAAAGGGCTGTCACAATCAGTAAAGCAGTATCAATATGTTAAATATTTAATAAAATTTTTTTTTTGTTATTTTCGTGATTGGTAAATCTTAGGTCGTGTATTTTTTAGCGTTTATTAATTTTCCAAATATAAATTGCATTTTTGATTCTGATTTCTGAGAAAGTACTGTTACAGTTTTTGGGAAAAAAGTGCTCATATTTAATTTATTGACATGAAATTTTTTTTATTATTTTAATTCAAAAAAAGTTTTAGCTGGTGTATATCTTGCCAATAATCAATTACACAGGCCAACAAAATTAGCAAACTTTTTTGGTGCGGCAAATGTCAGACCTGTTTCTGATATGCTTTTTCATGCTGAACACAAATTCGTAAACGAAAAGTTCCTATCAGCTCTAGTTTTTGAGAAAAACGGGTTTAAAATGTTCAAAAATCGCGTTTTTGGCTAACTTTGAGTACCTCTAGCTCTGAAATAAAAGGTCGTAGAACCTTCCACTTGGGCTTAAATTGAGGCTTAATGTTTCAACTATTATCCCCAAAAATGACCTATCTTGCACCATAACCTCAAAGTCATTTGTTATCCATTTTTGATTCCGAAATATTAATTTTGTAAAAGTTTGAGCGCGTAAATCTAATCCTTGAGGTTAGGGTGCAGCAATGTAATTTTTATAAACTACAGTCAAAGGATGAATTGAATTGAAGCTCAACAAGAAGCTTCACTCGCCTTTGGTTTTATTGACTAGAGTTATTCAAATATTACCAAATAAGTTCTGTAGTTAAATACTAGTTACCAACAATTTTGAGGTTATTAGTGTATAATATAATTTTTAGGGCTTGTAGTCTAAAGTTCAAACTTTATTTTAATTCAAATAAAAGGTTCTATGAACCTTTTTTCTTTGCTAGAGGTACGCGCTCAAATTTTTACAAAATTAATATTTGCGAATCAAAAATGATAACAAATGACTTTGAGATTATGGTGCAACATAGGTCATTTTTGGGGATAATAGTTGAAACATTAAGCCTCAATTTAAGCCCAAGTGGAAGGTTCTACGACCTTTTATTTCAGTGCTAGAGGTACTCAAAGTTAGACAAAAACGCGATTTTTGAACATTTAAAACCCGTTTTTCTCAAAAACTAGAGCTGATAGGAACTTTTCGTTTACGGATTTGTGTTCAGCATGAAAATACATATGAGAGATTCTTTTTCAATCGCCCCAGCCCAAAAAGTCAATGTTCTGGGATTGGCTTCATACTTTGGTAAATTGTTGTCCTATATGATAGTAATAAATCCCTAAAATATAAACTCATTAAAAACATATTTGTAGAAAGTAGAGGGGGTTGAAGTTTTGACGTTAAGGGTAACATTGTCATTTTCAAATCCGTTTAACTATGACAAAAGTTAATGGATTTTAATTTATCTATAATGAATTTTATTGCATTTTTCACGTACTTTTCAAAAATGTATACGAAATTTAAAAAAAAAAAATTTTAACCCCTTTTTTTTCAAAATCAACCCTTATTTTTCGATTTTCACCCCTTCGGGTATTTTTTTTTTTTTTTTTTTTATTTTCATTGGAAAGCTGAGGTTTTTTCCGATGATCTATGTAAATATGAAAATGGGACAACAATAATTTTGTGAGAAACAGAATATTAAAGTAGGCGGTGCCGATAAGGGTGCCGTTAAGGGTAACATTGTCATTTTCAAATCTGTATAACTATGACAAAAGTTAATGGATTTTAATTTATCTATAATGAATTTTATTGCATTTTTCACGTACTTTTCAAAAATGTATACAAAATTTAAAAAAAAATTTTTTGACCCCTTTTTTTTCAAAATCAACCCTTATTTTTCGATTTTCACCCCTTCGGGAATTTTTTTTTGTTTTTTTTTTATTTTCATTGGAAAGCTGAGGTTTTTTCCCATGAGTTATGTAAATATGAAAATGGGACAACAATAATTTTGTGAGAAACATAATATTAAATTAGGCGGTGCCTATCTAAATCCTCAAAGATGATCTCCAGGTACACCCCTTATCGGCACCGCCTACTTTAATATTCTGTTACTCACAAAATTATTGTTGTCCCATTTTCATATTTACATAGCTCATGGGAAAAAACCTCAGCTTTCCAATGAAAATAAAAAAAAAAAAAAAAAAAATACCCGAAGGGGTGAAAATCGAAAAATAAGGGTTGATTTTGAAAAAAAAGGGGTTAAAATTTTTTTTTTTTAAATTTCGTATACATTTTTGAAAAGTACGTGAAAAATGCAATAAAATTCATTATAGATAAATTAAAATCCATTAACTTTTGTCATAGTTAAACGGATTTGAAAATGACAATGTTACCCTTAACGTCAAAACTTCAACCCCCTCTACTTTCTACAAATATGTTTTTAATGAGTTTATATTTTAGGGATTTATTACTATCATATAGGACAACAATTTACCAAAGTATGAAGCCAATCCCAGAACATTGACTTTTTGGGCTGGGGCGATTGATAAAGAATCTCTCATATCAAAAACAAGTCTGATATTTGCTGCACCAAAATCAGTGTTGGCCTGTGTTATCCATAAAGGAAAAAGCATTTTACCTTCTTGTTTTCAAGAAAAGGCTGTTGAAAATTTTCCAAAATTTTAGTATCAATGTAGATGGCGCTTGCCTCACTTGGACCTGACCTTAATAGAATTTATATTTGACAGAATTTTTGTTTCTTTGATTTATTATTTAATAAAAATTAATTTTTTAATTAAAAAAAACTTCTGTCCTTCGATTTTGTTGCTAAGTGCTAAGATTTTTGTGTCAGAAAATTGAAAATAAGTCAACTATAATTTTACAAGGGGTATAACATATCCTTAAAAAGTAAAATCTATTTTTACATGTTTTTTAAGTTAATTTAAAAACTGTTTGATATAAAATATCTTAAGGGGCCGTCCATAAACCACGTAGCCAGTTTAGGGGGAGGGGGGGGGTTCAGTAAAATTCTACGGTAAACTACGTGGGGGAGGGGAGGGGTTCGAGCCATGACTACGTAGTTGTATTTATTAAGTCATTTATTTTGATATTTTTTAAATTGCGCGGATAATTCCAATGTCGAATTGAGGGATATATGAATATAAAGTAGAATTTTTGTAAAATTAAATATGTATAAATTATTTTAAAATGATTATTATAAACTTGATGAAAATAAGAAAAATAATTGGGTCTCACGAATAATATGCCATGAAAATTATAAAATTGCATTTTTAGTGTTTCGAAATCACCTGCTTTTAGAAATATTACTTAATCAAAAGAAATTAATACAAACAATATTGTAAACAAATTTTTATTAATTAAGAATTCTACAATTTATTAAATTTTCATTCATTGAAATTTTTAATTAGCTATATTTTTATTTATCATAATTATTAGAATGAATTTCACTTTGTCGATTTTGCTGCCAAAACAAAATGGTAAATACATTATTATTTCATTTTAACAAACATTTAACTGGTAAGAATGTTTCAGTTAAACTTATTTTTATTAGAATTAATTTTTAATAGAAATTAAAAGTTATGTAATGTTAATATTATTAATTAATTATTCGAATTACTATATAATTTGAAAATTATATAACGTAAAATTTTCATTAAAAGTAATTTTTTCTTATTAAAAAACAGGTGTAATATTCTTACAGATGAAATTTTTGTTAAATAAAATTTAAATCCCTTCAGATATTAAAAAGTGTATATTGTATAAATTATTTATTATTATTATATATTTATTATTATTTATTATTATTAGTATAAAAAATTAAAATTAAAATCCCTTATGTGTTCTTAAATTGAATTCTCTTTATTGGAAATTGTTATCTATTCAATGGAAATACATTTTTAAATAAGTAAAAAAAAACTACGTTCTACCAGTGGAGGGGGGGGGGTTAGAGCGAAAGTCTACGTTGGTCTACATGGGGGAGGGGGGGTCAAAAAGTGCCAAAAATTGGGCTACGTGGTTTATTAAGTTATTTAAATTAAATACAATAAATTCTTATTAATAATGTTTATTTTTTTTAAAAAGAGATCAAGAAACTTTCCTAAAGATTTATTTGAAATGTTCGGAATATTTAATTGCAATGTTTAGTGAAAATTGTGTAAAGATTTAAATGTCCCACTTAAATAAATGTTAAGCGTGAAACTTTCCTGAACATTTATTTAATCGGATCATTTAAATCTTTACACAATTTTCACTAAACATTGCAATTAAATATTCCGAACATTTCAAATAAATCTTTAGGAAAGTTTCGGTGCGCTATGGGGGGGTAGTAACAGAAACAGTCGTAAAACATTTTAGTATGACTAAATTAACATGTTACTTTTTGACCGAAGAGCTTAATTTAAAGAAAAAAAATTTTTTTACTTTATTTTATGAAGAAAAAATAAATTTTCTACCATAATAACCCCATGAGTTTATATAACTCAGATAAAATTTTTTTTTTTTAATATAACTTGCAGAAATCCTTAATAAGAAAGGTTTTAATAACATAAAAATATTGATTTCGTTCAATTAAAAGCAACTTAAAATAACACACATAGGGAAAAGTTATTTTTCACTTTTGCTAACAGTGAGATTTCGTCCCAACATAATAAATATCAGGGATATATTATATGAGCACACAAAATATGTCAGAATAGCATAAAAGCTGATATTCTTTCTTGGGTTCTTTTATTACCTCCTCTTTCTCCTCCTCTCTAGAATTCTTGGAAATTTTTCGCAGTGTCGAGAATAGGGAAAAAAATTGAGAGAGTGAGATAAGGGACGAGAGAAAAAAAAGAGATAAAAAGAAAAATTGAGAAAATGCGGAAGTCGTAAAAAGTTTGCATGATTTAAAAAGACAAATTATAATTATACCAATATATTATTTTCATATATATGTATATAGGAATGATATGAGAATGATATAAAAAGGACAAAAAAAAAGATTTTGATTTTTTATATATTATATTATGTATACCTGAGACAGCTTTTATTGTGAATCAAAATCGATAATAGAAAATTTATACACATATATGAGAGAAAACTGTAAATTCAGTTTGACACACAAAGTACACAGAAAAATGCTCTAGAAAATCGCGAGACGTAACAAGACTACATATATATATATATATATATATATATATATATATACCTATATAGGTGACGTTTGACTAGAAGCTTTTTACGAGCTTCATCGTAAAAGATGCCAAAGAGACCATTTATTTAACGGTAGCGTAAAAATATTTTTTTTCCCACTCATTTCGCGCAGTGACAGCAATTTTCGATTTTTATAGTTTTGAACTATAAATTTCTGCGTACAGTAATAGATACTGATCACACACTGGTATTAGACACTTGAAATAAATATATGAGTATTTAAATTATCCTTTTTATATAAAACTGAACTCATTTTTGTTACAGATAATTTTAACATTGGTGAAATTCACAATGTTTATGATTAACGTTAAGGAAAACTTGAAATTGTGGGATATATATATATGTTTTGAGCGAAAAACCAGAATCACTTTTGCTGAATGAGTGTAAAAAAAATAATGATTAGCATATTCACTATTCATTTTGAATCCATAGTTTTTGTTCTTTATAGAAACGGTTTGTTCCTAAACGGGTTCAATTAATTCTAGCAAAAGTTTCTAACACGACTAAACGTATATATATATATATAAGTAAACTTAAGTGTTTGACGACTACATGGCTCACGAGATAATTAATCGATTACAAACATATTACTCTCGAGCAATATCTTACAAGAACGTAGAAGGTTGCTTTGATTCAAAAAGGGGACAATTTCATTACGGTTGGAAATTTAATTGACAGCGTAAATTTCGTCCTCCGCTCATCATTTTCGCAGCTTCGAAATCCAATAAGAGTGTATCAACAAAAGCATTTTCAACGAAACCGAGCTGAAAACAGCGTTAAGTAAATTTACCGAGATGTATAATAAAGCTCTGATAAATAACATGGACGAAACGCAATGAATATTCTATTCAGAAAATTAATCTGCGAATTGTGGCATCTACAAAAGAAAGAAAAACACAAATATTCTACAAAAGCTATTGCGTGAAAAGAAAATTTCTACTTGATTATACCGAGTTTGCTAAATAAATTTAAATATTTCTAAAATATATCCAAATAGATTTATATACCAGTGTGGTAATTCTAAAAAGGGATACAAAAATTTCTTAAATGTCTAAGCATTAAGAAATTTTGATTTTATAAATATTCCCTTAAACTTAATAGTAGAGCTGTGCAAGTTTTTAAAATTCGAACCACTCCATAAGAATTAACATGGGCTCGAATCGAATATTCGATCCGAGCCCATACAAAATTCGAACTTTTGCACAGCTCTACTTAATAGGTAGTGCAAATTTACATTGTTTAATAATAATAAATAAATAATGATTTTTTAACATTTCAATTAAATTTTCTTTCAGCTCAGATAAAAATCGTTATTTTCATTCATTTTACAACACCCAGAGAAAAATTATATTTAAACCAAATAAATATTTTATTTGAGTTAAATAAACGTAAATTTGTCTCAGCACCAAATATAGACTTTTTATTTGTTTTAAATAAAAATTTTATTCGACATAAATAAAACATATATTTGAGCCAAATAAAATTTATTTCAAACAAATGAAAATTCCATAGTTAGTGCTGAGACAAATATATCTCTTATCTGGGTGAAACAATAACTTATTTTACTCATTGAAATATCCTCTAAAAAAAGTAATTTTTTCAATGTTGTTAAATTTAATAAAAAAAATTTGATTTGTGTATAATTTTTGAAGAAAATAATTTTAACATTGAAAAAATTACGATTGTAGAGAATGTTTCAAGGAGTAAAATAAGTAATAAATAAGTAAAATAAGTTTATAAAAATTATACACAAAAATTACAATTTTTGTCTAAGCTGAAAGAAAAAAAATCAAAATGTTTGAAAAATAATAATTTGACCCTAGATTTTTATACAAACGAAGCTGACGTACGCAACGTTTATATAAACGATTTTTAAAGAAATAATTTTTTAAAATGAAAAATTCTATAATTTTTTGCCTAAAAAATATTTTTTTATAATTTGTTGATTAATGAAAACTACAAGAAATATTTTTTAGGAAAAAAATTATAGAATTTTTCATTTTAAAAAATTATTTCTTTAAAAATCGTTTATATAAACGTTGCGTACTTCAGCTTCGTTATACAATCTAATTTTTTCTAAAAAGTGCATAACTATATTTTCAAAAATTTGTTAAAATTACTTTTTATTATCACAGAAAATTAAAATACATTAAAATAAGCTGCAACGCTTATTATTTTAATCCAATTTTACTTATTTTAATACCAAAATGGATTAAAATAAGCAAAATTGGATTAAAATAATAAGCGTTGCAGCTTATTTTAATGCCTTTTAATTTTCTGTGATAATATTGAAACAATAAAAGAAATGTGAAAACAAGAAACAATTCCTGAAAATTGGAGGATGGCAAGGATATATCCCATATGAGCCAAAAGTTTTGAACGTTCAAATGAACGAAATATTTTTTTGCAACTTCTTTAAGTACCAATTTTATAACAAAATTTTGTTTTAAATATCTAAAAAGAAATTATTATTTTAATAATTGGTTAATTTACTGTTTTATTTTACATTGACATCATAATTTTTGATAATTTATAGATTAAAAAAAATATTTCGTTCATTTGAACGTTCAAAACTTTTGGCTCATTATCCCATTCACAAAAAAGGAGATACAGAAGATGTAGGAAATTACTCTTTAAATATGAATCAGTGAAAAAGTCACTGGTCTCAAATCAGTCGCTAAATTCTAGCTATTTGAATAAGTGGTTTTCACTGACAATTAGTGACATTTCACTAGAGAATCAATTACTTTGACTGAAAATCAGTGAAATGTTACTGATTCAAATAGCTAGAATTTAGAGACTGATTTGAGACCAGTGACTTTTTCACTGATTCAAATTTAGAGAGTATAAAGGAGTTTCACTACTAGATGCATGATATAAGATATATTAACGATGTTAATGGCACAAAGACTAGGAAAATGATTACATCAAAAACAGTTTTTCTGAGGATATCAAATTGAGACCATAAAGTGTATCAAATTGTTGATAATGCAACGTTTTGATGCTGTTTATGGTCTCAATTTGAGAGCCTCAGAAAACTGTGAAGGAAAATTAACAAAAGGGTAGGCAGGACTCAGAAAAAAGAGAGGCACAATGGAACAGACATTTATATTAAATACAACGATAGGAAACAGGCTTAAAAAAATAATAGGAAAACTAATCACAGCGTTTGTTGATTTAAAAAAGGCTTTTGACAAAGTAGACCGGGAAAAGAGACGCAATAAACGAATTAAATAAACAAAATTTTTCTAATGGATATGACTGTCAAAGCAGGGGCATTATATGGAGTTGAAATATGGGGGTGACAAAAGAAAGAAAAAATTGAACGAGTACAGGCAAAATTCGCCAAAGCAAGCATGAGTTTACCGAAGAATACTCCAAAATACATTTGGAAAATGGAAACAAGAAGAAGAGAAATAGATATTGAGGCTTTTAGAAGAATTAGACAAAGATAGATGGGCATACAAATGTTTAAGGGAAGAAGTAAGATGAATCAAAAACGGGAATCAAAACATGATTTGGGACAAAGAATCTGAAGTGAACATGTTACTGAGAGCCAAGGAATTAGTGTCAATAAAAGAAGAATAAGGCATACAAAATGATTGGGCAAAAATAGATAAATCCAGTTGTTGTTGTGAAAAAATTTTGGAAAAAATGAACAACGAGGCAAGGGATCTATTGCAAAAATGGCATTGAGGAAGAATAATGGAGAAAAAGGATTGTAAAAAAGTTAAACCAAAAAATAGACATTAATATTTTTAAAGTTTTTAATGAAATTTGTCTTATTTTAGAAAAACAATAAATAAAGTGTAAATAGTGTAATGTATGGCTGTATCTAGACAAGAAACAAATTTTGTATTGTCAAAAGAATTAAAAATTCTATTCTATTTTCTATTATTATTTTAGTTTACGTTAAGTGAAATATTATATAATCCAGGCGCCAATTTTTTCAGGTATTATATTTATAGGATCTAATAGAATTACTCCATGTTATTAAAGTTCAAAAAAAAAAAAATTATTTTTAATCATTTTAGAATTTTTATTTTTTGAAGAGATGAAAATTTTTAAAATCCACATACCATTAATTGGAATTAACAAAAAAGCACCTTTCAAAAATTATCATTGGAAAATAATAAAAATTATTAAAGAGTTTGGATTTTAAAAGGATCAGCATGTAAAATTTTTATGTTTTTTTTTTAATGTTTTAGAACTCAAAACTACATTTTATTATGAAAAATTAAAGAAGAACAAATTTTTACCGTTTAAATTTTTTTTTTTATTTTTAAAAAAAGTTTTATTTAATCGGATCATTAACGTTGTGAACTTTAGCATCGTATGTGAGAATTCGAAATTTTTGCCATTCTATCAAATGACAATTCGTGCAAATGAAAGTTCGGATAGAAATTCGCTGAAATATAAATTCATGTCATTTCTAAATTTGGAAAAGTCGAGAAATTTTATTAAAAGAAAATATCTGATAAAGAAAAAGTCGATTTAATAAAAATTGAATTAAATGAAAACTTCAATTCAATAAAAAAAAATGTTTTCTTATAAAAGTCGTCTATAAATAGAAATGCAACATTAAAACTAAGAAACACTAAAAAGGAGTAATAAATTTTAGGGAATATATTCATAAATGTTTCTGAACATTTGACTCACTTTCATGTTTAGAGAATACTTGTAAATTATTAGTGTGCCTATATTAATTAACTGGTCATTTATTTTATTTAAATATAGAAAAAAGTAAAAGCAAATGTAATAAAAATTTCAATTTGAATATTTTCAAAGCTTATATTCATTAACAGAATCGCTGGAATATAAAATAAGCTTTTTCAAATAACGTTTTCAGTGTATATATATACGTATGTATGTAAAGATAATGTACCAGAGTACTTTGCTTTTCAAAGCTCTTTCATTTTTGAAATATTAAAACTTGCTTTACTATGATTCGAAATCCGGCTTTGCTTCATTTTCAAACTTTTCCTCTTTTCTCTAGACTTTCTCTCAATACAATTATATTGAATAATCGAACTAGAAATTTAATAAAATGGAATATATCGTATCAAATGTAGTAAAAAAAAAGTACAAAAAGAAAATAAAAGAAAGAGAACTCAGCGAATTTCTTTTTTCAGAAAAAAAAAAAAATTGTGTATATTGAGATATGAAAATGTGTGGAAATATCAATTCATTGACATTTGAAATATTTTTTTTTTCGATAAAAAAAAACAAGTATATAGTTGCTTCTTCCACAAGGACATTTCTCGATCGAAGAGCTTGATTAAATGACGCGTAAAAGTACTTTATGGCCGGCAGGAAACTTGTGTGTCGTGGGTTGTTTCGGCATGCACGAAGGCTTAGGTTGCATGAAACATGGATGTAGATGGTTTTTAATTTGTCAACTTACACTCTTTCGTTGGAAAATTAATAGGGTAAGTCTATCAAAACAATAGAAAAAAAAATAAAAATTGCACTGTCAATGCAGTTTTATATTCAATTTTTCTCTGTCTATACCCATAAAATTGATATTTCACGATATATACAAGATTTTCCTACCTCAAAAATTATAAATGCATCATGACAATCATAAATTGATACTAAAAATTTTTACATGAAATTGTTTAATATTATATTTTGTCCATCGTTAAAAAATTGTATCTGCCATTTTATAGCTTTTAAGCTCTGTCTTGAAAGCCCATTGTCGTTTTTTAAGTGCATCATAAAGCACTTTACTCGTCTGCCTGAAAACTTCCAAATAAATTTCTTTCGACTGTAAAAATGCGTTTAAAAATAAAAACACACCTAAATAAAATTTGAAAAATTGAATATTTCTTTCATGTTAATTTTTCACGATTTAAAAATATAATTTCAAAAACCATTTTAATAATAATAATAATAATAATTGTAGAATCAAATTGTATTTAGCGTAATTGATTGTGGCGCGTTCGAGTAATTGTTTCATGTGTAATCTTCCGTTATTAGATTTCTGTCAATTCTCTGCTTTCGTGTGTATTGTGCGGTTGAAACTCGACCATACAATGTGCTTCATTTCGCCCCTTGCAATCCAATTTCAGATATGAATATCAAAATGAAAAATAAAGCATCAAACTTTTCTCTCTCAGTAACTGTCAAATTCTTCATCAACACTAAATTATTAATTTTCCGAGAAAAAAAGGGACAAATCCATATTTAATTAGATTCAATTTAATTAAAAATCTATTTCATCCGCATTAATATCTTAAAACAGAGCTACAATGATTTTAAATTAATGGGTTATTTACAATTAAATCATGATTTACATCAGAGTCTTTAATATTACAAATTTTTAAACATTTTAAAAAAAAAATTATGATTATATCGATCCTTAGAAATTACAAGTTTATTACTAAAAAACATCACTTTTATAAAAATTACACAGCAATAATAATATATACACTTTAAAAATGAAGGAGTTGAATTTCAACTTCTTAGATCCTTAGATGATGCTATAAAAGTCCCACCCTTTTTGAGTTAAAGCGAAGGGAGTTAATGCTTTACGAGTTAATTTTATGCCTAGGAAGTTAGTTTTAAGGAGTTAATTTAATTATTAACTCCAATTTTGAATTGATTTTTAACTCGAAAAATTTAACTCCATAATTTTTTTTACAGTGTATAAAGATTTTTACCTTAAAAAATTTACCTATAATAAATTAATAAACTTTTAATTTATGAGGAGGTATTTATTAGAAACAAAAAAAAAATTGAACTTTAAAAGTTTTTAGGTAATTGAAAAATGCTTTTTTAGATAATTAAATTGACATTTTTGAAAATAATTGAATTGCAAGTGATTTTGTATTTAAATTTTTGGTAATTTTATTTGATTTAAAAAAATTTCAAACAATTATTGAATATCATAAAATTTTTAATTGAAAAATAGTTTAGATAATTGAATTTGTGAAGAATTTCATTAAAATTATTGAAAATAATTAATTTAGAGAAGAATTTTAGTTTAAAATTTGTTAAATAATTGAAATAAAGAAGATCTAAAGAAGTAATGCATTGCATTGTTTCTAAAATTAAAACATTTCTTTTTGCATCATTTAAATTTAAAATTATTACGTCTGTGAAGTTCACAACTATAAACTCTTTTAAAGACCATTAAACGAAAAGCATTGAAAAAATGTTTTTAGTTAAAATAATTATAATAATTTGCATAAAAAATATTTTTTCCTCGGAATCGTTAATCATAAATGTTGTAAACTTCACTTTATTATGGAATTATTGACTTTTTAAAAATCTCAACAATTCAAAAAAACATACAATATTCGATAGTTGTATAATTACACGGAGAGAAATAGATGGTAAGAATTTATTATCTTAAGATGGTAAAAAGTAGATGTTATCCGGTACTATCGTTATGCTACTCGGTACTATCAAAGATGTTACAAAAAATATGGTTATGTTACCCATTACAATCATGATGTTACCCCGTACAATCTGGATAGTAACTGACGAAGCTGAAGTAAGCAACGTTTATGATAAACGATTTTTAAAGAAATAATTTTTTAAAATGAAAAATTTTATAATTTTTTGACTAAAAAATATTTCATGTAGTTTTCATTAATCAATAAATTATAAAAAAATATTTTTTATGCAAAAAAATATAGAATTTTTCATTTTAAAAAATTATTTCTTTAAAAATCGTTTATCATAAACGTTGCGAACTTCAGCTTCGTTAGTAACTGATAGAATCTAGATTGCTGTCCGTATATGTAAGATCAAATATGGTACCTGTTACTATCTAGATAGTACCCCGTACCATCTATTTCTCTTCGTGTATTAAATTTATCGTTTAAATATTTATTGAAAAACCAAGTACTTAAAAATAAATTTAATTTCGTTTAAATGAAAATAATACTTTCAGTACACTAGATGAGAATATTTTGCAAATTAAAATGTTTCACATTTGAAGCACTCGAATTTCATCATTATAAAAATCACTTATTCATATTTAGAGAGCATTTTTATTTTAAAATATTAAAAAATTTAAATTAATAGCGAATAAACCAATAAAGTAATTTTTACGATGCTGAAGTACGCAACGTCAACGATTATAGAAATCAATTTTTATTTAACACGGATAATTATAACATAATTGTTTACCTAAAAAAATATTTTTGTTATAATTTGTTGATTAATAAAAAACTACATTAAATATTTTTTAGGCAAAAAATTATATAGAATTTTTCAAATTTCTTTTATTTAAAAATCATATTATTATAAAATATATGTATGTAGTAATAAAATCTATTAAATATTAAAATATTTAAATAAATTATTGAACAAGAAATATATTCTCAAACAAGTGACAATTTTTGTTTCCAATGCGTGTAAAACTTGCAGATCCTATCACCTCTCAATTATAAGGACATATAGATATTATCTTTTAGATATTTATCTCGTTTCTAAAATAGAATTTAATTATAATATGAAACGGATAATTGTTTGCTGCTCTGAAAAGACATCAACGCCGCAATTAAAATTTAATTGTAATTCTAGATTTCGTCGCTTCAAGATAATTACTAATTAACTGTTATAAATATATATATATATGACAAATCGATGATGATGGTATCTTGGTCAAGTCTGTCCCAAACAACACCAATCACCTGAAGAATGAAGGTTAACAAGTTGGAGAAAAAAAGTGTCGAAATTTATCATTTCATTTTTATAACACAAGGGGGGGAAATAACCGAATTACAAATACTTATCTCAAATCGATGTTTGTTTAAGATTTACGAGGAAATTGGAAAACACTTTTAAGGCAATATGTTTTGTGCAAATGTTTATCGAATTTTATATATATATAGGAATATCTTATTGTCAGAACATGTTTATATATATAAATGTCAGGACACTTCTCGTGCAATAACAGTGAAGGTTATTGCACTTCTCATAACAATGAACACGGGATTTGTATTTTTCCCAATGATTGCAACTGTTGTATGTGTCAACAAGAGAAAACCTTATATAGGTAATAGGTACATGTTGTTCTCGACCTACTTCCAGCAATTTCGTTTGGTAGCTATTTCGTTCAGAGTTATCATATAAAACCACAGTTACGAGTTTGTAACTACATTGTGTGCGAAATTGTTCCATCATAACCAATTCTCGAGATTAAAAAGACATTTTAATTAAATTGCTATTCCTGAATTCATAACAAAAAAGACTTTTTTTTTTTGAAATATTAAATCTAAAATAACAAGAGACATATGGTTGCGAAAGTCCTTAAAAATCATAAGGTCGCATTTTCAATGTTTCAAAATTCAAGTAATCAAATTTTTATTTAACAGAAGTTCAATTAAACCATTAAACGTGGCTGATTTAAAGCACAAAAACTATTTTTCTATTTGAGTTAACTATTTATTGAACTAAAATGTTAAGAAGATTTTTTTTTCATTTAAAATTATAGATTAATTAACTGAATTTCTAATAAGTTTTCAAATTTTTAAAGAAGTTTTAAGGCTATGTGATAATATGATTCTATGTACATTAGGTAGGGGAGACCGGGGCTGTTCGGCGCAGGGGTTGCTTGGCTCACTTGAGTTTATTCAAAAGTTAAATTAATTTTTCTCTTCATTCAAGTTAAAATACTTGATGAACTGTAAGTTTGTACAAAATTTTATTAATAATCATTAATTATTGTGGAGTAAAGATTAAAATAACTGATTTTGGCACTCCAAAGTAATTTTTTGGGAAATCTCTTTAAAAAATGAATTTTAGAAGAGCTCAAATATTAAGTTTTGAGCTCTATACATTTGTTATTAGGAAGCAAAAACATTTTTTTGATTTATATTAACAGTTTTTATAAAAAATTAATAAATATTCCAAAAGTACATTCGGGGTTATCTGAAAATTTCGTTAAATATTAATAAAATGAATAAATGAAGTTGATTATATGAAATTTATACATTAATAAAATAATAAAATTACAGTACAAGACTTATTTTGTTAAGTCTTTTAAACATGCCTTTCTCTGTCATAAAAAAAACAGATAACAAATAATATTATAAATAAAATTTGTTTGTTTTTTCTTCAATATTTTAAATATGTATAGTATAGTAAAAAATAACGTAACTATAACGGAAGCATGTACGAAACAAAAATTAACTCTAAAAAGTGACTTTTTTCAAAACTGAAGTGATCAATTTAAATTTATTTTCTTGATAAATAAAAAAAAAATTTTCCGTTTATTCAAAAGTGGTATTTTTTACAGTTAAAATACTAGTTACAGTTTTTTTTTAGTACTATACTCATAGATTTTCACGATGTATACTCAACATTTATGGTCAACGATTAGAAATCAATTTTTATTTAACACGAAAAATTATAATATTGTTTACCTAAAAACCTATTTTTTTTTAATTTGTTAATTAATAAAAACTACAAGAAATATTTTTTAGACAAAAAATTGTATAATTTTTCATTTAAAAAAATTATTTTTTTAAAAATCGTTTATCATAAACGTTACAGCTTCGTAGATTTTCAAGACTTTATTTTATAAATAATATAACCTTTGTGCCCCTTATCATTCATTTGTTTCTATATTTTATTTATTATTTTTTAATTTAATATTACAAAAAAATATCCCAGTAAAAAAAAATTACTTTCTCGTATGGAGTGCTTCAATTTAATTATTTTTAGTTTTTTGATACAAAATGCCGACTAATCCAAATGGTTATTTAACAAAATTTCTATTGAACTGCAAAAATTGAAATTTATCAGAAATTTGCATATGAAATAAAAATTTTTTAGTTAGTCAAAATTTTAAATGGCTATATATATTTTTTTATTATACCATTTTTATTATTCCATTTAACATATTAATTGAAGCTGTTGAAGTGATGATTTCTTATTATTTATTATTCACAACTCGAAAATAAAACTTTAAATAATTGTGACAAAATTTCACTATTTTCAAACCATGTTTTAAAATTTTAATTTTAATAACAAACAAAAAGGTTTTTCAATTGTTTTATTAAAAACGAATCATCAGCTGACAGTTCATGTCACTTACTAAACTAACCACGCATATTTTTCAAAGTAAGCATGTAGATACCAGATGCGCAAAAACCAAAAGTTGACTTTGACGCAGTAAATTTCTATGGTTTTTTCGATTTGAGAGAGAAAATTTGTTTATAAAACAAAAACTTAAAGAAATATAAATGTCAATAATCATATTTTCTTATGGCTTCAAAAAATAAAAAACTCTGCAGGGAAATTTTAAATTAAAAAAACTTTCATTGAAATAATTATTTATCATCTGCACATAAGGAAGTCTTTTTTTGAAAGTTTTAAATTAATTTTACAAAAGGTTTCCGAATAATCAAACTTTTAAAAAAAGTACAGATCGTATGTCAGCGTTATATAGCTATAAAGATAGTTCTGTAAGATGAGTATTTTTCAACAAAAATTTTCATCAATTTGTATATTTTAAAATTTATTTATTTACTGTTTTTTTATAATATTTTTTAATAAAATAAAACAATATTAAATAATAGTTTTGAATCTCAATTAAATTTTTAAAAAAAACTTCAATGTTTGTTAATTACTATCTAAAATAATTGGACTCCAAAAAAATATCAAAAAGAAAAAAATTGCGCTTTTTTATACTTTACAAGTTGGTATTTTAAAATTTTTTGTTTTTTAATTTTCATTCACTTTGATACTATACACGCCCTAAAAAATACAATATCTCGCAAACACATTTTAATTAATTTTTTTTTCTATCTCTCGTAAATTTTTTTTTTTTTTTACAATAAAAATAAAAAAGTAAATTCTGAAAAATTGTGAAACTTATATATTGAAAGTAGAATACATCCTGGTTTATAGAATATTGAATTTTTTTTCCCCTCTTTTTTCATCAATTTCTATTTGTCAAGACATGAATAAGACTGAATATAAAATTTAAATCCCTTTGATATAAAAAGTAAAAAAAAAAAAATTTATCAAAATCATAAAATGAAAAATCCTTTTACAAAATAAAAAAGAAGCATTTACTAATATTGTTAATAAAAATCTGTCATATACATAAAAATGATATATTCTCTCCAATTATTAAAATGACAGTTCTCTAATAAATATTCTAAAGTAGTACTGGTATATGAAATTTCTTTGATGAAAATTCTTTGACAGATTTTAAAAATTTAGTAAATTTTTTTTTTAATTTTTTTTTTTTTTTTTAATGGTAAACTTGTTACATGATCGACCGCCTGTCGCCTAGCAATGAACAACTCAATACACACAGGGAATTTGCCCAGGATTTCATTCACTGCAATTTGGGTCAAAAGAGTTTTCATTCATCTCCTTTTTACAAGAAAAAAATATATCTCTCCATTTAACGGATATAACATAATACAAGATGCCTCAGGTGTTTTTCATTTTAAATTCTGTTTCTGGGGAAATTCTTATTCTTCATGAACATAAAACAACAAACTTATAAATCCAGGGATTTTAGAAAAGACTCAAGCTTTTAAATATTTATATTATACTGAATTATTATCAAAATTATGTGTCTCATAAAATATAAATAACGTATTTTTTTTATAAACTACGTCATTATATCTTATATCACAAAATATTTATATATATTTATGCTTTTTTAATTTTTATAATTTTTGTCCTAAAAATTCCATACTGTCTTATTAATTTCATTTAAATTTTTTCGCGAAGTAAATATGGGGCATTCCACCAGAAATTTTCATTCAAAAAATTTTTTTTTCGAAATCTATATGAAAAATAAGAAAATACTTATTTTTTTATTTTTAGGGTTCTGTAAATGGTTCGGAACCCTATTAATATGGTTTTTTTTTAAATAGTGTACCGAAAAAAAATGTTTCGGGCAAAAAAAATTTTTGAATGAACATTTTCTGTGGAATGCCCCATATATATATATATATATATATATATATATATATATGTATTCAAGGTTCAAAATTTCTAAAAACTTCTGGTCATTGTTTTTCAATTGTTTGATTCTTTTGCGTGTGTGGCATTCTAAAGTGTTTCCATCTTGTAGAATTTTAATTAATCGAGTCTCCCTTTCGTAGATTTCCGGTCTCCGGATTTCCGCTAGGTAATGAATTTTTTTCCATTTTTTTTACACATATATATAATTTTATCAGCAAAAAAATATTTTTAAAAAATTGCGTTTAATTATATTTTTGCTATTTTATTAGAACATTATAATATTATATTAACTATTTTATCACGATTTTTCAATGCAAATGCGAATTATTTGAAGAGATTTATCTTTTAGTGTTTAAACTAAAAAAAAAAAAAACCCTCATAACAGTCCATAAAGTTCTTTATTGCCAACTAAAAAGTCTCGCACTTATTTTGTGGGAAAGTAATTTTACAATAAATTGAACTTTCCTAACAGAAGCAACGTCGAGTTTGATTTTCTTTAAAATAATTTTCAAAAAACTTGTTTCACATTTAGTTAAGTTTTTCTATCTATGTGCGACTCTACAAACTCGTTTCTATACAATAAAATTGAATTAGCCATCAAACAGTCAGTTGCAATAAAAAAAAAACAAAAAAAAAAAAAAAATTTTAGCGAAAATTAATATTATTGGGAGACAAAAAGTGAAGTTAAAATTTTAAACACAATTTCACCGACACATTAAATAAGTAAAATTTAATAAAATTTAAAAAAAAAGGGAAATTAATATATCACAGGAAAAAAAAAGTTAAATTTACAAAGTAGACTGGTGAATATATAGAGGACAATTTTTCCAATAAATTTGAGGATTTTTCTAACATTTCAATTTTCTCCTCCCTATTTATTAGTCTATTTTTGTAAATTTAATTTTTCTTTTTTTTCGTATATTTCAAAAATTATTAAAAAATCATTTTACCTAATATATAGTGTCATATATGAATAGAGAATATTAATTTAATTTAGAATGAAAATCGGAAATTTGTTCAAATTTGCAATTCAATTAATAGTATTATTATAGGATTATCATGCAATACTGTCAATCACAATTTTCCAGCTATATATTAATCTCAAAATATAAATTATGTCTCTCAATAGAATTATGATATAAGGCCAATCAATTATGTAGTTTATAATTATGTATAGAATAATTCTTCAAATTGATCAGGTTTATTTTCAAAGCAATTTCTTAAATCCATATAATATTTTCTTATTTATTTCATTATACGATTGCTATATTACTTCAATATTTGTTTAATCAAGAAATTTCAAAATATTTCTTATACCCACCCACACGACTCATGGGGCTGAAGTCCGCAACGTTTTCAAAAACGAAAAATTAAAATTGTAGAATTATTTTTTCAAGTCAATTTATCTTTAATTTTGATTTGTACAAACTTTCAAGAAATTAATAGTTTTATATAAAAACCAGCAACTCCCGAGTAACTTTAATTTTAAACCAAAGTAATTAATATTGTCTAATTATTTTTTCGTTTTCGTTTTAAAAACTTTGCATGATCACGACTCTGCAATCATATAACAATGATTCCCTTAGTTTTATATTTTTTTTCTATTTTTCAATATAAAACAATACAATTGTGTAAGAAAAATAATGAAATTGCACTTAAAAAGAACACAATTATTTTCAACAAAATATATTAGGATTTAGAATCTGTAAAAAATTTGCAAAATAAAATAAAAATTCATTTAAATAGAAATTATCCATATCCTGAAATTTTGTTAAATGAAAATTCAAACTTTCGAATATGAAAATAAGAAAATTTAATATTATTTCAGAAAATCCCCTGATATAAATTGTCGAGTATATTTATTGTGGGACATGAAAATTATATCCTGTGTCCACAAAACCTTAAAAGTACCTTAACCATAAATGCGCAACAGCCTGGCATATTCTGTCGTGGAATATTGATCATCAATAGACTGGCAAAATTTTCATGCGTTAAGCGAATAATATGTCCTTGGGAAGGTATAAATCATTTCCTCAAAAAATAAGGGATTAACGATTTCGTAGAAAATAAATTCACATTCAGAAATTATATGAATAAAACCCTCTTTAAAAGAAACCTTTATTTTTTAATCTAAAATGCAAAATCAAGAATTATTATTCTTATAAATATATATATATCTAGAATAATTTCTCTTTATTCAAGCAGGATTTTTCTTGATTTAAGTAATTATTCCTATAGATGCAATTAATACGAAGAATAAAAATTTTAATTAAATTGAATAACTTTAAGTAAAAAAAATATTTTTTCTAACAATTAATAATATATTTTCTTTACTGAAGTTTCATTGACATCAGGATCCGGAAAAATAAAACAAAATAATAATAGTCATAAATAGCAGGCCTCGTATCGATTTTAATACGACGCAAAAAAAAGTCACTTTAGTCGCATTACATTATAAACAAAAATCACAAAAAGTCGATACATTTGTAATTCTTAATAAATTTCATTAGTTAATAAATATTCTATTTATTATTAAATATTCATTATTGTTAGTATTAAATATTACACTGAAAAACATGTATTTGATTTAAATAATTGGTTACTTGGCTATTATCAAATAAATATTTACTTGAATCAAATAATTTTTAATTGAATTAAATAAATATGTATATTTGAACAAATTATTTTTAGTTTTGAAACTAATACCAATTAATTGATTCAAATAATAATTATTTAATACAAATAAATAATTATTTGATAATAGTCAAGTAACCAATTATTTAAATCAAAAATAACTTTTTTTCCAGTGTAAATGAATAAATAAATAAATTTCATTAATTCTTTAAAAACACTAATATTCTAATGCAAATTTTTAAGCATGCATTCAATAAAACAAATATGCAAAATTTTTGAAATAAAATTGAAAAAAAAAAAACAATTCTCAAAATTCAAATTTATAATAATGTTTAAAAAAATGAAATACAAAAATAAAATTAAAACCAAAAATCACAAACATTATTGATAAACAAGAAATTAAATTATTATTCTGCTGCGTTCGTTAATTGTAATGAATTAATTATAAATTATAATTATTCTGTGTTATAGGACTTTGAGCCCTAAATAATAGAAATAAGAAATTGTCCAAATTCAAGTGAATGAAAATTGCATGTATTCAAAGTTCTTTTTTGGATAATAAAATTTATAAAAAAAAAAATCTAATTTTTAATTATATTTAACACACAATATTTTTAAGCGAGACGAGAGTATATATCCCGAAGAGTCTAACAAACAGCAAATGTGTTGCATACCAAGTAATGCATCTCAAACTCATGTTGCCATTATGCAAGCAGTGACGTACTATTTTCTTTTCATGATTCTCATGTTTACATCAAGATACGCCCGATTTTTTCTTTTTTTTTACACCGAAGTAAATCCCCAAGGAATGTCATTTATATATATATATATATATATATATATATATATATATATTTTCCACATAAAATAGAGAAAAAACATTTTACACACATAAGGAATAAAATTCACAAAAAAAACTACCTCAAAATTCTCTAAAAAAAAAAAATTTCATTTAGTCATAAAAAAATAATAAAAAAATTACTTTTACAATAAGAAATAACATTTGATGGAATCAGTATAATAATAATAATAATAATAATAAAAATAAATAATAATCGAGAATATACTGAAATGAATATTATATAATAAACTCGCAAGAAAGCTCTTATATAAATATATTATAATGATGTTCTAATCATATCAATAGGATAAGAAGCGAAGCTTGTATAGTTGAATAGAGGAAAATAGGAGAAGAATTACATTTATAAACTCAGAATGATATGTATATAAAAATGATATCGACATACTAAGGCAAATTGGATGAGCACACGTGTTATCTTTGGTTCGCATTTTCTTTTCTAAATCGATTGAATTGCAGATATATTCTAGAATTTCCTGCGTACTTCTTTTCTTATTCGTCAAGGACTTGCACAAAAAAATAAAAACAAAAAAAAGAAGCCTTAAAAAAAAATGTGAACAGAAATTATATTCTCTGTTCTTTAATAATTTGAAAAAGCTCTCAATATGGAATTTCAATATCTAATTAAGAAATTAAATTTACAGACTACAATTCATTAGAAATTAATATGCTTGATATGATGAAAATTCAAATGAATTATATATTCCCTTTTTTCGATAATTGGTTAAATTTAAAATACTCAAATATTTATGAAAATATCAGCCAAAAGTTCTGAAAGTTCAAATTATTAAAAATTATAATGTCAATGTAAAATAAAACAGTAAATTAAACAAATATTAAATTAATAACTTCTTTTTTTTCAAACAATATTTTGTAATTAAAATTGTACTTAAAGAACTAGTAAAAAAATTTTTTTGAACGTTCAAAACTTTTGGCTCATATGAAAATAATTAAATGTGAAAATTTTTAATGTTCTTAATTAACACTGAATAAATTACATTTAAACTATAGTAGAGATAAAAAAAAATGAAAATATTGTCATTTAAATTTAACAATTAGACTTAATGCAAAATAAATAAATAATAATTTCTGGTTACTGTTCCAAAAAAATTATATCGTTGCAAAAATCGTTAAATTTTATTAACCTATTTAAGTAACAATCCTTTTTTATGATTATGACAAAATAGTTATTTTTCTTACTATCACACCTGAGTGATCTTTGTAACCATAAAACATTGTCATGGAAGTTGTAGGAGGACCGTTACATTTGTTGGTAACGCCAAGTAATATCCGGAGCATTGACCATTTCAAAAGAGATGAGGCAAAATTTACACAAATTTCCTATTAAAAATAAAAATTAAAAAAAAAAATTTACAAACTACAAAATTTAATATTTTCTTTTCCCCTAGTTTTCCTCACACAAAATATTCAGTGCCTCGTTAACTTCAAATTGAATAGCAATGAACTTACTTAATGCTTGAAAAAAAGCCTTTTTAAAATACATCAAACCGAAGTAGAGAAATAAATTTTCACGAGCTGAATAATTTAAACAGTTTCGTACTCTCGTGATAAAATTTCTAGGGAATTTCTCCATTGAAATTCATCTCTTTTTGGGTCAAACATCGTTAGGTAAACGTAAGTGGTGTGTCGTGTGATGTTACTAATTGTGTTAAAAGTGAGGGCAAAGGAAACGGACATACAGAAAATCAACCCTACCTCAACAAAGTTGAATTATTTCAATGTAACCTCTATAGAGACTCAAAACGACGTTTCTTGTGAATTAAAAAGGTCAAATTTATCGTCATTACCATTTCATTTAAAATATTATTCTTCAACTCTCATTATAGAAAGAAAAATATACATTTTCTGAATTTTAATTATATAAAAAAATCCATTCACTATTTTAAAATGACAAGATCTGTGTTTTCTTTAAAGTAGAACATTTTTTTTCTTTTTTTTTTTTTTAGGGTTCTGTACTCTATTAATATCGGTTTTTTTTTAAATCGTGTACGAAAAATGCCTAAAAACGACTATGTACCCCCCCCAGCGGCCACATCTTTTGATATAAAAAGCTCAAATTTGGCACACTTACGTATTTTTACGTGAAAATTACAGGACAAATATAGCGAACTTGATTCGTATCAATTTACATAGCGTTGTCAAGGAAAAATAAAAAATTTCGAAAAAAACTGATTTTTTCTCCCTAGCGCAAACAATATCCAACCCAGACAGTTCATATTTAGTATACAAATGTATTTTTACGGGAAAAATATAGGAAAAAAAAGCGGTCACGATTAGAGTTGATGATTAACTTTTTATCAAGTTTTTCAAGAAAAAATGACAATTTTAGAAAAAAAAATCTATTTTTCCACCAAAAACGAACAAAATTTTATTTAAAGGAAATCAAATTTATATATTTTAACGTATTTTTACGTGTAGATTACAAAAAATTTGGTATAAAAACAAATGTTTAAAAAATATGTGTTGTATGTCAAATAAAATAAGTGATACAAAAAGGAACAATTTTGTAAAATTCAAGAAAATTGTTCCTTTTCGTATCACTTATATTATTTGTCATACAACACATATTTTTTAAACATTTGTTTTTATACCAAATAAGTTCGCGTTGAGTACGGAACCCTCGATTTCACTGCGAGTATAACTCGCATTTGTCCGATTTTTTTTTTTTTTTTTTTTGAAATAACAAACTGGGTCAAACGATAAGGAAAACCCTCCAAAATAAAAGATAAAATCTTAAGTAAATGTTTTTTTTTTGTTTTAAATGAAACACATTATTCTAAATAATTTTCTTTGATCTTTATCAATTTTCAACAAGTTTAAAAATTAATCTGTTTGTAAGTTTGGTGACACTTTAAAGAGACAACCGATTGACCACTTTAGCAGTTAAGCTGTTGATTGCTTTAACAGTCTAAACCAGTTAAAAGCATTTTTCTTTTATTGTTAGGGAAGTCAGTAACTGGCAGTTTTGTGGGTTTCGATTTCTCAAACTGTAGATAAAGTTTATCTTGATAAGAAGATCTATAAATCCGATTATAGTTGATCCTCAGATTTAACATAAGAAATTTTTATCTTTTAATTAACAATATTTCCTTTTGGAATATAACAATAATTACTTTAGTTATAAATAATATAAAATTAGATTTATAGTTCACTTCAATATGTAAATTATTTCTTATCTTTCATCATCTTGGAAATTGAATCCTAAATAAATAAAAAAAAAATGTTTAATATAAAAATTTTAATTTTAAATAAAAATCAATTTTTTGAGTGTACATAGAACTTGAGTTAGGTTCTTTGCGAATTTTATGACTTATGCGTTTAAAATGCTTTTTTTTCTCTATTTTATGCGGGAAATAACGTTGGTGAAGTTCACAGTGTTTATGATCAACGATTTAGAAGAAAACATATAATTTTATGCAAATTATAATTGTTTGACTGAAAACATTTTTGTAATGCTTTTCAATTAACAATTTACAAAAAAAAAATTAGTAGGCCAAAAATAAAATTATTTACGTGAAAAAAATATACATTTGAACTTTAAAATAACTACCTAGAGAAAAAAAAGCATGTTGATCATAAATGTTGTAAACTTCATCGACGTGGAAAATATATAATATTGTACCTTCCTGAAGTTTGCTTCGACGCTCAGCGCCGAAAATTGTTTTTCGTAGAATCAAAAATTTCAAATTCATTTTTTTTTTTAATTTTTCAATCGAAATAATACCTTGAAAAATACTTCTTAAGACATTGTGTGAACCCTAAACCTTTTTAAAAAATGTTTTGATATTTTTGGTCTCATGAAAAATAATTATTTTCGACGCTGAGCGTCGACGCCAACTTCATGCAGGTAATATTGTAAAAATTAAAATAAGACGAATATTAAACAATTAATAAAAAATTTACCTTGAATCCTTCAAGATTAAATTCCCTTGGAACTTTTTCCTAGTAAGTTTTTTCCCGTGATTCCTCAGACAATGAAGATTCGTATTTTATGAAATCCAAAACAATTGTCAGGCGTCCTGAAAATCAATTTAATTAAACTCCATTATTTAAACTCTAATTGAAGTAAACAGCGTGTAATTTAGATAAGTTTCAAGTATGCTTCTTCAATATGGAACTTTCTATACATATATATAAGGATGGTCGAATTGTGGTTTCCTATCTTCTCTACAAGTGTGGTTTCAATAGAGTTTCAAAGAGTTCTGAAACTTCAAAACCTAACTGACGTAGTACATATATAACGTGAAAACTCAAATTTCATTATCCTCATAATAGACGTGCTTTTATCTGAGACTTTTATTCGTTATCAGACATCTTATTCCATTTACCATTGTGTTGCACTCATTAACAGAAAAAAATAAAATTACCGGTTCTCCTTTTTACAAAAACCTAATAAGCAAAAGTCTCATGAGGTGTAATCAAAAGCTTGCTTCTACCTTTTATACAATTCACATGTAAAAAAAAATCTGAAAAATTCAAGTTCACTCCCGACTGATGAATTGATATCGATTATAAAGTTTCAAAAGACTGAATTTAATTAAAAAAAAAAAAAAAAAAAAAAAAATTTAAAACTAAGAGAGTTAAAAGAATTACTGATGAGCGGAATAAATAATTATTCGTGGAATAATTCATGTAATTAATTAAATTATTTTTCTAAATTTAAATTATTCAAATATTTGACATTGTATGATCGATTATTGTTATTTAATGTAGAAAAAAATTTATTTCAACTTGTCAAGAGTTTGACTAATGCAAATTTGGAGAGATAGAGAGTTAAGGTCATTTTGTTTATGATTATGAGCCAAAAGTTTTGAACGTTTAAATAAACAAAATATTTTTTTCAATCTATAAAAATTATTAGAAATTATAATGTCAATCTAAAATAAAATAGTAAATTAAATAAATATTAAATTAATAATTTCTTTTTAAATATTTAAAACAATATTTTGTAATAAAATTCGTACTTAAAGAAATGACAAAAAAAAAAAATTTTGTTCATTTGAACGTTTGAAACTTTTGGCTCATTTATGATTATTAAAATTTATGTCCTCTTTTAAATAGAAAAGTACACTTCGAATTGCGGAAAAGAGAGAAAAATTGCACTTTAAAGATTAAGGGGGTTAGTTTTAGAATGTGCGAGCCTGAGAAAATATGTATGCCCGTGAGATTCCTTTTAAAGGATCTCACGATGCCCGACCATTTTCCCATGGATTTCATCCAACCGGTTCCCGAAAGGTAGAGAGATGCTTTTAACGCGAGAATGAGACTCTATGATGTTAGGACGGGCAGTCATCGATTGCGTCCTGTGAGGGGAAGTGACCTTCCCCCACCATGCGACCCACAATATAACATTTTTAAATATTTACATTTTTTATTTTTTGTTATTAAATTTAAACTCCTTATTTTCTAGCGATTTCAGGCATATGTTATTTCACTTAAAAATGTTAAAATTCATTATTATTTTCATTTTACACGTACAGACGTTTATTTTTATTTGTTAAGAAGCAATGGTTTATATTAAATATATTATATTTTATATATATAGGCAAATCCACGAAACATTTAACTTTTGTGATTCTCGAATGGAACACTTAAAAATCTGAATTATTTTTAATTAAAACTTTGGGTATCATTTTTTTTTTTTTGCTAAATTATATACAAAGGAACATTTATGTACAGTATTAGAACAAAATATTTATTTGACAATTAGTTTTATAAGTTAAAAAGTGAAAAAATGCTTAAATTTCATTTGAAATTCTTGGAAAAGTTTATATTCTTAACGTTTTGATTTTTGCGGCGTGTAAAATATGACTTCAGCTACTATGGAAATATCTAACAGACATATTTTGTCAAAAAATTTTCACTATTCCATTAGTGTGACACCACTAAAACTAATAATACGAAAGTTTGATTGAGTGATAGCACTTTTTAAAAAAATTCAATTGAACATCTTCTTATGAAAATATCTATTTCGGCGTTAGATAAAAATAAAAGTTCAATGCATTTCTTAAGGCCATCCGGGAAAAATCCCTAACCTAAAAGTGTTTTCCCTTGCGAGATATTACTCGTAAATAACTTGAAATATCTTGTTCGGATTTGTCGGATTAATTAGATGAGGGCGAGCTGATTAAGAATCATCTCCATTTTTACAAGTAATGTTGTTGAAAAGTATTGAAAATCGTGGTTATAAAAGTTGGATTTTTGACAGAAGTGGGGACAGACATTGAATGATGGCGCCAATTCTAGCTAGTGGCCGCTGCTGAACTAACTTACCCCAAATTACTCCACTTTAAATCTTTAATAAAATAATTTCCTCACAATATTATTGCAAAAATGGAGAAGAGTGATGAACTCAGTGACCCTTCCTCTATTATTCCTCCAAATGCCAACTCGAAATACTTTATTCTTTAAAGATGAGAAGAAATTTACGAAACCCCTTTTTGACAATGTTTAAACATTGTTTTTAATAATTATTTATCAAGATTATGCAAAATTTCGAGAAGAGCCCCTGGCAGGGTACCTTCCTCTATTATTTCCAAAATATTACAACCTAAAATATTCTATTTTTTTCAAATGGGAAGAAATCTACAAAACCATTATTTTCTCCCGGATGCCCTTAAAAAGTGATGAAAAAACAAAAATTTTAAGACCTTTTTCAATGATGTGCCTCTAATTGTATTCCTGTGGCAACAATTTAAAGATGATAATAAAAATCGTGATTTAATTCATTTAAATTTATACATTTTTGAAAGGCACAACTGCATTTTTGCTTTAAACAGGTCAATCTATGGTGTGATCGAAACATTTTCATACATATATTTGAACACAAAAACGCCGCTTAAGGAAAATTTTGAGTGAAATAAATTAAATGAATCACGCATATGAATTTGTAGTTCTAAAATGTACTTAAACGTGTATACAAAGTGATATCAATGTGTCTGCAAATTTAAAAAAGTAAATTTTTTTTTCTTGAAAGTTAGAAGTTTCGTGGATTTGACCATATATTCCTTCACACAGTCGCGATCAGTTTTGTAGTCGATTGATTTTACTTCCGGCTGTTTATTAATTGGCATAATTTTTTAAAAATCCAATTTTTTCTATTATTATTATTATTATTATTATTATTATTATTATTATTATTTAGGTTTAGAGATAGAAAAGCAACTAATGTATCGTCGGGAGTGAAGTAGATTGACTACGAGGCTGGTGTGCAGACGGCTGTGGAGGGTTAACTCTTACACAGTAAAAACAAAGTCTTAAACCGTTTACACCTTAAATTAAGCCCATATATTTTGCATAAGTCTGTCCTTTTTTAATTGGCCTGACTCCGTTTACACCTTAAATTCAGCTTCAAAAATTGGCTGAAATCAAGATTTCTTTTTTAGTGTGTACCCAGTCGCGATCAGTTTTGAAGTCGATTGATTTTGCTTCCGGTTGATCATTGTATGGTATTGATGATTGTGTGTGTGTCTTATGGCTGTGGGGCCGTTTATCAGTACTACGGCCTTTAATAAATATACTCTATTTTTATTTTCAGGATATTGATATTGAATGTTTTGTTGCTGTAATTTAAAAACAAATGCATATCTTTTCAATAAGTAATAATTAATGTTTCGATTTCAATTTTATTAATGATGAGAATGAGGCAGTTATGTACCGATTAATTTGCCTTCTGCAGTTTAACTGCGATGTGCCTATGTCTTTGATTTCATATCAATGATGTACACTCTAAATCTGAATCAGTGAAAATTTCACTGATTCAGATTTAGAGTATACCACGGGAGTATGAACTTACAAAGTATCATGCGCCTGAGGAGTGATGACTGTACTAATTGCCTTAATTGCAACAAAACATTCATTTTATCCAAAGCTTTCTTTTGTATTCGTCTTTTTCCATACAATGAAAATTACAGGCAATTTTATGCAACACCTTGATCGCACTGCCAGTCCCGAGTTCGGCTTAGGATACGCGGGCAAGAATCCATTCCTGGTAGTGGAAGGGAAGGCTACTTCCCCTCACGGGACGGAATCGATGATCGCACTGCGATTTGGACCTCTAATTTTTAATACTGTTGCTAACTAATTTCTTATTCAATTCATTACTTAATAACATCACCTACTTTTTATTATAATCACAATAAAAACATAACCTATATTTTTCTATAAGCATTGTAATTTTTCTCAATCGTAAAAACTGATTCTTAGCTTATTTATAATGAATGACGAATTTCTAGTAATTTTGTAGTAAATTAAAGAAAGAATTGTTTTATTAGGGTCAGATGGGGTAAATGGGAACAAGAGGTTTTAGTGCTTAATTTACAGTTTTAAAATAAAGTTCAACGTCAATATTTTAACCTCAGATCACCTGCATGAGGTTTTTGAGTATTGCCAAGCTTTTATCTTGACAATTGGCAGCATGATAAAAGAAGTTATCGATCAATGCATAAATTAATTAATTTGGTTAATAATGACATGCTGTCCTCATTTACCCTGACTTTTCGAATTTTTGGGGTAAATGGGGACAGCTTGTCATTATTAACCAAATTGACAAAAATCAAAAATTCAAGTGAATTTCTGTTATGGGAGTCATAAGAAATAAGAAAAAAATTGGGTATGATTTTTAAGTCTTTTTTTTTCAAATGCAAGATAAAATACTGAAATAAAAAAAAAATTCAATTGGTTCAACTATTATGTATCTACTACAATTTTTTTTAAAAGTTTTTTCATCCCTTAATACAGTAATATACTTAAGGAAACTTTTTTCTTAAAACTTTCTTAGAAACAATGCTGTCCCCAAATATTATCTTTTAAAGGAAGAAACTTACGTAATTTGTGAAAAATAGCGATTTTGTCCCCATTTACCCCAACTGACCCTATATAATAATTTATTCAAACAAATCACAATCTATGATCAATTTAAAACTGACTTTTGTATAATCAATGAAGGTGGTGTGTTGATTTAAGTAAATATATGCTCAAACAGTTCTGCTTTGAATAAAATGCATTTGTTTCTAAACAAAAATATTATGTTTCGTGAACTCAAGAGACTGTGAACAATGATTTCTATTTAAAACTTTAAAAATAAAATTAACTATTTTGTAAATACAACTATTTTTTTTACAATAATTAGCCTCTAACCTCAAATTGTCGAGAATAATTTTTCAATTAACATATATGTAAATACTGATAGTAACAATCAAATGCAATTTGTATAATTTACTTTTTTATCTGCAAAAAAAGAATTCAACACTTTTTGTAACTAACATTGACATTACACGAGTAGTAATAAATTCTTTGATAACATCGTTTCTCAATTTGGCATTCATATTTTACTATATTTTTCTTTCATAAATTTCATGTTAAAAAATTTCTTTCATTTAATTAAAATTTTAATTTATATTACGAAAAAATTGTTTTTTGAAAAAGATTTGAAAGGAATTTAATATAATAATTGTTGTTGTAGTAAGCTTTGTAAGGAAAAAAATTCCAGAGATTCTTTTTTTAACAATTAATTCTTTGCGATTTCAAAAATTTTTAATTTCTCATAACAATATTATTTTCTTTTTTTTTTGCGAAACAAATGCAATATAAATAGCTATTCTATTATTAAGATTTTGAGGAAAAATACTTTCAAATTATTTACATTATTCTTTAGGTATATTTTCAGTAATTTAATTTCAACAAGGTTAAAATTCTTGATAATTATATAGTCATGTCACTATAATTACTATCATATTGAAGAAGAAAAGTACCCTAATTATTTTCACTGTAAAGAAACGCTTGAAATATGCCAACTTTTTATTCATTTCAAAAATCTAAAGGTAAAGTAACAATAGCCCTTTGATGTCGTTAATGTACACATTTCCGAGGTCAATCAGAAATCTATAGTTTAAATCCGGAATGTTTTTTACACGACTATCATTTCATTCCCATGACTCATTTTTATCTTATGAAATTCCCATCATTCTCTCTAGGATATAAAAAGGACCAAGAAATCAAGGATAAAACTATTAAGTATCTTTGCAAAAAAAAAAAAAAAAACTTTCAAAAAAATAACTGATATTAAAATGCGGATATTTTGAATGTACAAATTTCAATTGATGCAACAACTTTTTCTCACGTTGATTATCAATGTTTACGTGCACTTTACAACTGGTACTTGTTTATTTAACCTCGTGAATGCAAGCGATTCAAATACGGACGCCCTCTCTCTAGTAATTTGTCACGCTTTCCAAGTGATTCATAAAAGGAGATGGAGATGTGCACGAGGGTGCCGTCAAATACACAATATCTTGGAATTTGTGCAGGACATTCCCTCCTGAGGATGTATGATGTTTGGTATACGGGAAAAGATAACCTTAACATGACTTAAAAAATTTGGGAAGATTGACTAAACACGTGCATATAAGATAAAATTAAGACTTGTCTACTGGGCCACTTGAAACACTCAAAATATCCGCATGAAAATACATACATATATATGAAAACGGAGCGGCGAAAAGACCTCACCCAAAGTTTTCTAGCGTCGTGATCCAAAAAAGGCTTTAAAGATGAGTGCACTGTCACTAATAATTTTCTTAATGTAAATCAATTATTTATTACCGGCACTTTTTTTTCCAATAAATACAATTTTTGTTTAGATGAAAGGACGCGAAAAATACAGTAGACCGAGCACTGATATGATTACTGTGCGAATGCAATGCACGCACTACGTCATCTTTTCATGATGCAGCGCCACGAGAAACAGAAGAACTATCAAAATAATCTTTTCTTTCTTTTTTTTTTTTTTTTATCAATTCTATAAATTTTTTCAACTCACTTTTATCACTAAATTATTCTTCACTGTAATATAGATGCGTCAATAATGTATATTTTAAAATATATTTACTGTAAACGATAAAAATTGTTATGTTAAAAATAGGATAATTGTTTGGAATGTCTTCTCTTCACTTCTAAGCATCTTAGTTCTGAATTTTCCCACATTGTCGCTACTTGTCGGCAATCGTGATTTGTGGATAACAACATTTTTGAATTCACTGTCGATAAAACAGATATCTTTAAATATATAATTTTTTAGCAATTTCAATAATTAAATTAAATATTTATAATAAAATAAAAAGCAAAAGAGATCAAATCAAAACTTTAAATATGAATTTTAAGCAATTTTTATTAAAATTTATATATGTAAAAAATAAATTTTATAGTATATTTAAATTACTAAATTTTATGAAATAAATTTTTAAAAAATCTTTTCTTTTTTTTAAAAACCAAGTTTTTAATAGTTACGTAATTTAAAAATTTAAAAATAGTCAATTATTTATAAGGCCGAAAAAGCGCAAAATTAATTTTTTTTTTAAATATAAAGAATTTTAAAATATAGGAACTTGATACTTCTTTTTTAATAAAAGGATCTGTAATAATTATTCTAGAAAAAAGAAAATACATCGAAAATTATTTAAATATTGAAATTTATTCAATAAGTTGAATCATTAAATAAAATTTGATATCGCTACTACATTATAGAAAAAGCACAGAATTTGTTGTTCCTGAAACATTTACAAGGTTTCAATAGAAAAAAAAAAAAAAAAAGTGAAAAATGAATCTTAAAAAGTAAATATCGCTCCTTAAAATATTCACGACTTTCTTCCTTATCCTGTTAAAAAAGAAAAAAAAATAAAAAAAATTCACTGATCGACTAACATAACATGGCATGAATTCAAGTTTTCTTCTTAACAGTAGCCATACAAAATATGGCACACATTTTTTATGTTTTCAGAAAGAAATTACATACAACTTTTTCTCTCAAAAAAAAGTTAACTATTACACGCACTCTTTCCTCGCACGCAATTCAAAATGACTTTAAACAATTTCTTAAATGTCTCCACGTATCACGCAAGTGGAATGGAACAACGCATTACACAATTTGTTTTTTTTATACAAGTTTTCCTTTCTTTTTTATCACAATGTACAGGCAGTATCAGGTATTCCTCACGTAACAGAAATATTCACATGATTCACAATTTCTATAACAACAGAGACTCATCAGACTTGATTCTAAAGTTAAAATTAAAAAAAAAAAAATGAAACTATTTTGCATTTCTATTCATAAACCTAAAGTTTGCAATTTTTACAAAAAATATTTAATTTTTTAAAATTTAATTTAAATTAATAATTCTTTCTGGTTTGTTGATTATTAAATTACACTTTATTTTATGATTATTTCAAATAGTTAAATTATAAAATATACATTTTCTATTTTTTGTAAATAATGCAAACTTCAGTTTCATTTCTAATTAAAAAAAAAAAATTACCCGAAATTCTGAACGTTTATACATGAAAATAAAAAATAAAAATCTTTTATTAAAAAAAAATAATAATAATTTACTCATCAAATAATACATTTTCACATTCATCGATATTTAAATTAATATTTTCTATTTTCGGATGTAAAAGTACATAAAATATAAAAATTGTTCCAATTTCATTCATAAAAACATTCAGAATTGAAGGGAATATAAAACATTGATAAGAAAAAATTGGAGTAAAAAATTCGAAATATCAAGAAAATATACATGTATAAAAGTGAAAAAGGAAATTATTGGAATTTAGTAAAAAAAAAAATTTATCAGAATATCGCGTATTCATTTAAATACTACAAACGTGTGTGTCACAAAAAGATGTCTGCACAAAAACGAATCCATTTCTTTAAATGCACGGTCAATGAATTTTGACGTGATTTGGACTCACTGCCAAATCTGACTTTATGAAACTCTGTTGCAATACAAATACACACGATCGGCCTATATTGTGGCAGCTGTAAACTTTTATCGAGATCGGAACGTTACAATACGTATATATTAAATATATAGAAATGTTATCGGATTTTCTATCGCGGCAAAGTCCATATAAGTACTGTAACGATAAAAAAAAAAAGTGGACAATATTGAAATAGTTTATACTCTTGTGTACATTTAAATGGAAATAGTGCACAATGGATATTGAGAACAAAATTTCACAAAAAAAAAAGAAAAAGAAAGGCAGTTATTTCGGAGTTTAAGGCATTTTCAGTTCTGCTTTTCAAACATAAACCGACGTAGTCAGTTCGTTTACCGCCGTCAATAACAAAGGCTCGTTGTATCCATTGTGTACTTGTACATCGAACAGATCAATCACGCTTGATACATTCATTCACGCATACAGAGAAATCGTCGAATTATTATTTTTTTTTTTTTTGAAATATCAGACAAAATCGTCAACTCTTGATTTATAAAATTATTGTTTTGTTTTTCTAATTTCCAGATAAATCGACGAAGTTTTTACTCTGATTTCAGACAAAATGTGTTCTTCTGGGGCACTTTTAATGACAACGTTTTTATTTAATATTCTCACAACAATTAGTTTCTTTTCACTCTTATTTTACGTATATATATACTATATAAGAATAAAGACGAAAAATTTCGTATTGAGAATGATTTTTTCTTTTATAAATGAAAAGAAGACAAATTGCTGCGAAAATAATAAAAATGTTTTGATTCCATTCTAGAAGGGAACACCTAACACCTATACTTTTTTTTACATATTACATTTCTATAATTGAATTATTATTTAATAAAAATCCTCTATTTATGCTCGACACTATTTTTCAAACTAATTTGTTCATGAATTTCTGTACATTTGGAGCACGATACTTTCCATATTTTCAAGTACAATATTCCATACTTTGCAGACATTTAATAGAAACATTTTTAAAAACCCTGTATTTTCGAAAATAATTTTTAACGTGAAGCAATTTTAAATATAAGAAAAAAAAGTACAATGCAAAAATTTCAATTAATTTATTGAATACCTGAAAAAACAAACTAAAATAGAAATTAATTGAAATTTTTAAATTGTACAATATTTCTAAAATGTATTACTAAAGAAAAATTTTTTCAATTGAGAATAAAAAAAAATTACAAATACATAAATTCTTAAAGAAATAAGTTAATTAAATTACTTACAATAAAATAAATATTCTTTAATACAAATTGATTTGAAAAAGATATACTTGAGCAGTTATTATAAATGAATTTTGTTTAGCTAGAATAAATTTCCAATTCGATTTTTGAATTTCGGTTATATATATATATATATATATATATTTTGCTTCTGAAAAATTAGTTTCCTAACGCATGTTTGGCAGAGACTTGGTTCAATTTGATAAACCTATAATATAAATGTCGATTCACAATGTGAATCAAAATATGTACGTTTCTTGATAAACCATTTTAAACGTAGTCGAATTATTTTTATATTAATTTTATATATATATATATTTTTATATTTATAATATAATTACAAATAATTATATATTTATAATATTAAATTTTAATATTTCACTAGATTTGTAAGACATCTATTATATGCCGAAGTTATTCGTCAAGATGGTGTGGAAGTTTTTTTTTTTCACGGTCACGGCTTATTTTTTGACTTTATCACAGGAGTCAGTTTTTGACCGCATACTGACGCCACACTGACGCTTTATTTATTTATTTTTCTTTTAATAAAATACCAAATCTAATAGCTAAAGATTAAGAAGGAGAGTTACGAATGATTCTTAACTAATTAATTAAATATACATATATTACTTTTTTTTCACCATTCAATGGACTTGTACTTTTTAAAAAAAAAATCACTGGAATTCTATTTTTTTTTTTTTTTTTTTGTAAAATCACTAAATTTTGAAATAATTAAGCCAGAAAAAAATTAAAAATACTTTTTAGTCAGAAATAATTTATAATATGATTAATTTAAATAACACTATCTAAGGTTTGAGGATTGTACCGCATTTGATGCTGTAATCGTTGTCGAAATATCAGTACTAATTTTAAATTATTTTAATAAAATTTAAAATATTTCCAAGATTTCGGAACGATTCGTAGTTCTCCTTCCATTTTATTTACAGACATTAAAAACGAAGATAAGAAACTTAATCTCGAAATTCTGAATTAAAGATTCAGTATTTTTTTTACGTATTTTTTTGTTTTGAAAAATGAATGTCGAGAAAGTTTCTACACTTCGATTTCTTTTTCTCCAGCAAGCGTCGCTTCAAGAACTATACAATACACAACGAACGCTTAATAAATATTCAGTCCCGTTTTGCTTTTCGTATACTCAGTTTCGTCAGATAAAGTTAACGATTTTCACGAGAATCAACGGAGTACCATATTATCGTCGATGGAAATAGAAGAAAAACTAATGTCCTAAGTTTTTCACTTTAAAAATACACGAATTTGTTGAGCCAGCTCGTCGTTTTCGAAAAAAAAAAAAAAAAAAAAATTACTTTTCACTGGCACTTCTGTTGTCAACGAGTTCACTTTCGATTCACTTATAATCAACTGAGTACACGGTCCGCTTTCTCGATCAGATCGAAACAAAAAATAGTTCAAAAAAAAGAAAATATTTACACAATATTATGTGGATTTAAAAACCACAAAATCACAGCCACTCGGTAAGACAACCGCCAAACCACATAACAGCTATTGGGAAAAGATACGTCGCTAATGCTCTCGATAGCGACATCTTTTGCCTCGGCGCACCACTGTCAACGGACGATGTTTTATTGTTGACACTCGGCGTCTTCGGTTCAATATCAACCCGAGGGGTGATATCTTTATGAACAAGAGGAGGTAAATTGTTTTTCGGAACTTCGGGAACAGGCTCTGGATCATAGCCCGAACCTTCTCTAAATCCGTCTTCGTCATCGGTTATTGGATCTTCCTCGGCATTGTCACCGGAACCACTTCCGGATCCATACCACGATTCTTCTGTAACAAAAAGCAATTTTTTTTAAATAAAAATTTTTATCTTTATTTAAATCATAATATTTTCTATTTACATACATTTATCAAGGTGTTAAATTTTAAATAATTAATTACTAGATATTGAAGAAAATTAAATAAAAAAAATCTTTTTCTCTACTTTCCAAACATTAAATCAGTTTTTCTTTTCATTAACCGCACTATTGTTAAATAAAAATTTAATATTAAATTTACTTTATTTAAAAAAAATTCAGAATTGCTTTATGGGAAACTGATAATTAATGGCTGTTTAGAGGATTGACTTTCATTGTTGATACTTGAAACCAGGGCAGAAATCAAGACAAGATCAATTCTCAATCTGCAATGCAAATTACCTGTATCGATCCAATCAACGTCGTGACCATTGTAGGCAGAGCGTAGCCTATTCGTAATGGTCGTTAGTTGAAATAGTTGTTCTCTAACTATTGCTGGCCTGGGACCACCTTCTCTCACTTCGGGATTTAAGGTTTGTGTCTCACCATCCGAAGACACTGGATATATGTATCTAAAAAAACAGTTATAATTAAAAATAAAATACATTCCAAACACCAAATTCAATTCTAAATTATAGATAATCTTAATTATTTAATCTTTAAATTAATTAATTCTCTTTAAATAAATGTTTTTCGAATTCTCTATTATAAAAAAGTCCTTTTCAAAAATATATTTTACAAAAAAAAAAAAAAAAAAAAAAAAAAGCAATTAAAATTCTTCTACAAATTGTTAACTTCTTTCCAATGTTTCGAAATTTATAATTTTGAATTACTGTACAGCCGAATTTCCTAAAATAACATTTTTATTTTTATTAAATTTTTAAGGAATTTTTAAGGTTTAAGGACCTGCAATTATTGAAAATTTAAAATTATGCTACATCATGAAAAATTAAGAAACAAATTTTATTAGTTGATTAAGTTTTTTAACAGAACTCAAAATTCTGATAAAAATTGAAATTTGAATGTTTTTCATAATTTCTTTTAATTTTTTTCTCTATAATTTTTTACGCTATTTTCATGATTCTGAATAATTTATTAATTGTATAGATTTTGAAAATTTCTTTAAAAAAATAAAATTTCTAAAATAAATTCAAATGTAATTAAAAATTTTATTACATTTAAAATTCGATTAATAAAATATTTTTTAATTGAAAATTCTACTTTATAAGAGAAAAAAAATATAAACTCGACTTTATTTGTGTTCTCGAATCGATTTTAAATCGTAAAAAGTCGATTTTATCGCATTATACTATACACAAACAAAGATTGCAAAAACTCGATATTTTTAATTTTTATATATAAATTGAATTAATAAATATTTAAATATTCATAAATTGGTCAATGATATTGTGGTTAAATATTCATTAGTAATATTCAATCTTTTAATATTAAATAAATAGATTACTTTTATTAATTTTTAATAAGAAAAATTTTTAGACAAATTTATACTAACAATTTAATAAAACAGGATTATTAAAAAATGTTTGCCATTGATTTTTTCTTAAAAGATTTAATTTAATAATAATTATAAATTAAATTCATCGATTTAATATTTAATTAAAAAATTTTTTTAATTAAAAAATTATTGAATAGATTTAAAAAAAATTTTCTAAAGTAAATTCAACGAATATTGCTGATTCAAATATTTAAAAGCATATGAATATTTATCATCTACGAAAGTATTCTAATTTTATTTCTATTATTTAGTTTTTATTTATTTCATTTTTCAATTAAATTAATTTATATTTAATTTAATTATATAAAATCAATAAAAGTAAAGAAAATTTTATGAAAAACTTACTTATCTACATGAGTGCCATTCCAACATTCCTTAGTATTACTGGGAGGAACCACAAGACCATCATTGCACAATTGATAGGGTAAATATACCCAAAATTGTTTTGAGTCTCTGATTTTCTGTTTGATCTCCTTCACCAGTTTGTCAAGCATTACTGCCGTCGATGAACGATCTTCTGACATTAAATTTTCATCATAATTCAATGATTCCAAATCAATATCTTTACTTCGTCTTCTGCGTCGTCCCAAAAGTGGTTTACCACAGCCGGCAAAAACTTTTTGCGAAACTTCATGACTATTCTCTTGAAAATTCATTATAGCTTCGGAAATTTTCAAATTAATCGGTCGCACCAACATTTCTATATTAAATGGACCCAAAAGTCGATCAGCCACATTATTGACAGCCTCTGTAAATCATAAACATTTGACAATTTAATTTAAATTCTATATCAGATCTATTGTATGAATATTCTATATATGGACTTTAATTATCCGAATTCATTAATTTTATACTAACTAAATCTTGTGCCATTTAATAAATACCAAGAAGGCAATATTAATTAAGAGATAAATTGAAGTTCTTTTATCATCAAGAGTTACTCATCGCATTTGAAAATTATGCAAATAATTTAAAATTTCGCCCTCTTAGTCACAAAAATTTATATCAAAAGAACCGCAAGTCTTTTAAAAAATTAAATATGCATGTGATTGTCAGTGAGAAATGTTAAAAATAAAACAAAAGAAACATTTGACTCAATGCGAAGTAAATTAAGGCGCCTAAAAAATTAAATTGTCCACTTTAAAAAATGTCTGGCTTCTATTTCAGACAAATTTCAATAATTAATTTGTTCTTCAAATTTTTAAACTTTCAAATCTGTAAATATTTTTCTTTTAATAGAAATTTTTAAATATTGGATTAAATTACTTTTATCTACATTTACTTTTATGAAAAAAAAACAATTTTTTAAAATTTATTGATCAATATAGTAAACATATTCATCTTTGAGATGAAAATTCATAAAATTTTTTAATCAAAAAAAATATTTTTATAAAAATGTTTATAAAAATTATTGATAATGTGTACTTTGCAGCATTGTATGAAATTTCGTTATTTCTCTCAAAATAATGGAAGTAATTTTAATATATAATTATTGGGTAAATGATGAAAATTAGTCTTGAACTCACCGACAAAATGATTCCATTCAGCGTCAAGTGCTGCGTGATGTGCTAGACAGCCCTTCATCACATTTGCGCACATGTCACTACACGCCAAAACATTGCCAGGAATCCCGCTACAAGATGGACAGGCAGTCATTCTCGTTAATGCTGCGGCACACTCAGTTGATGGTTTTAACTACGAGAACAAGTTTATTATAATTATAACATAATTGAAATTCAATGGTGTCTGTTCTTTTATATATATATATATAGATAAATCTGTTTAACTCGGTGTTAATTGATTTATATCCAAAACTGAAAGCTTTTCACTCCCCGCTAGTTTTAATAAACAAAGAGGGGGCTTCACATATATAAATATACATAAAGGGAGCTTAAAATTCAACAAGTTACAATTTCAAATAACAAGTTTAAAAGTATCAAAAGTCTGTTAAACGAAAAGCCTTTGACTTTAAAAGCTTTTAAATTGAATTGGTCGTAAAGATAGAAACTTTCATTCAGAACAAACGATAATCGAATTAAAAGAAGATTATCGTGCGAGTGAAAATTAAATAATCCACCTACTGAAATAGTAGACTTTTTTTACATTTTGCAATTGCAATGCAGTTTTTTTTTTTTTTTTTTACATTTTTTCGTAGAGTGTAGCGAAAAAAAAATCTATTTAATTTAAATAATAGGTTACTTGTTTATTATCAAATAAATATTTACCCCAGAGAAATCTTTCATTTGCGTTTAATTGAGACAAATAAAATTTTTTTAAATCAAATAAAACTATATTTATCTTAGAGTCTAATAACTTTTTATTCTGAAAAATTTTATTTAGCACAAATAAAATTTTTATTTCAACCAAATAAAATATATTTGGCTCTAAAACAAAAATTTTTTAAATAAACTATATTTACGACAAAATAATTTCTATAAATGAAATAAATATAATGTGTAACTCAATAATAATTGTTATTTGATAAAAATAAATATTTTATATATCATAATAATCAAGCAATCGATTAATTGAATCAAATAATTTTTTGTTTTAATATGAAATTTGAATTGAAAATAAATATTTTTAAATAATATTTTACAATTCTTTTTTTTATCTTTATTATTTCTTTGTATATTCAGAGAAAAAATATATTAAAATAAAAAATGTATAATTTGTGCAAATAAAATCTATTTGAAAAAAGTGTTATTTATTTAGTTTTGAGGCAAATTTATTATATTTTATTATTATTTATATGTAAAATTACCGTTTGCATATTTTTCAAGACATCAGCTGCAACACTTAGAGCTTGACTGAATGCTCTAGTGGCGACAAATGACCTTTTAACTTGATTTCCTAATTTTGAAGGCACGTCTCCAAATGGTCCCATTTCTTTCATGTGCATTCCAACACATTCCAAATATTTTGCATCAAATGTATACTGACTATTCAATACAGTAAACATTTTTTGATAGAGAGTGTTGAAAAAATTATCCATCACATCGTCCAAATCAACCTGTAAAAATAATTTATCATTAGAGAAGAAATTGTCAAATTTTTAATAATTATAAACTAATTTACTATTATAATTTATTTTTTTTTATAGTTTTTTATTATTTTAATTAAATAATATTATTTGTTTTTACTAATTTATTTTTTGTAAATTTATAATTTACTTTATTATATTTTTTAGATTAAAAAAAATTAAAGATTAAAATTAAATTAAAGAAATTAAATTGTTATTATCATGATGCTTTGATGAAAATATGTAATTGTATTTTAAATTCTGCGATTGGAAATAATGATCCATTAAAATAAATAAAAATCATCATTTTAGTTTGACATATCTAACGAATTATCCATTACTCTAAACCAGTTGTGACTAATTGTAAATCATTCGAAACACGTTGCCTCTGTTTATCTCCTGAATTCGTTGCAATTGCACACAGGATACTAAAGAGTTGTTTTATAAATGAGTGTTGATTCGAGGATAATAGAACACATTTATTTCGTCTCATTAATGAAATTTATATATAAAGGATGATATAACAATGTAGAAAAATTAACAGTTATCTCTGATTCCAATTAATTTTAATTTCGAGAATATTCCTCCCGTTACATATTCAATCGTTTATAATATTAAATAATTTAATTAATTAAATAAATTGAAAATTGTACTTTACCATTTTAAAGAATTAAAAAATTATTTAAATTTTTTAAATATTTTTCTCTTAAGTTGTAAAATAAATTTTTTAAAAATTCACAAAAACAAGAAAAGACCATATAAAATTTTATTTTACAAACCATGTGCTTGAATAAAAAAAAAAAAAAAAAAAAAACATAACGAAAAATGAAATATTTGCTTATTGGCAAAAATATCGAGAATGATTCATATGAATGAGAATTTCGAAATGTTTGATCAACCTTAGAATTGGAATTTCGTAATGTACACAGAGAAAGAGAGAGAGAGATGAGGATTTGTGATTCCCAGTTAATACACAGTCGCAGCTATTTCTACTCCTGGGCATCTGATATTCATGTCTGTTGAAGCAATCGATTTATGCTTGCATGATTATACGAGATTATATCATGAACCCAAAATTAGTGCGAATGTAAGTCACTAATAATATATTTCTCCTATTAATTCACAATTCCAGACGAATATTATTGTACCAAACGCCAGAACCAGACAATATTGTATATATATGTATAGTTATATCAAAGTTATATATATTCATGAAACTGAAATGTCAGAAGCACATTGTGCTAAAATTAATACAATCAACTTCATATCACAAAGTGAATGTTCTTCACTTGGAGACATACATGTGAAACACTACCGTTTATCAGCAACGAAACATTTCTTTCATTGAATCAAAAGTTTCATATAACAGTGCAAAAGTTTACTCGCTTTATATGAAAATAACGAGATTTTAGTTTCCGCATTTTGATTTTAAAAATATATATAATATATTCATATCAGAGATCCTCTTTATAAAAAAACAATCCTTTTACAAAATTAAAAAAAAAAATTTTACAAAAAAAAACCAAAAAAAAAAAATAATAATAATAATAATAATAATAATAAGAATAATAATAAATGAAACAAAATTAAAATTGATAATTTAAATCCATTCTTAAAAAACAATTAAAAAATAAATTTTCAAAAATTATTAAAAACTAAATTTTTTTTCTGTTTTTATATTTAATAATTTGTAATTTTCTCTTTTTGAGGAAAAAAACCTACTTTATCATAGACAAAAAAAAAATATATATAATAGTACTGTATTTGTTATTTATAGTGAATTAATAATTAATTATAATTGTTCTATTTTATGACATACTTTATGGGAGAATAGTCCAAAAACTCGTTTACTTCGAGCCTTGTTATTAATTTCGATAACGTGGAAATTTTAATAAATAAGTTTCATGAAATATTCATCATGTACATGGAGAATTCTAATTGTAATTCTAATTATATAAAATCAATAAACAAAAAAAAACTGGATAAAAAAACTCATTTATCTACATGCGTGTGATTCTAACATTATTTATAGTATTACTGGGAGGAACCAAAATTAATCGTACTGTAATCGTAATTTATTTATTATTTATTGTGAATAAATAATCAGGGTGGCGATAATTTTTATGATTATAAATTCCCAGTCATTTCCCGGTCAATTTTTTGTTTTTCCCGGTCAAAATTTTGTAAATAATTAATTTTTTCTAAAAAAAAAAAAAAAAATTTTTTTTTATTTTTTAATATTAATTCTTCTAATAAATTTTAATAATGAACTACTGGAAAAAAATAATTAGATACTTATTTTAAAAATACATTTTTCTGAGAAATTAATGCAACAAGATGTAATAGACAATATCAATTTTTAGAATATCTGAAAAATTCCCGGTTATACATTTTAAAATGAACCAAAATTTCTGAACGTTCAAATGAATAAAATATTTTTTTCAATTTATAAATTATTAAAAAATATAACGACAATGTAAAATAAAACAATAGATTAAACAATTATTAAATTATTAACTTTTTTTTAGATATTTAAAACAATATTTTGTAATGAAATTCATGCTTAAAGAAATTGCAAAAAAATTTCGTTTATTTGAACGTTCAAAACTTTTGGCTCATCATTTTAAATTCCTGGTCATTTCTCTCGGTCATATCGCCACTCTGATAATTAATTATAATTGATCTGTGTTATACGATAATAATATACTTTTATGGAAAAATAGTCGGAAAAAAAATTTCTTTGTGAAAAACACACAATCCTTTTACAAAGTTCGAAAACATTTTTCTTTTTTTTAAAAAAATAAAAAGAAAATGAATAAAATTTAAATTCATTCTTGAAAATCAAGTTTTTTTTTACATTTTCGAAAATTTCGAAAATAAAAAATGTGACCAAAAATTAATTATCATATTTTAAATGAAAATATTGTTAATTAAAACATTATCAGATTCTACATAGAAAAGAGAATAAACATATAATAAAACTCCAAAAGAGTGCCGCGTGCTGGTATTATTTTTTTAATAATATGGCATTATATCGAGCTGAAATAAAGTGGGAGATATTTTTAGATTCAAGAATTTTATCAAGAAATGACCGATTGCGTATACGTCGAAAGTGCATTGATTAAATTCACTGTGGCACGCGATATTTTTCAACTTTTGTATATTGTATACATATATATACTATAAATGAGATAGGGTAGCAGTTTCACGAAAGACAGTAGGGGCGAACAGAGTAACTCCTCGTAATTGTAGTGAACCAAGCATGAAGACAAAATGACGGAAAAGTATAGTATAGACCATAAAAAGCAAAAGGGAAGACAGATAATTGTACTCAATAATGAATTTTTCAACTTTTACGAATATTAGTGAATTTTTCAAATGAAACGATTCACCTGGGAAAATTATTTCTTAGAAATGAAAAAGGAAATGCCTAAATAATTACCACCACTATAATTATCATATTTGAGAAACAATTTGTTTTCATTTCAAGAAAGCTCGCATGGGAAATATAAAAACAACTTCGCAATGAAAATTCATATGGGAAGTTGTGAATTTTTTACTATCATTTTTTTTCTTAAATCAATAAATTAAAATATATATATTGAATATTATATAAAAATAATAATAAAAATGAATAGTAATAATATTTGTTAGTGAAATAGTCATAAAGTTAAATTGAATACTTTTCAACAACTTTGAAGAGTATATATATATGCGAAAAAGAAGAAATCAGCTTCGTAAAGAAGAAATTTGCCTTTGAAAATTGAGCTTTAGAACTGGTGTGAAATTTGATTTACAATCGCTCTCAGCTTCCGTCTTTCAAACAAAATGTGAAATACGAGCAAAGTTCGCTCCAGTTATGGTGGACGTAAAAAAAAAAAGAAAAATACCTTTAAGAGCAAAAAAAAATTATAAAACGATATTGAAATGCTGAGAAATGTCAAGGGGAATTTAATTATAAACTTTTTTTCTTCATAACTTGTACACTTTGGACAGGTTTAGATTTGAAATCATTCAGACACCATGAAAAATATGATTAAAATTATGTATTTTCAATCGAAATGAAAATCATATATTTTTCTTCTATTAATTTATTTTAATCAAAAAAAAAATTATATTTTTTAAACAAAAATTGATTTATTCATTTTTCTAAATGAATTTCTATTTTGAATGATATTTCAATTTTTATTTGTTTAAAAATGGAAAATCACAATAAAAAAAGGTTGATAAGTTTCTTCTAAAACCACAAATCTGAGATGAAAATTTTTTTTTCTTACCGATCCTGTGTCGTAGTATTTTTCCAGCTCTTTGAAAAGGTCTGTGAAGACGTATGAATTCTGTTCATATAAGATGCCATAAGTCTTCTTAAACATGTCATGAAATCCGACTTTGCTCGATTTCAAAAGATCTTGAAAATAATCTGAAAAAAAGGTAATATTCATATAAGAAAATTGTTTCTCTCTCAAAAAAGAAAAAAAAATCGATAATCCATAACTAATTTTTCAACAATATAGAAAAATGTTTCAAAGATTTATTCCATTTCCAAGCAATTTAATAAAGAAAATCAAAATGAAGTTTGTAAAATGGTTATATATGACCGCACTCTATGATGGACATAATTTTATTATTTTTAATCTTTTCACACAATTTTTTTCATTTCCTTTCAATAAAATTGATTTTTAAATAAAAAATGATAGACATATCTCTCAAAAGTATAAAATTAAAAATAATTATAAAATTCTTCAATTTAAATTAATTATAATTAATTTTCAATAATTCAAAAAAATTGAATTAATACGTTTAGTTTAAAACAAAGAAGTTTAATAAAATTTATTCTATTCATAAATTGTATAAATCGACAATTTTTTTGCCAAATGTTCATTTTGATAAACGAGAAAATCGACAGGGTTGAAAAATTACTTTCATCGATAACATATAAACCCTTATATATCCCTCCGCATTTCGCACTTAAATCCCAAGCACCAAACCTACATAATTTCCCTTTCTTATCGCCACCACTTTCATCGCGCGAAGAACGAGATTAAAATTCTTTTTTTTTTGCGACAAAAGAGAAGGTGAAACGAGAGAAAAATGAGAAAAAGATATAGGGAATTGTATGAAGAGAAAGGAAAAATGTGAGAGGACAGACTCTATATATATGTATATATATATTATATAGTAACGTATCGTCGACTCTGGTCTGGCGATATCAAAGCGCATAAAGGGCAAAAAGGGAGCACTTAACGCAGCAGCCTGCTTTTAATTCGTAAAACGCTCGTCCTGCTCTAGTGAAATCTCGTCTAATTTCTATCGTCGACAACGGGCTTTTTCCCCCTTTTTCCCAACGAGGCGACACCCGACGTCAATTTCCCTGTCGGCTCGACCTGTTCGTAAAAGGTGAAACCTTGGAATTTCTTTAATTAAAAAGCGTCGATCAGAGATGGAAAGTCAGAACTTTTGCTTTGAAATAAAAAATTTCAAAAAAAAAAATTGAATCAAGAACGGTAATAATCAAATTCTACAAATATTTGTTCTTCTACTTGTAGAAGTTTATTAGAAATACTAGCTTAAAAAATTTATTAATGATTAAAATGTATTTTCTATAAAGAAATAATAATATTGAATTAAATTTTCAGGTAAACACATTTGAAACAAAATTTTATTTCTTTATATTTTCCTCAATATTTTACTATTTTACTAACCTCAAAAATTTTGCTTTATTGATTATACAATAATGATTAAAATGATTATACTGTAAAGTCTCATGGGTTTATAATTGAGGGGCTGATAGTAAAAATGGTTTAAAATAACATTGGGAGCAAAAGTGGGATAAGTGACTTGGGAGCAAAAACGGGTTAAAATGATTCGTGTAATTTATTGATAAATTCATTATCACAGAAAACTAAAAGGCATTAAAATAAGCTGCAACGCTTCTTATTTTAATCCAAATTTGCTTATTTTAATACCAAAATGGATTAAAATAAGCAAAATTGGATTAAAATAAGAAGCGTTGCAGCTTATTTTAATGCCTTTTAGTTTTCTGTGATATTATCGACTAAAAAATATTAACAATAGGAAAAAATGCATATTTTATTATAATTAATATTTTTTAATCGATAATATAATGAATTTATAAATAAATTACACGAATCATTTTAACCCGTTTTTGCTCCCAAGTCAGTTATCCCACTTTTGCTCCGAATGTTATTTTAAATCATTTTTACTATCAGCCTCTCAATTCGTAATTCGTCTTATTTTGATAATATAAAAACATTAAGAGTACTTTTTTCGCATTCGTTAGATCACTTATTGAGTCATTATCAATAATATAGTCATCGTATCAGCAACATCATATCATCCGACTTGAACGTATATGAAAAATCGATTTTTACGTTTTATTGCTTACCAAGCAGGTATTTTGTTTGACCTTTTTTCTCATGATTATAGTAATCTTAGAATGATTTTTGGTATACCTACAATTAAACAAAGATTTCTTTTTGCGGACATGCTTTTTTTATATATAAAATAATCAACAGTGTCATTGACTGTTCAGAAATTTTATTGATTACTTTTGTAACATTATTATTCAGGTACCTATGTACTCAAAGGGCACAGCTCGTTTACAATTTCTAAATAAATAAATAAATCTTTATAATAAATTTTGATAGTCATTTAAAGTTAAAAGTATGCTCTGGGTGTCTGTTACTGTGCCCATTTTCCTATTTTGATTGAAAGATTTTCTATTTTTGTTGTCTGATAGAAATATATGAATTATTGTTTACCAAGACCAATTTTATAAGGTGATTACCCAACATAAAAAAACATGATAGACTTAATAAACTATTCAACTTGATTGAAAACTGCATTGTAATCATGTATAGTAAAGTGAAATATATTTTTAGGTTAGAATCACTTTGCAAATGCTGTCAAAAACCTTTCTGAACATAAAGTTTATAAAGAAACTAAGAAATTTTTAAGAAAAGTGTACACGTTAACGTTGATTATTCCTGTTCTCTAGAATTTCAACCTTTATTTGATAATTCAGGTTGTTTTAGTCACTCCTAAGAGGCTTCTTTGAAGCGTTAGATAGCAATACCTCTATATATATATATATATATATATATATATATGTGTGTGTGTGTGTATAGTAAAACTCAAGTCAAGGTACCCATCCTGGCACTCTGCATGATAGAAGTTTCAGGGGTTCTTCCGGAGTGATACGAGAGGGTCTCCTTTTTCCCACATATCCGGTGGTTCAACAAAAGCATTCTTGAGTTACATCACGTTTCAAATAACTATTTATAAGAATTGCTGAAATGCCTCTCACATTTTTCTTTTTCACGTTCCGCCAATAAAACATTGAAACAACTTTTAAATTGTTCAATATCAATTTTTTTATGTTAAGTCATTATAATATCCTTTGACAAAGTTTACCGTCAAAATAATATGTGTATATGTTTACTGTGAAATTTATTTATCGATCCAAAAAATATATAACTATAATTTCTTGACTATATATCATATTAATAATTCAGTTTCAAATTATTCGCACACTAAAATGAACAATAAAAGCTAACTGGAGTTATAATAATGATCTATATAAGAAAAGTTTTAATGACTACCTATATCATTTATTATTACAAATCATAAATTTATTTGCAAAGTTTCAGTTGAAAATAAAAATTAAAAATATTTATACCGTTTTGAATGATTCTATATAAATTTATATATAAAAATATGACAAAAATTGAAGAAGAGAGAAAAGAAAATTATCTTGTGGTGAAAGTTTTTGTTTTTGTTTCGAAAAATGTTTTGAAGAGGGGGAATTATGATTTTCATGAAAAATTTAAAAGGGCACCCTGTAGATTTTATACGTTAATGTAGTAGGGTGGAAAACGAGATGAAGGTGGAAGGGTTGGAGCAATTACGTTGTCCACAGACACCACAAAGATACCATACCACTAAACCAACGTATAGTGCATTCATAATGTGTCTCATAGACGTAGACGTATATATAGACGGACACTCAAACTCCCCTGAATTATTATATATAGTATCTACTTAAATTTTCAATGAATTTCCACTCTATGATTGACCAAACACACATAAAGAAGCAAATGTGACGTAAACATAACCTATAATTCATTTGCTTCTTATAGGTCCCTTTCTTCACAATACGTCACAATTTTAAAATAAGAAGGCCTAGATTAATATACAAAAAACGGTTTTAGCAAAAAGTAAATAAATAAATTTTATTTAAAATAACCAAAAAATTGTGTTAATACAAAAAAATTTTATATATTTGGTTCAAACAAAATTACTCAAGAAGCACGTAATATAACCTCAATATCAAGGTAATATTACATGTAAGATTCGTAATATAACGTTGTAATCTTACAGTGATCTTAAAATGTCCGCCTCAAGGTAATATTACCGGTAATGTTACTGTAATATTACGCGCTAATATTAAGGTAATATTACAGTAATATTGCAGTAATATTATACCGTAATATTAAGGTAATATTACAAGAGAATATTACAGTAATATTATGGGAACATTTCTTTACGAAAAAAATCTACCCATCCAGGGAATCGAACCCCGAACTCAAAGCACACGAGTCCAGAGTTTTACCAACAAGCCAAATTGACTTATAATATATTTACGTTTTTTATGCTTTATGAATAACTCAAATCAGTCTGTAATATTACCTTGAGGCGGACATTTTAAGATCACTGTAATATTACTGTAATATTACAGCGTTATATTACGAATCTCACTTGTAATATTACCTTGATATTGAGGATATATTACGTGCTTCTTGGGTATTCTCTGAGGGCAATTGTTTATTAAATATTAAAAACTGTATAAACATTTAAAATTTTAATTAAATATTAAAAGTAATGAACAATATTAAATTAATAATTAACGAATAATATTATTATTGTTAATAATAATAATTTGTTATTAATATTTAGATAATGAAGTTTTTAATTTTCAAAAATGAAGAACATATTGAATCCCATAAATTTTTTTGATAACTTTAAATGTGGTTGAAAACAATTTTGAAGGCACTTATGTGCTTAACGTAATCTATTCTTCCATTACACACACGTAAATGTGTATAGTGAGGACATTGGACGCAACCGAATCCCAAATTCATGTCAGATTACACACTGGATTGCTTTCTCGGATTAAAAGATTAGGAAAACTGCTCGATTCTAACACAACGAATGGTCTATTTTCTCACGCCCTTATTTCCGGTACACCACCTTCATTAAAATCTAATAAATCAACCACATATATATATATATATATATAAGATACTCTGTAGAATTAGAACAATAATTAAATTAACATAATTTCTTCCTTGAACAAAGTAAAATATTTTAAAATTCTTGAAAACTATGGTTTACTTTTCACAACGAAAAATATATTGTTTTCCACTATAATTATATAATTTTTGCTATTATAATTTTTACTTTCCTATATATAATGACGCGTCGCTGAAGTTCACAATGTTTATGATCAATAAAAATATATTTCTCTCGAAGAAAAATAAGTTTTTGTCCACAAATTTTTCTCTATTAAATTGTTGATCAAGAAACTTAAATTTTTTTTAAAACAAAGTATAATAATTTGCAGCTCCATGTATAGTTGGCGTCGACGCTCGTCGCCGAAAATTGATTTTCACAGGACCAAAAATGTCAAATTATATTTTTTAAGATTTTCAATCCAAATAATTTGAGAAATACTTTTTAAGGTATTATGTAGACACAAAACCTTTTTAAAAATGATTTGATAATTTTGGTTCGGTGAAAAAAAATTTCGACGCCAACTTCATGGGGGTTAATTTGCATAGAAAAATATTTCTTTCTTCAAAATCGTTGATTATATAAACGTTGTGAACTTCACAGACGTTGTATTTTTATAATTAAATAAAAAATCATTGAAAAATAATGCTTTCTGAAAATTTCTAAATAACAAAAAATGAAAAACAGTTATATTAAAAAAAAAAAGAAATTGAAAAGAGATTTTATATTTGTTGTATGACAATGTAAAAGTGTTCTTTTAAAAATAAAAAATACAGTAGTATTTAAATATACGAAATATAAACAGAACAAAGTTCATAAATGAAATTCTCATTTATCAAAGTCCTATACATATATATACTGTGTGGGTTTGTGGATATAAAGATTGACTGAAATATTTTAGCACTTATAAAAGCAAAATCTGAATTGGTAATTATTCTTCACTCAAAAGAAAAATATTCTCTTAGATTAACGAGTTTGACTAAAGTACGAATTTTTCTCTCTGCAAATATTGCTGTCAATTTAAAAATGTCATGGACAGATTTGTATTTTGCAATTCTCGAAAGTTTAAATCTTTTGATAAATGTGAGATGCAAAAAAATACAACACAAAGTTTCTTCTCATGTTTCCAATCAACATTGAAAGAAATTCTTTAGAAGGAATTTACATGGATGTCAAACTTAATTAATAATTATCGAATTAACTTTGAGATAAACATAAATTCTTCTGTCAAACTGTCTACTATACAAAAGCACAACAAGAATTTCAAGAGTTTTAGCTCAAAGGAACGAAAATTGGAGTTACTTTGAACTGAGAATTGAAAATTTTCTCTCTCTGAACTAATATAGGATGAAATTCTAACAAAAAGAATGCCAATTTCGCACTTATTGGTGGAAATAAATAGCTTGAAGCCACATCTTCTAACGATGAGGAAAGTCGCGGCCTCTCTTTTCTATGTGAGATTCGTCTTTGAAGTGCGCCTTAAGTGGCGAATACGCATAAGACTTATGGCAACGAAGAACTTATAAGTGTACTGTTCGCAGTACAAACCTTTGGATAGACGTGTGCAAGTGCGTATATACAGAGCGGCGCGTTCCCAACTTCCTCTCTGTCAATGCACTTGCGGTCCCTCTTTAATTAAAAAAGACCTCACAAGCTCACTAGTACAAGAGTCTTGCGGTGTTTCAACATCCACTTCTATCGTGACTGCGTGTAACCACAGGAATCTCTTTTCACCCCCCGCATTTTCATACAACACCCTTTATTTCCTTTATGTAATACCGACCACCACCACCACCACTGCAAAGGGCCTTCCCTCATTTATGATGGACAACTTCGATTTTACCCTCGAATAACTGACTAATTGAGAATTCCAGAATGTACGTTATCAAATCCGAAGAATTTTCAAAAACAAAAAAAAATGCTCCCCACATATACGGTATTTTTCATGAATCTTCCAAATTCCAAATATAATATTTATCATTCCACATTAAATTACGATCTTCCACATTCTATTATTTTGACGTAACAATTTAACACAGTAATTTAATTTAGGCATAAAATAGATAAAAAAAATTAAATATTTTTGAAGCTTTATAGTCGCACTGTGATCGAAATTGCAAAAAAGCTGGCCAAAAGGCAAAAATTCGATGTTTAAAATTCGTATTTATTCTTTTTGTGTATAAGAATATCTTGCTGCATATCATTCAGAAAATAAAAAATGGATTTATCAAAAATTATAAGCATATTGTTAGAAAAATTTTAAAAATTATGTTAAATCGTAGAGCCCACACTGTAAAATAAAAGGTATCAATTTAATACCAACTTTAGGTACTATAAATTGTCATTTGATTCTATTTTAATACCTATAAAATCGGTATACTATATTATGAAGCTGAGGTACGCAACGTTTATGATAAACGATTCTTAAAGAAATAATTTGTTAAAATGAAAAATTCTATAATTTTTATAAATATTTCTTGTAGTTTTCATTAATTAACAAATTATACAAAAATATTTTTTAGGCTATTTAAAATTTAGACTATTTATGAAAATACACAAATGATTAGCATGTAAAGGTACTTGTACGTTTAAGGTACGGTCATATGTTGACTTTTCTAACGCACATATTTATTAGGCTCTGTCAGTTCATCGATATATTTCGAGATAAAGATATGACGTCAGAGGCCTGGAGTGGACAACAAATCAGACGACATGTAATAATCTTATGGAGAAATAAATTAGAAAAATACTTATATTAAATTTACTCAGATGTTAATCACTTGAAATGTTTGTTGGCTTGAAGTAACAATAAAATGTGCTTTATTATCAGATGTGTTATGCATGTGAGCCAGTTACATATGTATATTCCAAGATTTGTCAATAAATTTGTATTAGTAAGGTTAGGAGTGTTTGTTTACAAAGTAAATTTTTTATTTTAAATGCATAATAAAACGATTATCATGACTAGTTGCAGACAGGCAACAAAACTGTGACTGTATTCTTCCAAAAAAAGTGATTTTATGGTGGGAAATTTAAAATTAAAATTTCTTCTTACATTATTAATAACCTATTATAATATTTAAAAAAAAATTTAAACATTTAAATTTCTAATAAAATCTAATTTTAAGAATAACTAAAACTGTAAAAAGCTAGAAAATTAAGAGACGCTTGCTTTTCACCAAACTGTCAGTACGTCGAACAGACAAAATATCGAATGAACAAAATGTCAAAAAGCCAATACATCGAACAGACAAAATATCGAAAAGCCATAACCTAGTGTATTGCACTTTATTTCGAAAAGAAGTTTTCTATAACTAAAACTGTTCAATACTTATAAATTTTTGTTCGTTTCTCACGCGAAATTCATAATAAAATTAATTATTACAGTTAAAAGTAGGATAAAATTAAGAAATTAATTGATAAACTTTCCAGTTAGTATATGCCAGCCATGACACTCCAACTTTGATACCAATTTAAGGATCAAAAATTGATCCAGATTTTCGGATCATTTTTAAAAATGATCCAAATTTTTGAGTTAATTTGATTCCTTTTATGAGATCAAAATGATGCAAGCCAAATTGATACTTTTAAATCAGATTTACGCACGTGTATCATACAACATTTTTTGCAACACCCACCTCTAAAGTTAAGTACCTATTATGAAGAATTCCAACTCTCTATTAGAATAATTTCGATTGTATAGAATTAAAAAAATCAATCGAAGATCAGAAAAAATATAATTAAGCAGGAGTGTATAAATTTAATAGTAAAGTTCGTTTCTTAATTTTGTGGTTTTGTATGGTCTAAAACAATCCTTATATTATGTGAGAGAAATTTCGGTACGTAAAGTAAATTTCAGTGTGTAAAGTAATATTTCAGTGCGTAAAGTGAATTACTTTACACACCGTTTGAAAAAGAGCTTCTTTACACACAATTTTCGGTGTGTAAAATTTAACTTTAGAGGTTAGTGTTGCAAAAAAAAATTTTTTTTAAATATTATTTATTGTATTGTCATGATGAAATAAAAGTTTTGTCTTCAAAAAGTGAATATATAATTATGTAATTAATTTAAATTGAAATATAAAATTCCATTTCAATTTAAAATATTATTTGTCTACTTTAATATTATATAATTTTTAATCCGCATTCTAAAATCTTAACATTATTAGACACACAAGCAGTCTAATTTGAAAATCAAATTTATGAAAATGAAATACAGAGAGACGCGAAACACAAAGGATATATAATAAAGAATTTGCTCGCGAATTTCATTTTATTTTATTCACGAGATTTGATATATAAAAGTGAAATATGAAAAAACTACGACATATAACTTGAAATGTATTGTTCTTTTGTGTGTTTTGAAATTATAGAATTCATGTTATTTGACTTTGTTTTCATAAAGATATAAAGACGCGACGATATATATATATATATTGAATTAGAGAGGTAAATGAAATTCTAATGTTAAATCTATTTTAGAGACAAATTTGTATAAGGAATAGATGCATTTACTTACTGTGAAATCTAGTTCCTCTTGTGACGAGCAATTGTTGCAGTCGATGAAGAGTGTCTCTTGTTGCTTTCTCATGTTTATCTCGAGCTCTCGCCTGTAGTCGCAATTCCATATCCGCTGAACAGCATACTTCACCTCCACTACTTATTCCTCCGCATGTCTTTAATTCTCTCGCTGAAAATATAGAAATTCAAAATTTAGTATACAAAATACAGATATTATATTAATTTAAAAAATATTTTACACTCCATTTTCTTAAAAATTTTTCATCGGTAAAGTTCACAACTGATCAACGATTGAAAAAAATTTTTCCTTTGGAAATTTATAATTAATTTTTTAAAAATTTCTCTTTGAAATATAAAAAAGGGTAAACTTGATGTAAAAGTGAACATATGACTAAATAAATAATGTGTGTGGTTTAAAAAAAAATTAATAAATAAAAAAAAAAAAGATTATATACAATAAAGAAAACACGAGTCTCTAGTGGTTTGTAAAGAGTTATACGAGTGAATTCAAGACTTTCCCGCAAGTGTTTGCTGAAGGAATACTTTCAGGGCCATAGAATGAGAAGTATATTCTGCAAATGTAATTTGATTCTCAGAAACAAGAAAGCGTTACTTCGTGATTGCAATTCAATATTTTTTTCACGTTCTGCGTAAACTATAAAATACTGACTCATATTACAAGGGAATCAAAATACTTTTGAAGAAGAACAAGAAGAGGGTGCATGCTTTTTCTTGAAATAGCAATTCTTATATTTATATTTTCCATATATATATATATATATATATATATATCTTTTGCGAATTTTCTAATATTACTTTCAAGGAAATTCAATAAATATTTTAGGTTATATTAAAAATGTTTATCTATATATTTTTTTGGAACAGGAAGCATATGTTGCTATGGTAATTAAATTTACTTCATAAAATGTTAGTGTTGCGCAAAACTAACAGCTTCTTCGAAGATCTTCACCCTCTGTTAACTTCTCCATTATCGTTACGGTGTGGTGAACTCTTGGATGAGGGTGCGATAACAATTACGTGTGCTTTTGGATGGGATTTATTGAGCCTTGAAATAGAAAGAATTGACCTCTTCCTTTTTTTTAATAGAGGAGTAAATTTCGAAAGTTTTCGATAATTCTTGGCAAATTCTAAACTATTCATTCATAAAATTCACAAATCTCTAAATTTTTAATTAATAAAAATTAGTTCACTAATTTAAATTAGTGAAAATTTCTATTAACTTTCAGTCATTTCATTTTACTTCTTTTACTTAAATATATGATAAAAAAAAAAATGATGAAAAATTTACATTTGAAAATTATGAATAAATACTAATCGAATTGAAAAAGTTTCAAACATTTCTCTCGCAATAAGTAAACAATCATCAAATTCGAAAATCACCAATAATAAAATATCAAGTGAACACAGGTGTTTTAAATCCTGACAGGATTTGGTGGGACTTTAGGAAAGCTTCCTTCGAAATTGGTTTTTCTTTCCAAGTTTGTGATTTCAAGATTGTGTCCGTGTCGCTCTGTATATATATGTATATATACACTACCTACTTTAATCGGCCTTAGTACTTTTCACGAACATTTGTAAACATTCACACACACAACGAATTTAAAAGTCTAGCTATCCTGCAACTTGAAAGTTTTTGCCAAATAATGTTTTTCCCTCTTTTATTTTCGCAAAAAAAAAAAAAAAAAAAAAACAAAACAATTTCTTACCCTGCTTATATAAAAGCTGAAAGAGCAGTCGGATTACCTTTCGTAATCGTTATGAAGTAATAAAAGCTCAGTTTTGTTTCAAACTCTTGAATGTTTCATATAATTCCACGCGGATCAGTTTTAACAAGTTTTATACAAAATTAAAGATTATAATTATTAGGGCTTTTTTTTATTAGTTTGTATAAATGTAATTACAATTATATCAATTTTTTGTTTAGGAATTTTACACTGAAAAAAAATTTTATTTGATTCAAATAATTGATTACTTGACTATTATCAAATAAATATTTATTTGAACCAAATAATTATTATTTGAATCAATAAAATGGTAGTTGTTTTAAATACAGGAATTATTGGTTCAAATACAGTTTATTTAATTCAAATAAAAGTTATTTGGTTCAAGATAAATATTTATTTTTGATAATAGTCAAGTAATCGATTATTTGAATCAAATACATTTTTTTTTTCATCGTATTTTTTGTATTAAAGTTTTTTTAATTTTATATTAAAATTACATGAAAGGTTTTGTGAAACAAAATCATTTTATGTTTTTATATAATAAAACTATATTATAATAAACTTGAGGATTTTATGTAGAATATATCAAATATCCGGTGATCGATTTTAGGGTTGTATAAAATACTCTTTACTCTCTTGAAGATATTGGCTTAAAGATGGTTATATTGCTTATCATACCAATTTCCTCGGTCTGAGCTAATTTCATTTTCCAACTCATAGCAGTATATATAGTTGTATGTATATACTCAAGCCTGATTCCAATTTTGCTGGAAAACTTTTGAAACATAATATAGAAGTAATGATTCATTTAAAGGGGACGATTTATTTTCTCGCTTTCTCTCCCCCCCCCCTCTCTCTCTCCCTTTTGAAAAAAGTGTAATAGCAGTGAAGTAAATTACCGTGGAAAATATATATCATAATAAGGCTTCTTAACTTCTTCTGGTACATGTCCAAAAATACATTCACACAATTTTTTTTTTTTTTGCAAAAATTTCAATTTCGTAAAATTGAAACAAAAATCTAATTTGTATTTGTAGAAAAATTAAAATATAGTTTACTGCAAAGTAAATTAATTTTAAATTTAGTGTCACAAAAAATTATAAAATTTTGTATCTAAAAAAATATTTTTTTTTCTAATTTTTAAAATAATAGACACTTTATTTATCTGTTTAAAGTGTGCTAAATTGTCCATTATTTCACTCCTGCTATTATTTAACGCAAAAAATGTAATAATAGAAGTGAATGTGGCGCTATCTCTTAGTGCAAGAAGCAGTTGAATGACAAAATGTGCGCCTGCAAGTGGTAACCACGTACCTAACCTATTTTACGTATTCAGAATCAGAGAGCATTCCTCGTTTTATTTCAATGATTGTAATTTGTGACTGTTATTAAATTATAACTGTTTATTTTAAAAAATGAGCGAAAACGAAGCATTTTCTGATGAGTCATTATAAATGTAATTCATAAAGTTATATAATAAATATGTATTGCAAATTTTCAACAAATGAAGAGTTAGTTACGGTAACGGGTACAGTGACCGACACCCTGGGCATACTATCAACTTTAAATTATATTTTATCAGAATTTATTAAAGATTTAGTTATAAAATAAATTTCAAATAAAAGATTTCGATTAAAATTTATAGTACATAAGCTTAAAATTAAAAAAATTCTTTGATAAGAGTTTATAATATTAATTTAAAAATGTATAATATGAAAACAATGAACGACATTTTTTAATAAAATGAAAAATATTTAAACTACTATTTAAGTAAAATGATATTTATTAATATTATCACAAATTTTATTATTCAGATTTAATGTATAAAAAAAGTTGCTTTTAAAATATAATTATTTAACAATTTCTTCATATTTATAAAAATTTGTAGTCAATAAAGCAAATTTTTTGAGGTTAGTTTTCTAGAAAGTAAAATATTGAGGAAAATATAAATATATAAAATTTTGTTTCAACTGTATCAGTTTCTAAATATCGTACATTAATTAATTTACTAGTGATATTTAATTAAATATTATTATTTCTATAGTTATTATCGTTTTTAATAGCTGGTGTCGGTCACTGTACCTTTTACCCTACTATTTACAAAATTAAAAAAGAAAAATTTGTTATTTTTTTTTAAATCATTTAAGATAATTATTTATTCTTTTTAATAACACTAACCCATGTTAGTACTCTGAGAGTTAAAAAAAAAAGTAGAAAAAAATATTCTTTTGCAATCGAAAGGTTGAAGTTTAAAAATATGCATTATAACAATTTTTTCCTGATGAATCTTTAAATGATAATAATTTTCAAACTTACTTTTTTGCTTTAATAATTTTTTTCGTGTTTAAAGTTCGCATATTATTTCAAATAATATATGTATGGGTTCATTTATTTAGAAATGGAAACGAGAAAATATGTGGATAAAGGACTATTAAATGTTTGGCAATATAACTGGAAATGTTGAATGTGAAAGCTCACTATATATAATGCGTGCGGCTGTATCGTTGGCCGTTTTGTTAGCGTCGCGACGGTACAGAGACGCCAGGGGTTTTCCGTCGCGACGTACTTCCGAGACTCCTACAAACAGTTGTAGTAGTACAGGTCACATAAGGATTCTCTATACTCAAATGCAAGCACGCGAGTGTTATTTTATATTGCAAAGAAACAGACGGAAAGAAATTTTCATGTTCTCGCAAGAAAAGATAGACGCAAATTGCTTACTAGGAGAGCTAGGGGTTGGTTGTAACAGTTTTCAGTATTTTTTTATATAATCGTGAAATGTATCAAATATTTTATATAACAGTCAATGGTTTTATCAATAAATCAACTTTTCGTACAGTAAATTTAGGCAAAGAAAATAATTTAAAAGTTCATTATTTTTGCAGAAAAGTCGAAAAAAAAAATCAGCTGTTACAACATGCCCCGCGCTGGGGTAGGTTGTAACAGTGACGGGGTAGATTGTAAAAATGATTAAATTTTTATTAATAATAAATAATGTTTATAAATATTTGAAAATATTGCAATTTTCGACTTTTGTTTAAAATTAGAACACAAGAGACACGTGCCGTTGCATTTCTCAATGGCTAAAACGCTTGATTACACTTGGGATAATTCAAGTGTATCAGACCGTGATTTTTTATACTATATGAAAGGTCAAGCTTTGCACACATGTTTTCACGTGACTATAATATGTATACCGGCATATCGTTTATCGATTGACCGTACACCTTTACCAAATGCATATTACATATATTCTTGAAAATGATCTCTATAAAATATATATATAAATATATATGATAAAGCCAGAAAGTTCACAAAATATTTGCCTTCACTTATATTTATTGAGAAATCTTTTAATAAAAATCGGAAAACATTTTATATTGATTCGTTTTATATATATATATATATATATAAAATTAATTTATTAGAAATCAATATAATAATGTTATATATTATTCATTAAAGTAAGTTAAAAATTTAATTATTTATTATCCAATATTAAGTCATCGTAAAATGAAATTAATTTTAAAATATTATAATATTGGTATTAAGATAATGTAATCTTTGTATATTATAATAAAAAAGAATCTTTTTTCGAAACGTTTTAGTATAGGTATATCAAAGGTGAAAAATCCGAAAAGTTTTTCAAATATGAAATATTGCTGGAGTTATGGGGAAATTGGAAAATTTCCATGCAAAGTGAATTTTGATATCGTGATGTCAAATGTTCAGTTTGATATTATCGTGAAGTTAAATATAAAGTATATAATAAATTAACATAAAAAATATTTAAAGTATATTTACGATTTGATTAAATAAATTATATATACCATATACATTTCATTAAATATTTATAATCATTTAAATTAAAACTATTCCTTTTGAATTAAATTTACTCATCTAAATTAAATATTTAATATTTTAATTATATTTACAATTCGAATATGCACCAAATTAAAATGTAATTAATAAAAATTCTTTAGGGGTCATCTATAAAGCATGTGATACATTTTTTCAGAATTTTAACACCCCCCCTCCCCCTTGTGATGCTTTTTCCAATACCGATTAATATGGAGTGTGATATTTTGCTGACCCCCTCCCTACCCCCTAAAGTATCACATGCTTTATGGATGACCACTTATTTGTAAGTTAAGAAATTTCGTTGATTTAAAAAAAGATATATATTTAAATATTATAGCGTAATTATGTTAATAATAAATTTAAATAATTATTTTAATCAAAAAAATAAAGATATTAATTTTGATGTGATAAATATATATATATATATAAATATATATACATAATATTTCTTGATAACCATGTAATCAATAAGGACACATAAGTTTAGCATATATGTTCTTAATAAAAGACAAATATAGAAATATGTGAATCATAGTTTGAGGAATGCAGAAAATCATTTAATTCTTTAAAGACATTATTTGCGAAATGCAAATATGCATAAATTATATAAATAAATGATTCGAATAATTTTTTTTATTTACTTTTTGTGATATAAGAATATATATTTCTGATACACATACTTATAGAAAGAGTTATTAAACTGCTTATCAGCGTACATCAACAATTTGAAATTCTTTATTTATTCGCAATACAATATTGCGATTTCTCAACCCTTTTTTTATTTTAAAGTTATAAGTTAATTAAATAATTTAATAAGATAATTTTTTTATTATTAATTAACGAATATTAAATGAAAAATAAGAATTCATTATTTGATTTATTGATCTTTTGATTAAAATTTTATGTCGACATTATAGCTTTAGGATTAAGTGAAATAATTATGTATTATATTATATAATTATATATTACATTAATTTTGTATTGTTATAAAAATAATTAATAATTAATTATTCAATTGGATTCTATAAAGCTCATATAATATTAACACAATATGTTAAATAAAAAAATGCATTAAAATTTAAATAGCAAATACATGAAATAAATAAAAAGTTTATTCAATATAATAATAAAAACAAAATTCGGAAAAAATTGATTTTGTTTTTTAAGTTACTAGTATGAGAAATGTAAAAAAAAAATTTTATTTGCAAAATCTGGAGAAAAAAAACTCATATCCTGAAGTTGTTTATACTGAAAACGAGATTTAATGATAAAAATTTAATACAAAAAAAACACAATTATATAAATATCTATTCAATACAGACAAAAGAACTGATCAATAGTTAAACTTTTACATGACCGCATGTTTATAGGGTATGAGAGAGAGAGAGAGAGAGAGAGAGAGAGAGAGAGAGAGAGAGAGAGAGAGAGAGAGAGAGAGAGAGAGAGAGAGAGAGAGAGAGAGAGAGAGAGAGAGAGAGAGAGAGAGAGAGAGTTTTAGGGGGGATACTTTAGTAGGTTTACAGAGAGTAGAGCCAAAAGCTTGGAGGGAATGAGAAGACACATAAGGGTTGCTAGGAGACACCCTTCACTCTCTCTCTCTCTCTTTCTCTCCACGTGTTACATTGCATTATCCTATTCGACAAGACTAGGGAAGGAGAAAAAAGAGCGCGGGTCACTGAATTGGTTGCGCGCACAAAGTTACAATTTCCGAGTGTTTAGGTGGAAAACTCTGTCGGAATCTGCGGATGCTCCGTGACCTTGAGACGATAATAGGATCTCATCTTGATCTCTGCAACTCCGCGCCCAACGCATTCAATCAACGATGGAAATCTAACGAGAGAAATTCTCTCACTAACTTTTTTTTTCTCCCCCGCTTTCACATTGCATCCAACTGATGCTGCTGCTACTGCTTCTTCCATCTCAGGACCAATTTCTACTCATCTCTGACTCAACAATTTTCCGGACGCTTTTTTCAATCAAAAAACTTTTTACTTCAGCAAATCACGATTCAACCGTATATAAATAAGGAAAAATGAGAAATTTAAGAGAAATGAGAGTTAAAGTAATTTATTAAATTCAAATTCTTAATTGTATTTATTTAAAAACTAATTTAAGGAAAGTAATTCAAATTAAAACAGTTAAATTAAAATATAAAATCAGTGTCATTTATTTAAGAAATAAAAACTATAAATTTCAAAAGCGACATTCAAAATATAAGTAAAATTTATCAAGGCTTTTTAAACAATTCTATCTATACAGAATTCCAAATTTAAATTTTTTTAAATGAATTAAAGAATTACTAATATAAAAATGTGTATAAAAAAAAAACAATTGGAGTGAGCGATGAAAATAATATAAAAATGTCATGTGGATATAAAATTTAAAAACAGAAGCAACTTATCATAAATTACAATAATTTATAATAAATTAAAAGCAAAAATTGGACTAAATATATATATGAAAAAAGAAAACACATGAAATGATAAGACTTCGTGAAAGTCCAATTCACGCTGGGAAAGCAACGACCTCAGAGTTGAATAATTATACCAACCGACCCGATAACATTAATTACATCGAACTTATAAGATTGGACCACACACAAGACCTTTAGAAAATATGAATTTCTCAACGATTTTTTCGACAAAATAAAATATGCTCTTTTCAAAAAAAAAAAAAAAAATTCCCTAATTTCTCGTAATTAATTATTTATCTCTTTTTACGCATCTATACATTTGTGATTTCCTCTTATTTCTCGCTCCCCTTCTAAAAAAACAAAAACGATATTTTCTACTGTGAATAATGATGAAGAATTTGAGAATTGTAAATTTTTTTTTGAAATTGAATTTTAGGAAACTTGTATATATGTATGTTAAAATATACTCTTGAAAAAAAAAAATCGTTGAAAATAAAAGGACACTTGTTTTGCGGTCACTTAATATTCGTCTCGCGCGATTGTCTTTCTATAGTCAATGAAGAGATGTTTTACATTCGAGACAAGATCGGATCCATAAGCTACCAAACAGCAAGTATATATCATTGTGATTCAGTTCGGTATCTATACCTCAATTATACCGTTTATCTGTCGGCTTCTCCTCCGCACACGCAGCGCGGTTTTTCATACCATATAATATGGGGCATTCCACGTGAGATTTTCATTCAAGAATTTTTTTTTTTACAATTTTTTTCGAAATTGTTATGAAAAATAAGAAAATACGTATTTTTTTATTTCTTCATTATAGATAAAAATTATGAAAGTTATGATTTTTTTAAATTTTAACGAAATCAGAAGCCGAGGACTTTTGAAATGACGTTTTTCTCTGATCTGCTAACAGATCTTTAATATTTTAATTATGTAGTAAAAAATAATCTAACAACAATGAAAGCATTTAAAAAATTGAAATTAAATCTGTAAAGTGACTTTATATAAAATCGATCACTAGTCTTATAAGTAGTCATTTTTTTAAGGCTACATTTCATTTTTTAGATGTTTTCCTTGTAGTTACTTTACTTTTTAATACATAATTAAAATATTAAAGATATAAATTGAACAAATAATATATTTAATATATTAGCAGAACATAGAAAAACGTCATTTCAAAAGTCCTCGGCTTCTGATGACGTTGAATTTAAAAAAAAAATCATAACTTTCATAATTTTCATCTAATGAAGAAATAAAAAAATATATATATTTTCTTATTTTTCATAACAATTTTAAAAAAAAATGTTGCAGTCAAAAAAAAATTTTTTTTTTTTAATAAAATCTCATATGGAATGTCCCATATATTTATGTATATATAAATGCGGTGAGAGATTCCACAGGCTATATATGCAAATTATGACTTGGCCATACTTGACATTCAGTCGCGCTCACGTGAACGTTGCGAACAAAATAGACTATATTTTATCACCTGCCAACAGCTTTCCGCTCCTTACACATATATACATATACACATAAACCAACATTGCGCATGGTGATTCTTGACAAGATTTTATCTGGCGACTTCAAGCCAAACTGGACCATCTATAAATGGGGGCTGTGAGGAATTTCGATTTCTTTTTTCTTCCTCATCCCTTATATATATATATATATATATATATATATATATATATATATATATGTAACTGTAACAAATCGAGGGGAATCTAATGTGCCTCAAAAGGAAAACCTTGTATCTACTAAATTGGATCCATTATATTGTGTGATATATACAATTAATTCAATATCTTTCTTCCTTTTTAGTCAACTTTTTTTCAGTTTCCGGCTTCTTTAGAAAATTAATATATTTTTGAAATGTAATGTTACTTAATTTCTGAATGTTCAAATAAACAAAATCATTTCTTTGCGGTTTAATAATTAATATATTCTGACAAATGAAAAATCGATATCTAAAAATTCTGTAAAGTAAAAATTTGTTTTAAAACAGAAATTCCATAAAAAGGCCAATCCGAAAAATGAAAATTTGTCTAAAAAATAATTCTTTAAAAATTCTTTAAAATGAAAATTCTATAATGATTTTTATGGGATAATTATACACCTCATTTATTAAATTATTAATTTATTTTTTTGGATACAGAAAGCAATATTTTTTTATAATAAAATTTCAAGTTAAAAAAGTTCATTTCAACGTTCGCAGAACTTGAGACACATAAAAATGTACAAACATTGAATAAAATACTGATATGAATATACATCATCTACTATGTATTTATATACATAGAAGGTATAGTCCTCTACTATAAAAAAAAAAAAAACATTTTTCTCCCCTGGAAAAAAGTGGAACTATGCTGTATAATCCAAATGCAAATTAAATGCCAAGTGTTTCGTGCACAAGTGGAAAAAATTGTCAACCAAATTGTGTATAAAGCAGTAATTTCATTTAAAAGCTGGAAAAATGCAAATATTGATTGAAATTAATTCCGACGTCCGAAAAAAGAAAGAAAGAGAGGAAGATAAAAAGAGATTGCATTAACCATATAGTAAATTGAAAGCTTTTTGAGAAGAAGGTTTATTTCAAATGTTATATTTGTAAAACTGTGAATGATTTTCACAATAAAACAAACATTATTGTTTGCAGATTGCTAAGATTAGATTCAGGATTTAACGGGTACATTGACCAGAAAGTCAATAAAATCCAGTGAATCTTTTCTCTCTCTCTCTCTCTACATATAAAGCGAAAAAGACAGCACGTGGCTACTGAACCTTTTCTTTGATTAACAGAACACAATTTCCTACCAAACGTTCTTTATCGTCCAAATTCCGTTTCTTTTTTTTATGGTCCAACACATATGGCGAAGAACATTGCGAAAGACAAAGAAAACTTTGAAAAATGCAACAAAATGCATTGAACAAAACAATAAGAAAATTGAAACAAAAAATCTATTGAACTCCTATATATATATTATACACGGAAATAATTAATTCAGTATATTTTACAAAACTGTGACGGAGTAGCGGATACACACTACAAAAAGAAGTATCTTATTTTAAGATGTTTTTGGTCGCCTTTTTAAGATGTTTTCTACAACTTGTTTCTAAATTATCAAAAACATCTTAAAATGCATTAGTTTCTTAAGATATAAGATAGATAGGAAGATACTTTTGGTAACTTGCTTTCAATGTGTCTTATAATAAGATACTTCTTTTTGCAGTGCAGCTCTTTACAAATGAGCCGAAAGTTTTGAACGTTCATATGAACGAAATATTTTTTTTAATCTATAAATTATTAAAAATTATGATGACCATGTAAAATAAAACAGTAAATTAAACAATTATTAAATTAATAACATCTTTTTAGATATTTTAAACAATATTTTGTAATAAAATTCGTAGTTAAATAAGTTCACGGAGAGAATAAAAATGCACAAAATCTGATTGGTTGTCCACAATTATAACCAGATTGCGGACAACCAATCAGATTTCTACATTTCGTTTCTGTCGGTAAATTTTTTTCTATCGATAATCGTGTAAACTGTTTTACTAAACAGTATCGTTCATTTAACTGAATGTTTAGTCCGTCCAAAATGAACGATACAGTTTAGTAGATTTAACTGAGATAGTAGTAAGATCTACTACGCCCTTCTCTCCGTGTGTAAAATTTACTGAATTAAATTTTTCCTTGTAGGAGTTCAATAGATTTTTGTTTTAATGTTTAGTAGCTTACGCTATCCATTTTGAATTTTGTAACAAAAATGAATCAGGTTGATGGCGCTGAAAATATTATATGTTTGTTTAGAAAAAGGTTTTGTGAAAATAATAAATGTTATTAGACACATAATTTTTCCACTTGGACAATCATTTGGGAAGTAAAATTAGTGCCGATCTAATGATTTAATCGCCTGAATTTTTGAAACTATATTAGGAAATGGTAGCCAACGAAGAAAAAAATAATGAAAGAACAATAATTTTCAATTCGGTTCGTTGAGCAAACTATGGTATATCGATTAAATATTTGGGTGTGAGCGAGGAAAACAGTTAAATAGCAAATATACAATATATATATATATATATATATATATATATGAAATGATCCTGAAATGAATGTTATTGGCATGGAAGATGGTATCTATTGGTTTACATCCGCAAAATCAGAACACACAAATGGAATGACCGGTTGTGCACAAATAAGCGTAAATATATATTATGCGTATATAAATATACATATATACACAACGTCCACGTTTACACCAGAAATATTTCTCGAACATTAACCCCTTTGGAATCTAAAAATATATTCTAAAAATGATTATATATATATATATACGTTAAAATGTATATATCTTCCGTAAATTCCACACATGTGCGTGACAAAATTAGAACATATCACAATTGATTTTCTCGCGCATTGAAATTAAATATGTATTTGGTTTCACTTCAAATGTATACACAAAAGCACATTCAGACAAAATAAAACAAATATATGACACACTGCTAAACGACTATGAAAGATGAGTCATATTAGTAACTATAGTAAACTTTTTTACTTATGTAATTTTGTGCTTAAGGAAAGTTAAAAAAATTATTTTTCAACATTCCTGAACTTAAATCAATCTTTTTTCCTTTACTTTATGTATTCATTTATATAAATAAATTTAAGACACGTCGCAGGATATTTCACTATGTGTATTGCAATTAATTAAAACACAAATAATAAATCTTATTTTAAGGCGAAGTTTCTTTCATTTATATATATATAAACCAGGGTTGATTTTTGCTCACGCATAAGATAAACTACATGATGCCATGCAAGAAAGTCTTGGGGTAGTATATACATATATATATAGGAATTGCAAATGATGTCAGTTACACACTCTTTCTAAGAACTTTGTTTGCAATAATTTGTGTATACTCTATTATTCATGACACGCAAATGTTACGTAATTCAATGTATAAAAAAAAATTATTCTTTTTTCTCTTGCGACCTTTGGGTAACATCTTTCTAATAGCTATTATTACCCTCATCCCTCCTCATAATAAAAATAAACTGTGCTAAATTAAAAGTCTGCGAAATTCTTTGTGTAATGCATTGTTTATGACGCGTGTGGTGTTACGGAAGAGTGCTTCAAGATAATTGGATGGAACCCTCAAAGTTTGAAATAAAAAAAAAAAAAAAAAAAAAAAATTAATATCCTGTCTAGAACGCAAATTATTATTAGGGATAAAGGTCTATAATTATGTGAAAACATTTGATGCCAAAGTAGAAATTCACCAATCTGTGGTTTTCGATTTTGTATATATATATATATATATATATATATATGGAAGAAATGATTTTTTTTTTGTTTTATAAAATTATATATCTTTCTGATCTGATAATGCTCATATATAAGATAGAAGTTTTGAATTCACATAAATTTACGCATTTATCGTAGAACTCAATTTTAAAAACCAGTTTTGGGATAAAAAAAAGATTTATTGTTAGTTTAACGGTATATGTATATATATATATTTGGTGTGAATTTCATTTGCGTAAATTTTAATTGTAATAATGACAATTAGTGCGTGAAACATTAATTTGCACGCGTCGGGGTGGATTTCACATTAATGAGGTTTTGACAAAAGTTACGCATGTGTATTTAATTGTCACCTGAAGCGGCACAGTGGTTTTGAAACGGAGATAAATCAGAGTGAGAGTCAGTGTGTTCCATACACTATAATACTAAAGAGAGAAATATATATATGCTTTAGCTAGAGTGAGTTTTACTGGACCAATATGAAAACAGGGGGGGGGGGTGTTAATATTTCATCCCCTATCTCGAACGTAACCCCTCTTTCCGAACCAATACAGATGCACTTGTATTTTATTTCACCTTCTTGCTATAGCATAGGTTCAGCTTGCATTTTCGAAAGCTGTTTTACTACTTAGAGAGCAACGTATTTTCGAGGATATTCAAAAACTAAATATTTCGATCACATTATTAAATGTTAATGAGATAAGAGTTAGAAATTGGATTTAATTTTTCCGACTGAATTATATAGGCTTTTATGGATTTTTATCAAATATAATGTTTTTGAAATATATACTCTAATTAACGTTCTGCATTCAAGTTTACGCGCCATTGGGTGATAACGCCACCAAACGTTCTTCTTGGTCAATTATACTAAACTACATAATATGTTACTGTTCAGATCGCGCGGTATACGGTTATTATCTCTTTAACAAATTTTTTAACTTTTTCATACGAAAATGGTAATTTATGAATATTTTTATTGAAAAATTTTCAATCAAAGAATTAATTATAAAGAATTTCTTGGAATATATACTTTTCATTTTGAAGTTTTTTAAAGAAACCTTGTTTTTAATATTTTTTTTTAAATCCGCAAATATTGAGAAAAATACCAGTGTCGTTTGAGAATGATATCGATGTATATAAAAAAAAAAAAAAAATTGTCAAGGTCTACAAAATGTAAAATAAATTCGTGTCTTTTTTCACGCAGACAAGTGAATGATAATAATGTTGAAAATACTTGAAGGCAAACAAGCAATCATTCCTGACGAACAGTTTCTCTCAGTGTGAAATGAAGCAAACCTAATTTTCTCTTTGGTCTTTTTGCACCCTCTTTCATTTTATACTCGGAGAGAGATGAGAAGAGTGAGATAGAAAGAGAGAGGTGGTGAACAGTTTGTAGTTTGTGAGTAAGCTCATGTTTGTGAGTATTTGGCTCCCGGTCGATCCCCTACGTATAGACTATAGATATATAGCTAAAACGTGAGATCTCATCGTTATCAAGTGCGGACGTCACGTATATATAGTTATATATATATACTGAAACAGAACGTATATACGAGTCAAAAAAAGATATGTGCTGCTGCATCGTCGCAGAGGGTCGTCGTTGTAATAGAGCAAACTCCTTCGAAAACGAGTTCAGAGATCTTCTTTCATCTTGAAGCATCAAACGAATGATTCATTATTTGAAACAAGAAATTTCGATTTGGTATTATGATTTTTATTCTTGTTGACAAAAATTTTTAGTTTGTTATAGTAGCTTTCGATGCAAAAATTTAAAAATAGGATTACAAAAGTAGGAAACTGACAAATTTTCATCAAAAAAAAAAAAAAAACCAACGAGGTTGTAAAATGAAAAAAAAAATAAATAAACTTAAGTGAATTATATGAAGGAGCTATTTAATGTTATATCTTCATGAACGATCGTCTCCAGGGTTTGATGCCTCTTATAAAGCGCGCACATGCTCTTGAAAGTCTTGTTGCCATGAATGACGGAAACGAGTACTCAAAAAATGTTAAGAGCACTCAACGAGAATAATGAAGGATGACTTAATTGCCTAACAACTCAGGTTATGCAAATTACAGCTTACACGCGCGCACCAAATCAGTTTTATATACAAACTCTCCCAAGCTCGATGAGAACACACATTTATATTTTACACTTACATATATATATATGAGAACATTAACACATAATATTTAAAATTCAAACAAGAATTTAAATTCCCGAACAAATAGATGGAAGAAAAATTTATTAATTAAAATTCATTCAAAATTTATATGGAATAAATAACTTATCAGTTAATCTGTAATTTTACAGAACAAATTTTTATTATTATAACAAAATTTTTATTATTATAATAAAATTCAAATCTCGACAGTTATGTATGATTGCATTCGAGGTATATATATATATAATATAGTTATGATTACATGAAAATGTAAATTACCTAGATAATGAGAATTTTCCCTGACCTTTTGTGACTTTACGATATACTGTAATGTATCTTTTCAACTCATTCAAGATCACTACCCTCTATATATATTGAAGACAGATTTATCACGGCAAATATAACTTCACACAAGTGGAGTGTGAACGATAAATTGAATTATACTTGATATCTGCTATTTAAATATAGCTTTCACTTATAATCACAGAAAATTAAAAGGCATTAAAATAAGCTGCAACGCTTATTATTTTAATCCAATTTTGCTTATTTTAATACATTTTGGTATTAAAATAAGCAAAATTGTATTAAAATAATAAGCGTTGCAGCTTATTTTAATACCTTATAATTTTCTGTGATTATATTCTTTTTTAAGATTAACAATATGGCCAACATTATAAACTTAAATTCATCATAATTATAATCTGTTTTCCAATATACGAGCAAAAAAAAAATATTCTTTCTATAATTTTATAAGATCATTAAACAAAATTTTAAATTTTAAGCGATTCGAATTTTAAAATAACAAAATTTCAAATTTACCTTATTTTTATTTGCAGAAATTATTATTTGATGGAAAACATTTTCAATTTCGGACAAATATAAATTTGACGTTTTAAGAATTCTATCAAATAAAAATTCGGACAAATAAAGATTCGGTGAATTGGAAATTCCCTTCATTTTAAAATTTGAATCACTTAAAAATTTTTGTTGAATGAGAATTTTTCTTAATTAATATTTAAAAAAAAATTCTTTTAAAAAAGGGAATTCGATATTTAAAAAATTTGTTAAGTAAAAATTCGTTTAAAAATAAATTCTGTCAGCTATTAATTTGAAAAATTGAAAATTCGTTTAAAAAATAATTAATAAAAAAGATAAATTTTTTCTTTTTTTTTTATAAACGTTTTACTTATTTGCATTTTATGCTCAATTGTTTGCTATAATGTTTGAAATTTTTTTCTACCTAATTCTCTCACGACAGAGATTGATTTTCTTGCCGCATCAAATCAAACCAAGTGTCAATCTTCGTAACGTTTAGATCCTAATTTTCACGCCTAATGGCCAATTTCAGTGGAGATAATTGATACTTGTCGGTCTTTTTTTATAAATAATTGAAGAAAAAAAAGCCAACTAAAACATTGATTCAATTAAAACATTATGACAATAAAAGCATATGATTAAAATTTATTTCCTAAATTCCCTTTGAAAAATACCTAGCTTTTGAATAATTTTTAATTTTAATTTAAAACATTTTTAATAATTCCTAATTTTATTCGACGCAATGTCAGAAAAAAAAATGCCCGTGAAAAATTTCCAGTCTGGCAAATTTTTCTTTTGAAAAAAACTTTTATTAACAAATGGATAAAATTTCCCAAGTTTCGTCGTATATGGATTTAGCGAAAGAGATGAATTTGTTTGTTTTTTTTTTTTTTTTGACGTGAAAAGCACTATATATAACAAATGCAGAAAGTATTTTTCACTTTTGGTTTATTTATTGAAAGTTAGCGAAAGAGGAAGGAAAAATGCGTATATATCTCGACACTATATAGTTTTGATGATTCATTGGATCAGAAGCGCAAATAAATACAGTTATATTCTCCGTCATATATATATAGATATAGAAAGAGAGAGAATCTCCTCGAACGTTTTTGGGAGGCGGACAAAACCCGTGGTGATATCCCGAGGGACACTGTATCACACTGCATACAGACTTTTTATTTCTCCAACGTCCGCACTCGTTCTATTTACACCGATGACGATAAACACGTCTGCGGTATAAACCAACACAGACACATTTTGTTCTCGCATTTGTACATCTCTATATATCTGTACTTTAAGCTAAAGGCGCTTATTCAGCGACTGTACACAATGAAAGGAAGAAAGAAAAAAAAAAGTTAATTACTCTCGTATAATATAGATAACGAATGTGCTCTAATACCTTCTATACAAAAAAGAAATTTGAAATTTTTTTTTCCAAATATATAAATAAAATTATAAAATGTTAATTTACTAATTTAAATTAGTACAACCTTAAAATATTTTACTAACGAATTAGTGGATTTTTCAATTTTTACCAATGAATTATATATTTATTTATTTTTTTTTATTAGAATGATTATGCAAAAATATAATTAATTAAATTAAGTAATTTTTACTTGTTTAATGAGTCGTTTTCATTCATTAGTGAAATTGTCACGTGACGCGAAGGTAGCACTCCTAGTGTTCACTATCGTCAATACTAAACGCCGTACATCGTCAAATGACTTCTGCTTCGTTGAATATTTTATAATGCTAAAGTCCACAATATTTATGTTAAACGATTAGGAAACAAATTTTCTTTGAAGACAGAAAATTATAAAAAATTTTATCTAAAATAATATATTTTATAATTTTTTGATCAATAAACATTGCTAGAAATTTTTGTAAGACGAAAATTGATAGAAAATTTCATTTAAAAAATTATTTCTTTAAATAATCATATAATTATTGCTTGACCTAAAATATTTGCTTCTTGTTAAATTTTGTTTCATTATAAAAATACATAATCTGAAATGTTAAATAAATAATTCAAGTCCCGTTTTGAACCGTTTGCAAAAAAAAAAAAAAAAAAAAAACAAATTGAAGTATAATATTATTTTGCAAGGAACGTTCTCTGTCCGGAAACGGTAGGTTATTTGCAGCATCCGGTCCATCAAATATTCAGTTGTGATATCAGAGTTTCGACGTTGAGTGAGATCACTAAATTTGCTTTCGCGTGAATCATTCTTTTCCCCTAAGATGAAGAGAGGAAATAGGGAGACAAAACTAATGTAGGTGTAACTGTTGATTGTGAGGGCGTGTAGTAGATGAGTAGAACCTATACCTATATACATTGTACTCTATAGAAAGTGTATACATACATATATATATATATACTGAAGAACTGCCTCTGTCACGGAGTAATCATTTGATCAGTAAGTCTCGAGGAGAATTTTCGAGAAACTCATCCCTTTCATGCGGAACGAATCTAAGAGGAAAAGGACTTGCTCTCAGAAATTATCCTTTTCGTTCCACAACAATAATTCTTTTCCTTCAAAAGTTCATTTCTTCTTTCTTTTTCATTTCTCGAAAATTTTCTTCACATAAAAAAAATTTTGTTTCCCAATATTTTCATATTTCAACTTTCATTTCAGTAAGTGAATCTATAAATCAAGAAGCTATACAATAACGAAAAAAAATTATAAAATTTCATATAAAACAAATAATTTGAATTACTTATAATTATATATAAATCACGTTTTATAAACCCTCATCTCATCTAGAAATTTCTATTTAAATATATAACTCTTTAAAAAAAAATTAAACCGGATATTGTTTGTTGAGGGCCTGAAAATTCTGAAGAATGCGGGTTTATATATTGTGCTGTAAATATATATATATATATATATATATATATATATATATATATATATATATATATATATATATAAACAGAGAAAAAGAGAAGGCGGAGGAGGAGTATAGTATACATATATACAAAAATGAGAATATCCTTTAGGAACAAAATTTTATTCTTTCAGCCACGTTATCTGAGACTCGTGTGCGGTACTAAACATAAATTAATTCAACAATAACGGCTCCACCCCTTCCGCATAATATATAGTAAAGAACACGAATTGGCAAAACTTTTTAGGTCCCTTATTAACACAGAGAGAATGAGGGAGATATTGACTTAAAAGAAAAAAAAGGCGAGTGCCGAAAAAAAGAAATTCTCATAAAACGAAGAGAAGGAGAATATACACACTGGAAAAAAAATTTATTTGATTCAAATACCGGTGTATTTGGTTATTATCAAATAAATATTTACTTGAATCAAATATTTCTTATTTGAATCAAATACCGGTGTATTTGGTTATTATCAAATAAATATTTACTTGAATCAAATATTTCTTATTTGAATCAAATATATAGAATTTGTATCAAATATTTCAGTATTTGAAGCAAATACCATTTATTTAATTCAAATAAGAAATATTTGATTCAAGTAAATATTTATTTGATAATAACTAAATACACACCAGTATTTGAATCAAATAAATTTTTTTTCAGTGCAACTAATTCGAGCCACAGTTTTCCTAAAAGTATCAAATTGAGACCAAATATTGCATCAAATCTTTGCAACGTTTTGATGCACATAAGTTATATCAAAAAGAGATCGTTTTGTGTATCATTTTTAGAAATGATACACGAAACGGTCTCATTTTTTGATGCAAAAAATTTAATCAATTTATATCAATCATGGCCGAATTGAATCGACTCAAAATTAAACAAATTTTTTTCAGATATTTTGGTAATAGTACAATTGCGGAGACCATTTCACTATTTAATTTGAAAATGAAAATAACAGAAAATCAAAGACAATGTGCAATTCGATAATTAAAAAGTGACAGCTTCTAAACATAACCTAAAATGCATGAGAAAAAATTTGTCGATAAAATCAATATAGACGAGCTTTTTAGAAGGTAGATGTCAGCACTCATCTATTTTCTTTCTTTAAATTTTTTCTGAATCGTTTTTATAAAAAGCAAAACTGCCATCTACCTTCTAAAAAGCTCGGCTATATTGATTTTATCGACAAATTTTTTCTCATGCATTTTAGGTTATGTTTATAAGCTTTGATTTTCTGTTATTTTCATTTTGAAATTAAATAGTGAAATGGTCTCCGCAATTGTACTATTACCAAAATAACTGAAAAAAATTCGTTTAATTTTGAGTCGATTCAATTCGGCCATGATTGATATAAATTGATTAAATTTTTTGCATCAAAAAATGAGACCGTTTCGTGTATCATTTCTAAAAATCATACACAAAACCATCTCTTTTTGATATATAACTTATGTGCATCAAAACGTTGCAATAGAAAAAGATACAACCAAGTTTACTGTGAGAGTATATTATAAAAGAAAAAGATTTATAATAAGAAGCAGGAAAAGATTCTTTAAAGCAAAACGATATATATATATATACATAATGGCGATTGTTAATAATACCAGGCGTTCGACTCGACGCTACTGAATTTCTACAGGTTATCTCGCTAATGAGCCGTGAGACATCGAACGTACCCACGAAACCGCGAGCGTGACATTTGGCGAGCGCCGTGCTTTCTCTCTCGTTACATGCTCGATCTTTATCTTTATTTCTATATATATATAGAGCGAGAGAGAGAGAGAGAGGTCGTATTATCGATTGTTAAAATCGTCGTCCTCCGCACCAAAGGACCATATCGACAGGTTGCATGAAGTTAAAGGGAGGCAATACTAGGGATGATCAAACTGATTACATCCAGCTATTTCTCCCTCTCTTATATATATAGTTCAAGTATCGATTAGTCAGAAGAACGCTCAAGTACGCTGCTGATGAATCCTCAGCCAGGGGAATTAATTAGCAATTAATTGAAAATTAATTAGAAATTTCTCATTTCTTTGAAACGTTGATGTTAAAATAATTAAAAAGTCAAAAGTTCTTTTTCTTGATGAATTTCAAAGAGAAAAATGGTACTTTATGGCATGGTACTTTATATGATATAGCGCCATATGCATGATGCGAGCACATTCTGCTAGAATGAAACGTAACCTCAAATAATACCTAAATAGTGTCAAAAAGTGTTTTTCTCCAACGCCTGCTCTGAAAGTGCAACTTTCTTGGTTAGAAAAGTATTGGGAAAGTTGTACATTTATTAACTACTCGGCCGAGCGTGGAGAAAGTAAATCGTAATATTTTTTTAGTTTTTCTTTGATCTGAGTGATCTGATTTAACTGCACGCAGGATTAGATTTCTTTCTAATTTATAGAAACGAAATTAAAAAAAAGAACTTATTACTAGCGACATCTAACGTGACTTGAATGAACTGCGTGAATTTAACTCTACCTGAAGTACGAATCGAGGCTCTAATTAATAAAAATGCATTTCCTCGCGAGGCGTTGGCATTGTTTTTTTTTTACAACAAATTGTACACTGAGAAAAATATGTTGAATATATGAGACAAAAGTTTTGAACGTTCAAATGAACGAAATTTTTTTTTGCAACTTTTTTAAGTACGAATTTTATTACAAAATTTTTGTTTTAAATATCTAAAAAGAAATTATTATTTTAATAATTGTTTAATTTACTGTTTTATTTTACACATTGACATCATAATTTTTAATAATTTATAGATTGAAAAAAATATTTCATTCATATGAACGTTTAGAACTTTTTTGGCTCTTGAATATAAAAATCGGGATCAATTTCAAACATTTTTCTTTTATTCGATAAAAAGGATTTCTTTAGACGCGCATTCCATGTTCCTATCACCTGTCTGATGGTTTGCAGGTCCAGGTGCAACTGCGCACATATATATGTATGTATGTAGAACATATATGTGCATAAAAGAGGCGAGTAGACGAACTTCCGAAGGGATGCAATTTAGTTGGAAAAGAATCTCTAGCCGACTATTAAAGGAGTTCTACTCCCTCTCTCTCTCTCTCTCTCTGCTCTCTTCTGTATAATATATATATACCCGTTCTTTACAGGCTCAATTTCGTCTAAGCCGATGACACACTTGGCTGGAAAAACTAAAAAGTGTTCTCAAGAGCTTTTTAGTGTAAATAGTTCAACACCATATATCTAGGGTGTATATCTCAGTTTTTCTCTAAAGCGTGCGCGGCATATCCAAGAAATTAAGGACAATGAGTGTTCAAGAATTCGTGAAAAAATTTTCGACGAAATTCACATGTTTAAGCACACTTTCAAGCTATATATGTATTTTTCATTCATGGTATATACCTTTTATCTCTCAACCAATATTTGTAACTATGTATATATATGTACATACCTGAATTCACATTCAGAAATTGTCCGGTTCATTGCATTTACATTGAAAAAATATTTAGCAATTTCCTGCTATACTTTATTATGTATTTTTTCGAAACTATATAGTCATATCATCGCCACATGCAAATGATCAGAATTGAAAACTTTTCACAATCACTCATTTTGAAAAAATGTAAAGACATTTTTTTTTTGGAGAAAAGAAAATTCCTCTTCAAATCTACCTGAAATTAAATTCTCTCTCTCTCTCTCTCTCTCTCTCGGTAAATTCTCAAAACTGCGATATATAATAAAATGTGAAATCATAATTTTCACAGTAAAATTTTTACAAGATACCTGTTTCACCCCTGGAAAATCCTGATTAAAATTCAAATACTAGAAATGATGGGCATTATTAGGATTTTACGAGCAACTTATCGCTCAAATTTCCGTATCTTTCGAAAGAGGGACTTGAACCCATCGTGTTAAACCCCAGGGGCGCCATAAACTGTTTGGGCTTCTGAATCAGTTTGCCTTGGGTCAAACTGAAACTAAATGTACAAACAATTTTCTTGTTTAATTTTGCCAGAAAAGAGAGAGAATGATAGAAAAAAAATTTTCTTTTTTTTACATCTCAACCTATATATATATAGATTTTTTTTTTGAATGAATGCGAATGTATTTAACTCAAATAAAATTTATTTGTCTCTGAGACAAATACATTTTATCTCTGCTTGTTGTTTATTCACAAGATATAAAAACTTGTATATCAGTATTTTACAGTTATATATTAACAAAAAATATTAAACTACTGCAAGTTAGTTTGGATTGTTGGTTAAGACTTTCGAGTCGTGTGCATTAGGTTCGGAGTTCGATTCCCACTAGCGTTATTTTTTTCATAAAACTAAATTGTCTCTCAATATTACAAGTACAATATTATCTTGAGGCGGACATTTTAATATTACTGTAATATTACGTGCTATTTGGGTATATATTGAATTAATACAAATGTATTTGAGAAGGAATTTAACTGAATTTTCAGGAAAAAGTGTCATGCAATTTCTCAGTGAGTGCACACATATATATAGTGCGGACCGTTGCACAGTTTACCTGAGTGCAAGGTGCATTCCATAGCCACTACCCTTCGTGAATATATATATATATATAATATGTGTCCACAAACACATATTTGAAAATTGTATTCGTGAAATAGATGTGTTGCAGACAAGGGAACATCAAAGCTGCCGATCTTTCACAGACCTGCGCAAACGGCCACACACGCACAAGAGAACTCGTGCCACTCATACAAAGGTCCTCCCTCCCCCGTGTTCCTTTTGCTTCCATGTAGGTAAAAAATGCACGTGTTCAAGGAAGCGCTCGACAACCCAGCAAACACACACTAACGACTGCGCGTCCTCTCTCTCTCTCTCTCTCTCTTCTCTTCAAATATCTTAAAGTAGCATCTCCGGTGAAATCCAGCATCCTTTTCGGTTCATTCATTTCCACACATACACACACTGATGCTGTCCACTTTCAACGATAATTCCCCAACCCGATAACCTAACCATCTTGGTAATTTATCGCACTCTCCTTTCGACTTTTATCGCAATTTTTAAATTGTCAATTTTATATATATTATAAATAAATAAATTGTATACAATTTCTCTTGGATATTTAATTTATGTTCTAATATTAATGATATATATATATATATATATTCTGAGAAATATTTCCGTTATGTGTAGATAGTGAAAACAAAAAAATTGTATTGGATTCAAATATAATCGTGGTTACTTGACTCTTATCAAATAAATATTTGCTTGATCGAAAATAAAATTTATTTTAATCATATACATGGAAAGAAAATAAATATCAAATTTTAGTAAAGTATTTTAAATTTTCTAAAAGTATTTTCAAATTGTGGAAAAAATGCATAATTTTCAAATTCTCAAGTTTACAAAAAACTTTAATAAACTCAATACAGGATTTAATAAAATTTAAAATCATTTACTAATGAATCAAATAGATTTTACCAGATTTTAATATAATTATACTGTAAATTTCATTAAAGATTTTTATGAAAAAAACAATTTACATATTCATAAAAAATTGTATTTTATCCAATGCTATTATAATTAATACCATAAATTTTTGATTAAATTATAAGAGTGTTATATATACATATCTTATTTTAATACAACACAATTTATTGGATTTAAATAATTTAATTTAATTCCATTTATACAAACGTAGTTTTATAATTTTTACATATGGAAAATATCTATCAATATATAATATCTGGTTTATATTATTCGTTTGAATAATATATATTTTTGTTATATTCAAACGAAAATTTTCTTTATCTTAAAGCAAAAATAAATGGCTATATATGTTTAAAAATTGGAACACGGGAGAATTTTTTTTATTCAAATCAAATATAATTTATTAAAAATAATACATAAAAATAAACTAGTCTCAAAGTTAAATAACTATTTATTTGTATTAAATAGTTATATAAATATTAAATAATATTTGTATTTATTATTATTATTATTTTAATTAAAAAAAAAAAAAAATTTTGTTGAAACAAATTAACATTAAGACAAATATTTTTTTTCTCTAGAATTATAAAAAATGTTTTAAAAAAATGCAAAATTTTCAAAAATTTCAATAAAAATTCATACAAATTGTAAAAATAATAATTAAAATATATAATTGTTGTTTATTATTTGTACAGTTGTATGATTTTTTAATAATAAAAAGTAACTGAATGTAAAAAAAAAGTAAAAGTATGTTCCCCAGGTGAGAATTTCTGACAGCCAACAAGTGCCGTCAGCGGGCGCACTGATAAAATCAAAAGAAGAGTAATATCATAATTAGGTATCGCTTTTGTCTCACACACAGTTCTCATTCTCATCATCCCACAAGTACCTATATCAAGGGCTATTACAACGGTCACTTTACGAAAAAAAAAAAAAAAAAATAAATAAAAATAAAAAAATTCGATGAGTCATCTAATCTCTCGCATATAATCTTTAACGCTCTTTGTTTTGCCATCTTTTCTGGTATAACGTTTTGCTTTTACTTCCGGTGGCATATAAAGAAAAGAAGAAAGAAAGAAAAAAAAAAGTCGCGAGTTATTAGCCATTCAGAACCAAAGGAACTTATGTTCAAAACTTATAAAGAATTAAAATTCCAGTGCAGCAGGTGGTTTTTAAATTCCCACTTGGACCTCCGTGCGAGAGGTAACACCACGCAAGGGCCTTAAAAATATATATGTAGAAGAGAGAATACGACATCTGGCCCATTTTATACGCCATATATATAAGAGATCCTTTATATTCAATTTTTTTAAATTTTTTTCAATTCCAACAAATGAGTATGATTTTTTGATCACTGTAATTGCCCTATTTGAAATAGGGCTGTGGTCAGAATTTATACACTGAGAAAAAAATTTAGTGTTTGCAACAAAATTGTTTGGTTAGGCAATTTTGGTTCTTGTAGCCAAATTTTGGTTGGCTGAAACAAAATCGTAGAGTTATCTCAACCAAACTTTTAGTTAGGCCAACAAAATTATTTGGTTGAACATTTTTAAATTCCAACCAAAATTTGGTTGCGACAACCAAATAATTTGATTCGCTCTCAGCACACAGCTTAAGAGAACAGTTAGTTTAAATCTCTGTGTAGTCCAGTGGTTAGAGCTCCCGACCTTTAGTTTTAAAACAGAGGTTCGATCCCAAGCGGAGATGAGATTTTTCAAAGTCCACAAATATTTCAATTGGATAAATATAAATTCAATATTAAATTGATAATAAATAAATAAAAAAGATAAAGAGATAAGGTAGAATAAAATTTTTAATTTTACAAAAGAAACTGTTTGTTTGATCAACCAAACATTTTTGTTGACTTAACAAAAAAAATTTGGTTGGGCTAACCAAACATTTTTGATATGCCAACGAAAAACACTCAACCAAATTTTTTGGTTGACTCAAAGAAATAGTTTGGTTGCTTAAATACCAACAAAATTTTTTTGTTGGCCCAACCAAATTTTGGTTGCTCTGATTAAACATTTTTCTCAGTGTAGTTTCCCTTGTTTGAAAAAATCTAAATAATAACTATTTTTAATATTACCTTTTGTAAAATTTTTAAAATTACTATTATTAGATGTAAAAATGTAAAGACAAAGTAGTTATTTTGTTATCACAAAATAGTGTATTAGTGTTAGAATAGTAGTTCAGTGTTAAAATTCCAGAAGAAGTGGTTAGATAAAAAATTATTTAAGTTAACGTATGGGTGTGTGATCAGAGTACATGGTTCGCGTGCCAAGGGTCGTAAGTTCGATTCTCAACGCGTGTGAAATTTTTCAAAATGTTTTCTAAATGTACTATATACTTGTACGAAAGAACATTGTACGCATATAAAAATAAATAAATTATAGAATTGTGTTAAAATTCGTTTTATCAATTAAATTATTAGTTAAATATTTTATGATGCTGAAGTTCATAACACGTTTATGATAAACGCTTTTTAGAAAAATTAAGATATACTTTTTTGAGTGAAAAATTCTATGAATTTTTGTCTCAAAAATATTTCTTCTCATTTTCTTTATTTTAATCAAAATAAATATTGTCGTTACACTATAAATGAATAATTTCATAAGCAATCAACTGTTAAAATCGTTTTAGCGAATAAATTTCTGATGCGCCTGAAACCATAATTTCACAATTCACTTGCTAATCTGACCAAAATTTATATTCGTAAATTGGAAATTATTGGAGGCTGCAACACTGACAATATATTTACTCAGAGAAATATGAGGCAAAATTTCTCAAGTAATCCAATTCAAAAAAAAAAAAAGAAAAAAAAAATTCTTAAATCAGACTGCAATTTGCATAACATTTAGCACTATGAATGAGTATTTCACCCATAAATTATTATTATTAATTTTTATCAAAAACTTTAGAGGGGGAAGAGGATTAAAATTTTTGTATATAAACAGTGAATTATTTGAAAAAATATAACCTATATTTGTTTTTCAAAGGCTTTAAAATCACATTTTTTACTATTGGATCACTTGAGAAATTTTGACCCGCATATATATACAAATCAGATTCAATCACGCGAATATTATATACAATCTATATAAAACTGAATAGATACGGATCAATCAAATATAATAATCCGCATCTTAGGAGGATCAATTTTCTACTTTACATTGACTATATATAATCTTAAAAGGCTATAAGTTTTTTTCTCAATCCCATAAATACACGCGTGTTTTTGAAACCTTAAAGGATCCTCTCATTCAAGTTCAGGATACCTTTGGGGTTTACCTTAATGCTATTCTAGAGCTCAAATACCTATTGGCAAGATCACCGACGAAAATTTTAGGGTGTGTATAATCGATCCTTACAGTGATGGTGTTTCGTTTCGTGTGCCAATAATGATAAATATATATATATATATACCCTTCAACAGGACAACGTCGTCGAAGCATCCTGTCTATTGTCAAAAGTTGGTAAAGAATACCGTCTAATTATCCATTCCTTCATTATTCATCATTCGAATATTCTTCACAAATAATAATAACAATAAAGAAAAAAATTGAATTAAAAAAAATATATAAATTAAAATAATCGAATTGTAAAATTAAATTAAAATATTTATTAAATATTTGCGAATAAAGTATAATTAAAACGCAAACATTTAAATTGAGAGAAATATTATTTCGTTGAACGTTCAAAACTCCAGGGACACGTTTATCATATATATATACACTCGATTTTCAAGTAAATAAGTATAATGAAAATTTCTCTTTTTTCAAATAATATCATATCGAATAATATTGATTAGAAGGTATATATAATAATTTATATTTATAGATGAAGCAAAAGAAAACTGGAAATAATTTGCTCGTTACTTGACACAAGGGAAATAATTCAATAGTTATATTATATCCTTGAATCTGATCGCCCACGAAGTATTTTTTTCGTTTATAAAGAAAGTCAAGTTTTATAGTATATATATATATTGCAAAGAAACTCACACACCACCCCACGCAAAAAGAAACTTTCCTTCATTACAAATACAATCCCGATTAAAGCAATTTTAATCAATTTAATTATAAATAATTTTGAATTTTTTTTTCTTTTTCTATAAAACGATCACAATATTCTTGTATACTATATATATTATACCTCCCTGTTTGAAGCAATTAACTTTTATCCCGCTATAATTACTTGATAGCTTGTGATGGTAATATACAATATAAACTTGCTTTTTAAAGTCAAAGGTTTGAATTGTAGTTACTGAGACCCTCCTTGAACTGTATTAACCTCGTAAATAATGAATGATAATAATGAAAAATCCAATTAAGTAATTTAACAGAAGTCGAGGAATTAAAAAAAACAAAAGTAAAACAGTTATTTTTATATGGAAATCGAATATATACAAAAGTATAAAGAAAAATTAAAATTGCATTAAATTTCACGTTCAATATTCTATTCAGAGGAAATGTTAATTTGATTTATTTCCAATAAATGCTTATAAGCATGCGCGTGTAATCGACGCAGAAGCACAGCGCAGTCTTTCTGATCAGCTGTACAATTTGAATAAATCATTTGGTTCATTCAAATAAAAGTATATTCAATTGAATAATTTAGTTGAATCAACCAAACGTTTGTTTAACTGTATATGTGACCGGGTCTATGAAAATGGTGCTATTGACCAAAATCAACTTTTCGAGAAAAACGCGTTTAAAGTTTTCACAGAAAATTATAAGGTATTAAAATAAGCTGCAACGCTTATTTTAATGCTTTTTAATTTTCCGTGTTACTACTAATTAAAATAGATTTCTTGAAACATTTTATATTTCAAAGGACCTAGATAAGTGTTTCTTATGTATTTTTTTATGTTGAACACAATTTTTATAGTTAAATAATTTTTTGAACATTAGTGTTATTATTATAAATAATTTGTATTGCAAAAGTAAAAATATGAAATTTTAAAATTTAATTTAAACGACTTGCTGATGTCCTAGAGGACGGAATTTTTTTATGCACATTCAAAACTGACAATCGCACAATAATCCAATGGTTATTTTTTACCTACAGAACCAGGTTGCCGATGATGGGTATACTTTAGGATAATCGCTGAGAATTTAGCTCGAATTTTTTTTAATAGTTTTGGCATTCATATTTGAGGTTTAAGAAAATATCCTTAACACTTAGACAACCGCAGGTCGCCGATAACGGATATACCTGGAGATCATCTTCGAAGATTTAGGTCGAATTTTTCGTTAATTTTGAAAAATTAATAAATTTTTTATTTTTTATCTTAAACAAAAATACTAAGAGTGATTTTTATCTTGGAATTACTTATATTTTAATTAACAAAATTTTTAACATTCGAGACTAGTTGCATTGTATTTTTAGGACCTTAAACTATAAGTAACAATCATAAAAAAAATTGATTCTTTGGATGTTAACACCGTTTTCTCAGACCCGGTCACATAGCAATGCATTTATTTGGTTGTTTCAAACAAATTCATCTCTGCGAGTAATATGAATTAAAGAAAAATAAAACCTCGATTATGAATTTTCTTTATATATTATATAAATAAAAATCGTTATGATCATCAATTATTCAGAATCACAGAATTACTGATGTAAATATATTCCAAGATTAAGATGTCTCAACGATTAATTATTGGCATTGCTATATATATAGTATATATATATGTGTGTGTATTAATGAAAGCTCTCTGGACTTATATTATAATTCAAAATTAATTGAACCATTCTCAATTAAATGCAGAAAATGTCACGAAGCAAAACCATTAATTAATTTCACGTTTCTTAAACTTGTCGATACCTTAAAATTAAGCATTCATATGAGCACATATTCAAAACTAATAATCATCTAAACTGTCTAGTTAAATACATTTTATATACTATGCCTAATAAGATTTTCATGTAAAAAAAATAGGAAGAAAAAAATTTAGTAGAATTCATTTTTTTCTATATCCAGAATCGCTACTAATCAAATTATGCTAATCAAATGTTTCACCTTGGGAGGCGGGACATTTTTTTATGCCACGGTTATTTCATTTTGTATATATTTTTTATGCGCCTATACAAATATTCATCTCTGTCTATGTTTTTTTATATATATAAAAATAGGTACTCTTTTTTTGCAATCAATAAACTTTGTTCATTAAACTAATTTAAATTTAATTGAACGAACATAATTAAATATTATTATGTATAAATATATATATATATATATATATAATAAATATAATTAGGTAATTAATTAACACACAAAGAAATCTTTTACAATTAGAAAAAATTTGTTTGAAACAATCAGATTTTGGTTGCATCAACTAAATAAATATATTAAGAGAAACCAAACATTTATTTAGATCAAATAAATATTTATTTATAATCAAACAAATTTTTTTTGAATTAACAAAAAAACTTGTGTTAATGTTTTTTATATTTGGTTCAAATGAAACTTTTCTCTGATTGTACTTATACGTTTATTTGAAGCAAATAAAATTTCTTTAAAACAAATAATTATTATTTGAATCAAATAAAAAAAGTTAATTTAGCATAGATAACATTTTTTTTCCCTACGTGTATCTAATGTGAAAATTTTAATTACTTATATATAAATAATATAATAAAAATAATTACTCTCTAAATCTGAATTAGTAAAAAAGTTTACTAATTTAAATTAGTGACTTTTTTACTAATTCAGATTTAGAGAGTACATATATTAAATAAAACCACATAATAAATGAGAGGAAAAAAAAATGATTGATAAGACTTACTGCAGTGTTGAGAGTGCGGAGTATTCTCCAAAAGGGTGTGAAAAAATCGAGAGATTCAGACGTGGTGGTTACTTACCTGAAACAAAATAAAAAAAAAAGATCAAGAATGAGGGATCGCTCGTAAAAAAAAAAATTGAAACTTTGAAAGGGAAACACGCAATGACCTTAACGTGAAATTTGGCAGAAATGAAGTGGAAGGGGGAGGGCGCCAGAAGGATTTAGAAAAGGTTGAGAAACCCTGACTTGAACCCGTTCCACACTTGGAACGTATCTCCGTCTCTTAGTATAACGTCTTCACTAATGAGCATTTTGGGCGCTTCTCGCGTAGATTTAATCAAGACATATTATTTACAAATAATATTGAGCTTAAGATTCGACAATATACAATAAGTATAAACTTCATCATTAATTTATCATAAGAACTGTAAATCTGAAATTAATAAAAATTTTAACTAATTTGAATTAGTGACTCACTTTTTGCTTTTGAATTAGTAAAATTTAACTATAATTATTCAAAACAAAAAAAAATTTTTTTTACTATCGAATTAGTAAAATTTGACGAATTCCAAATCAAAAAGTGAGTAAATAATTCAAATTTTCACTAATTCAAAATTAAAGAGAAAATAGTTATATAGTTTTTAAGAAAAAATGCATTTTTTGTTATATGGTATATAATATCAAGAAAATTTTTTACCAATTCGTTCTCAATGTAATAATAAACAATTCAGCACTTCAAAAAAAAATTAAAAATTGATTTTAAATGAAGTCACTGATTTGATTATATTCAGTATTAAATAAATTCTGAAAATTTTTCCAAATGGTCAAGAATAAAATTATCAGAAATCATAATTTATTAGTGCAAAAAAAAAAAAAAAAAAAAAAAATTCGTTCATTGGAAAGTTCAAAACTTTTGTCTCATAAATATATAAAAGCTTCAATTAAAATTAAATTAATTAACTTTTTGAACTAATTAGTGGAATTATACGAAATTTCGTGAGTAAAATTAATTCTATTCTATAATTTACAAAGATGTAAAAATAATTTAATATTTTGCTGTTAAGAATATACTTTGTTTTTAAATAGACTGTGAACTAATTTTTTGAATTCAAAAATCATGAACGATTAAAAAAAATTTAGTGGCTGTTTTAAAATGTACATGTCTGAACAAATATACGCAAATTATAACTACCGTTATATATGGAGTAGGTCATAAATTTGCACTCTCCCAACATGTCAGAAGCGACCCTTAAAAGATAAAGTGCGTAAAAAATTTTAAATATATAAAATAAATTCTGTATTATTAAATCCTGTGTAACAAACTGTTATTTAAGCAATGAATTTTTAAAAACAAACAATATTATTTTTCTTTTTCTCTTGCGATATTTTTTATTTTAATGTAAATACGACAAAATATGTTTTTTACATACACAGAAACAAATCTCTGAACTCAAAATGAACCTCCTATATAATACTCATTTTGAGCTGCAGAGAAAAAATCATATCACTTTTAACTGATTTTGAGTTTTAGACAAAAAGTGTCAAAATGAACTAATTTTGAGTTAAAGAAAGACTAAAATAACTTAAGACTTACTCTCTAAATTTGAATCAGATAAAATCCGCTGAGTGGCAGCGATTAGTCGCTGATTGAAAAAGCTATAAGTATGCAGTTGCGAATCAGCGACTAACAACTATTTCAATCAGCGGAATACACTAGAACGTCAATCGAGAACACGTCAGTCGAGAACAGAGCAAGGGAACACTTGAAGGGAAGTGGGGAAGCGGGTAGAATTTAGGTTATGACTGACGCCAAAGTCGTACTTGTGATTTTTAAATTTAAGGTGGATTCAGTGCCCCACTAGTGAAAATCCCCTAGATAGAATTCACATTGTTGCGTAAGGCCCTTCATACGGCCCTGAGTGTTTTTATTTTCGAGCGATAAAAATCGCGTCAATCGAGAACAGCACTGCACATTCGTCTGTTCTCGATTGACGTTTTAGTGTACACCATTTTAAAAATAAATTTATCTTCCGACGAAAATGACCGACGTTCGCCAATTCGTGTTTCGCTATTTTATTAGCTGTATCCGCTGATTTGCAGTGAAAACTTTATTCGCTGATTCAAACAGTGAAATTTTAGCTAATTCAAATTTAGAGAGTAAATTATTAATTAAGTTAAAAAAAAGACTAGTAAATTACACTCTCAGAGAAAAGATTTCTTTGATTTAAAGAAACCAATTTCTTTGACTTGTTTTCCTTCATTCAAAATAAAATTTCCTTTGAAACAAAAAAAGTTTCTTAGTTTCAAAGAAAATTTCTTTGAATGAAAGAAATTTGTGCATTAAATCAAAGAAATTCTAACATTATTGATATAGGGTCAAAGAAACATTTATTTGCATTAAATAAAAAGTTTCTTCTGGATATATAGTGAATATAGTATATAGTCAGACAAAAAAAAATCGATTTTAATTTCTAGTGAATTTAACCAGAAATATGTATTATTTTTAAACATCGTGAAATAATGTCCGTTAATTCATTTTTTTAATATATGAAGCTTAAAATAATATAAAGTAAAAATAATTCCAGTTTTTTTTCTTTGCAAACCTGATTTAATTAAAATAACTTTAGTCAGCAAAATGAAAGATATTTTACAATTTTAAAATAGCATCAGCAAATTCAGTTAATCAAAATTAAATTAGAAAATGAAAAGTAATTCTTTTATATGCATTTATAATAATTTATACTTTATTTTATATTGATTATTCGTAAAAATAAATATGGGTCAAAATTTTTTAAATAATCCAATATCAAATGTGTCAACAATGAATTCTTTAAAAAATCACAATATATTATACAATATAAGGTTACAGAAATTTTATCTTTTTTCGAATGGTGCGTATAAATTTTTCAAAAAACTTTTTGTTTTGGAAAATTGTTTTTTTTTTGTACTGAAAGTGCATGTTTTAAACTTCATAAAAAAATATCGATTTTGAGAAAAAGTGAAAAATATTTTTGATTTTCAAAAAAGGTTCACATTTTAAAAAATTCAATCATAATTTTGTCAATAAAGGGAATTTTAAATTCTGTATAGAAAAATTTTCATATAATTTAATTTTCAATTTGTTTAGAAAAATTTTAATAAAAAATAAAACATTTTTCGAAAATTTAATTTATGAACTTGAAATAAACAAAACACAAACTAATCGTTCGCTATATACACTTTATACTTTGATGGTAACAAGCCCGATAAAGAGTTAAGATTGCAAGGGTCCATGTTCGCCGCCGATTCGCAAGGATTCTCAAGGATCGTTAAGTCGCGTAAAGTTTTCTATAAGATCCTATCGATTCCAAGACGCGAGAAAACTCGTTTGAACGCAACCACTAACCAGTGTTCATCCCGCCTTGATGTCGCAAAAAAATTTGCAAAAATGATTAAATTCACGATAACTCAAAAGATATTTGAAACCTATATTGTATATATATATATATACATACATACCTATATACAATTGCAAACGCTTTTAACTGTCTGAAAACAATCTAAATCTCTGTTAAATCTGAGAAAATAAATAATAATAGAAAAAAAAGATAAAAATTTTTTTTTTTTTCTATTGTAATAATAATTTTTTCCAAAGTTAAATAAATTTTCAATTTCTTTCATGAGCCAAAAGTTCTGAACGTTCAAATGAACAAAATATTTTTTTCAATCTATAAATTATTAAAAATTTTGATGGCCATGTAAAATAAAACAGTAAATTAAACAATTATTAAATTAATAACTACTTTTTAGATATTTAAAACAATATTTTGTAATAAAATTCCTACTTAAAGAAGTTGGAAAAAAAATTTCGTTCATTTGAACGTTCAAAACTTTTGGCTCATTTTCTTTCAATATTTTTCAAATTCATTATATATTAATCATTTATTGATGTAATTTTATTTAAATGAATTCGAATATCTAAATAAAGAAAGTAATATACGAAAAAAAGTGAATTACTTTACTATACATACAAAAACAATTCTGACGAGTTTATTTACAAAGTTAATAAAACGTTTTCGAATATGCATAATTGACGATTAATATTCATGAGTGCGTAAACGAATATCGCCATATGTCAATCTTTTTTTTTTTTTTTTTGACGCCGGAAAAAAAACATTTTCCGTTCGATTAGATTTACGAGACTACTTGCGGGATTGGCGAATTGCAAGAGAGACTTATTTCTTGAATCGTCGATAACCGGTTGATCTGGATAATTAATGACGGACGTGCGCCAGTTATTAGCTTCACGTCGATTTGTATAAGGCGCTGTAACTATCGTGAAACAGCGAATTAATAAGCTTCTTCTCTGCATTAATAAACAAAACCCGTTCGAATCGACTATTCAACCTTCTCTCGTGTCTCCCGATTGCAATTGATATATGAATACAGTTTGAATTCCAAACTTTTTTATATTTTTTTATTATACAACCTTTATTTTTTGACTTTAATATATTTTTTTTTCTTTTCGTAAATAACTTTGTCAATTTTTTTAAATATTATTTTCGACATCTTAATCATTGATTTGAATTAAATTTTATTGAATTTTTATATAAACAAAAAATATTTCTTATTTTTCAAAATAGAAATTTTCATTCAAAATTGTTTTTGCCCGAAACATTTTATATATGAAAAATAAGAAAATACGTTTTTTTTTATTTGATAAAAATAATGCAATGTTAAAATTTAACATAATCAAAGGTAGTGTTATTTTTGAAAAAAGTAAAATAATTATTATTACTTGACAATAAAATTTGATTAAATTTTTTTTTTAAATTGTATACTTCAAAAATTTGGTGTAATAAATTTTAAATATATTTTTAGTTCTGTGAAAAATCATTTTTTAGTTCGAGGTTATGTTACAACTATGATACCTTATTAAAAAAAACTGTAATTTTTTTCATAAATTTAGTGAAAAAAAACCGCTAAAAGCATTATACGATATTTAGCCGTGCAAAACTAAAATACCGTAACTTGTTTTTTAGGTTATGTTGCGCCTATTATGTTTCTTCTTTTAAAAGAATATGGAGATTAAAATATGGCAAATTTTGATTTGAATTTGATAAAAATAATTATTTCTACCTTCCATGGATGAAATTGCCAATAATTTTAATCTCTATATTTTTGAAAAAGAAAAAACACAATGGGCAACATAACCTAAATAAAAAAAAACAAGTTACGGTATTTCAATTTTGCACAACAGATTAGATATTTTATGAAACAGGTGCGAAGCCAAAAAATAAGTGACCCTCGTGCCTTTAAATTTCCTTAAAAACTGTATTAAAAAAAAATAACTATTGCTATTTTAATATATTTCCTTTGTGAAAATTTAGCATATAATTGAAAAAAAAGGCAGAAAAAAAGTGAAAAAACCAGCTGAATGAAAAGAATTACGTTTGCAAAAGGAAGTCAGTATGCTCAATCTAAAAAAGAAGGTCCCGGCTGGCGCCAAGGATTGAGTATAGTTCACGCCCTGTCTTTTTTTTGTTTCTCTCTCTTTTTTTTCCTCGCACCATCTCTTCTTCTTCTTCTTCCATCTTTCTCTCGCTTCCTCACACGTCTCAAACTAAAATACTAAGCAAACTCTTGGAACTTCTACAGATACATATACATCTGCCGATTCTGAGTCCCATTTTATTTTTAACCTTTGCCCTATCTGATTCTCAATTCCTTTTTTTTTCTCGCAGTTGATCTTTTCAAGAAGCTGCGTTTGCATAGTTTATTCCTGCTCATATATATAAAAAAAATCATTTACTTCAATTTTTAAGCTTGTTAATTTTTTTCCTCGAAATTAATTTATTACATAATGAAAAAAAAACTTATTTGATTCGAATAATTGGTTACTATACTATTGTCAAATAAATATTTACACTTGAACTAAATCATTTTTATTTGAATTAAATAAATTGTATTTGAACCATTAATTCCTGCATTAAAAAAAATAATTTCTGGTATTTGAAACAAATACCATTTAATTCAAATAATAATTATATTAATTAATAATAATCATTATTTAATAACAAATAAATTTTTTTTTTTATAATAGTCAAGTGACTGATTATTTGAATAAAATAATTTTTTTTCATATAATATTCCTGCGACTCATAAATAAAATTTATGACAGCAAAATTGAATATGATTTCTGGGTGGCGTTTCAGGAAAGTACCAATAATCTCTCGCTAAATAAAGGAGTATAAAGGTTTTTTTTTAATAGACTTTGCACTTGGTGGTCTCACGCTTGTCCACTGGCGATAAATAAAAATGTCCATCGCGATTCGACACGTCCGTTGCTCTTATACTTGATGGTTGAATCAGAAGAAGAAGAAGAAGAAGAAGACGAAGAAGAAGAAGCTCAAGAAGTCTTTCATCGCTTCAGTAAATTGGACAATAGGATTTCAAAAATGGCTCTATTCATAACGACTCACCGCACCTAATCATTAAATACATAAACTTTTAGCTTATAAAAAAAAGTGAATTGACTTCTATATCACAGTGATATCAATTTATATAACCTCCTCATATTGATCCATATATATATGAATGTATAGAAAAATCTATTGACGCATGTGTCGAACAGTGTATATTCATTTCTTTGAATAAGGCTTGTAAAACTCATTTTATAATGATTTTGCATGCTTCTTTGACAAGATTTCATTCATAAATTGAAATATATATATTATATACATTTTTTTTCCTCTCGATAAAAATTACTTTCTGTTAACGTTTTTTTTCTCATTTTAATTAAAAAAAAAAAAAAAAAAAATTACCTTTGCGAATTTTTATTTTCTAAAAAAAATGTTATTGGACTTTTATAAGGTCAAAATAAAAATATATAGTCAAAATTTTGTAACATTTAAAGGAAAATATTTCCATTATATATTCAATTTTTTTTATACAAAAAAAAAAAGAAAATAAAAATGTAAAATATAAAAAAAAAGTTCATTTGCATAAAATAATATGTAAAATTTAACGTCCATTGTATAATAAAATTTTTATTTTTAAGACATAATTTTAATTAACCTTCTATTAACATAAATATCATAAGAAGAATGATGATTGTAACATAATTTAAAATTAAAAAATTATTTTTACATCTATGTTTTTAACACAAACTAAAATTTAATAAAAATTAATTTCAAATAATTTTTTTTTTTATATAAGAATTTGATTTTGTTTCCTTTAGTTCTCAGACAAAAATCACAATTTTTTCAATGTGGTTAAAAAAAATAATTTAATCAAAAATTATAAGCAAATCAATTATTAAATAATTTTTTAAAGACATTGATAAAATTGCAGAGGATGTTTCAATGGGTGAAACAAATTATTGTTTATAAAAATTGTGATTTTTATCTTAGTTGAAAGAAAAAAAAACAAAATGTTAAAAAATCATTATTTGATGAAAGATTTGGACTCAATATAATTTTTTCTGAAATGTGTATAACTAAATTTTCCAAAATTGATTGAAATTAATTTTTCTAATATTTTTGTTTATATGCGTTAAATACCATTTAAATTAAATACCAAGCTTGAGCTTTTCGGTATTGGACTACCCAGAGATTTAAACTAACTGTTCTCTTAAGCTTTGAGCTGAGAGCGAATCAAATTATTTGGTTGTCGAAACCAAATTTTGGTTAGGACAACAAACGATTATTTGGTTTTTTAAACCAAACTATTTTGTTGTGTTAACCAAATTATTTTGTTGTCGTAACCAAATTTTGGTTGGAATTTAAAAATGTTCAACCAAATAATTTTGTTGGCCTAACTAAATGTTTGGTTGAGATAACTACGACTTTGTTTCATCCAACCAAAATTTGGTTACAAGAATCAAAATTGCAACACCAAACAATTTTGTTGCAAACACTAAATTTTTTTTCTCAGTGTACACTGTAAAAAGAAAGTCTTATTTTAAGGCCAAAAAGAGGTCTTATTTATTAAGAGGCAATATTTTTAAGACAGCATTGCTAAATTTACAAAATGCAATTTCCATTAGAGCTACTAGCGCTGATTTTAAGACTCATCTGAAAATAAGATCTTCTTTTTACAATGTGTATATGCGTCAAAAAAAAAAGACTTTGTCAATAAAATTATGATACCTTATTTTTAACTTATAATAATATTATAGTCTTCTTTCATTCTTATAAAAGAAATATAATATTTATTGCACGAATATCAATTGAGTTGCAACAAATTCTTAATGTTGCGTATAAAAGAAGTGTAGAATTTTGTAATAAATTATGCCTTGTACACACTTGTAATTTGAATTTTCACTATTGGTATTTGGTCATTTGTCAAGAACGTGTCCCGTTACGGCAGCAGCATTCGGATCGAATCGAAGTATCCTCTCCGCGTCGTGCATACTTATTCTCAATAATCTCTTCGAAGAACGACGTGCACGTGCATTATAAAGGTCCTTATAGCAAGTTCAGTTATCGGCTCGAGATTCTCAAAGGGGATAATAGAATGCGAAGAGCAATACGAAAACTCACTACATACATATATACACCTCGTTTCAACATCACAAATTGCAATTAACTAACAGTAATTATTTTCTAATGTACATAATTTTCCCATTGTATTTAAATTTTATATAATATACAATTTTATTTCAATCAATGGGATAAAGAATTTTGTAATTATTTTTATAGAAAACATTTTTTTAAATACGCACTGAGAAAACTGTTTGGTATCATCTACTGAAGTTTGGTTCTCCAAACCAAATTTTTTATTTGATATATGTGCAACTAATTCGTTTGGTTCGGGCTACTAAATTTTTTCGTTGAATCATTTTGTTCGGTCTACCAAATTTTTTGTTTTGCACAACTAACTTATTGTTTTTAAGCAAACAAAAAATTTAGTTAAATGAAAAAAATTTTTTTCTTTTCTCAACCAAATTATTTTTTAGCTCACACTTATATTTTTTATTTTTCACTTAATTTTATCACTTTTGTTATCCTCTTTTATTACCCTATGTCTACTTAAATTAATTTCTATTGCGGAAAAACCTAACACTGCTGGGGATCGAACCCTCAGACTACGCAACGCAAATCAAGAACGCTGACCACTGCACTAAGAATCCTAGTGACAATGTGAGTGTAAATTATGTTCATAAAGTATACAGACTGGAGAAAAACTTCCATTCTTTTAACAAGCTTTATTCTCTCTGTTCGATATGCATCACTACACACACTTTTTTACCGAATTTCTGAAACACATAAAAATCCCGAAAACACTTGAATAAAATTGGACGTGTGACATCCGTAAACAGAGAAATAAGCCATATTTACGAGAACAGCGCATGCGCAATTGAGCAGTCAGACGGTTTGGTTTGGAGAACCAAATTATTCAGTTAACAGACGCAAAAGCTTGAACGAAATTTTTGGTACAGCCAACTAAATTTCTCGATTGATTGCTTCTTTCGTTACTGTTATGTCAACTAAATTTTTCTAATCTTAACTAAAAGTGCTCCACCAAATTATTTTGTTAAGATTACATTATTATTTTTCTCAGTGGTGTATCAAATTTTCATCAGTATATTATTGGGACGCATTAGCTTCTAAAGTTAGTATTTTCATTTGACTTGAATTTATGGGTAGCCAAATTTTTATTTCTTCGAATTATTATATTATGTTACAAAAATTATATTTAACCGAATTTCTATATTACTGAATTGTTATGATAATTTAACATTGCTTCTGTATAAGATATTTATTTGGATAAATTGAAAATTCAGTTAAATAAAAATTCAGCGTTTTAAAAATTCAGTAATATTTAAATTCTAACAAAATAAAATTCGGTTAGAAAAGAATTTTTTCTAATATTCTTTCAGTAAAATAAAAAATTCTTTTCCTATATTTTTATTTAATGAAAATTCTATAGGTAAATAAAATTATTATAGGTATAATGGAATTTTGTCAAATTTTGTTTTATTAATAAAACAAACCCAGTAAACAAATTTGACAAAAAATTTTTTGAAACAATTGTTATATTGATTTACCAGTGATAATGTTAATTTGTACAACTATTAAAATTCAAAATGTTATTTTGTACTGTTGTTATATTTAAAATTTTAAGAATAAATTAAATTGTTATTTTCAGTTGTAGAATATAAAATTTTGAATTTTAATCGTTTGGTATAGAAAACAAAATTTGACATAAAATTTTATTTTCTATTTCCATACAATTGTTAGAAAAATTTTTTTTGTCAAATAATAGAAATTTTTTATTGAATAAAAAAATTCTGTTTTTAATTAATTGTAAGTATTCTTGATAGGGACAAAAGTTTCCTTTCCCGATTGAGATTAAGAGAGAGAGAAGAGGCGGATTTTCATTATATATATACACACAGAAAGTAATTCTTGGGATGTTTAGAGCACGAGTCAAGTGCGGTTTTAGCTTTTGGATCTTTTCTACAACTTTCCGTCTAATGGAAGGTTAAAAATGTTATAAAGATTGCAATGGACTGGTTTCAACGTTCCAAAAGTGCTTTTATACTTTCGAGTTAAGTTGACCTGGACACGTGTTACGTGTGTGTTGTAAAGGAGCTTCTCCTCAAGTTTTATCCTTGGGGATAAGAATCTTGACAATGGGATAAGTATATAGATAAGAAGTCGCGTGGCACTTTAAATGTGTTTTCATGATATGAGACTAGGTAAAACTTAAAGTGTGTTATTTTTTTGGGAGAAAAAGAGAGAGAGAGAGAGAGTGAATATATTTCAGAGTTATAAAGCAGAGCATAAATTTTCTTATATTAAGAGCTCATTTCTTCTGTTTCATTATTACAAGAAAGATATTTTAGAAGTAAATTTAAACTCTCTTTAAATGACTCACGAGGGGGTCAGTTATAATCATCTTCCGTAAAACGGTTCTATATTTTCCTTTGGCGCAGTGCTCACACTTTACTTCCGCTCACCTGTGCGCCAAGTTGAGCACCACCCTTTGGAGAGTCAAACTCTCCCACGCGTATATTCTCCCTCTCACCGAGAATCTTCAACCATCTCATTCTCTTACCTTTTTGCTCTCACTCTCTCATCGCTCTTTCCATCTTCTTTTCACTGGAGAATCTGTACTCCTGTTTCTCTCAAGAGTTTTATCTCTCTCTCTCTCTCTTTCGGTCTCTCGGATTCTCTCTTTGAGGTATGCTTTGAGGCTCGCCGCCTGAGGAGCTCCTCTTCTTCTCTCGTCTCTCTGATATAACTGTGGGCCGAACAGCTGATTCGCAAAAGGGGGTCAGCCACCCCTGGCTGCAATTTTGGTTCTGAGCCCAAAAGAGAAAGAGAGAGAGAAAAGACTCTGGGCGAACTTGTTTCCAGGCAATTCTTGCGAAGAAATACAAGACAAAGGGAACGCTGCCTGCTCTCCAATGAAACGGAAACTTTCAGTCAGCTTCCGATTTTTGTTTACGGGAAAATTCATCGTAAAGAGGATTTCCTGCCATTCATTATACGACGAAAAATCGAGGAAACAAAAATGTGTTTGCAATATAGATTTTTTAAACTATATTAAAAGCGTTACTAATTCCATTTCATGCTGGCGCCTTTATATATATTTTTTTTCGACTCTATAATTTTTAGTTTCAAATTGTCATAAAATTATGAAATTTATTTAATAAAATTCAAAATTTTTACTTTTTTACTTTCTAAATCTGAATTAGTAAAAAAGTTTACTAATTTGAATTACTTACTCACTTTTTGGTTCTTAATTAGTAAAATTTAATTAATTGTAAAGCAAAAAGTAAGTCACTACTTTAAATTAGTAAACATTTTTACTAATTCATATTTAGAGAGTAAATTAAGAAACTTTACTATTTTATATAGATTGAAATAATTAATATCTATAATTTCTATTTTGATATGGAAATTCTTGTTCTAAATTCAAAGACTGAAACTTCAATTTCTCTAAACTAATAAAAATTGACCGCTTTGATGTTTAAACTGTAATCGTTATTCAAATTCGAAGATATCGATTTTCGAAAGTAACGCAGGGTTCACCTTTCATAGAATGTAAATTGCCATCGTTATTCAAATCAGAAACAATCACTTTAGATGCATTGAAATTGTTATTAGCGTCTATTGGCTTGTAAAAATTTACAGTTTACAAGTTTTTACATAAAAAACTTTTTTTTTGGACTTTTTCATTTCTTCAATTTATATATAACTATATATTTTATACCCAAATCGAATTTGATACAAATTTATGTAAAAAAAAAAGAATTTGATTATAATTAATTTTTTTCCTTAATTCAATAAAAGAAAAAAAAATTTATTTTAGAATTAAGAATTATTTTAACACGACTAAAATACCATTCGTGGTTCAGTTTCCTGTAGCACACATAACTTATAGGTAAACTTAAGCCATGAAAACGTGGAAGGCGGTAAAGTTTGATAAGTTTTGTAAAGTTATAAGTTTACGACTACCCGGTGAGAATTCAAAAATCTGTTTTCCAATTTCAAGATTTATGGCACATTTCTTAAAAAAAAAAAAAATAATAACCACCAATTTGTCTTTCTTTTGAATAAAATAATAAATTAATATCAGTTAAAAATATCATAAGATGTTCTAAAAATCATTAAAATTAGAAATAAAATTTCATTCGATATAATTATTTTTGAGCCGAATTTTCTTTGTTCAAATTATTATTTTGTAGAATTTTCATTAAAGCAATTTTTCATACTATGCAGAATTTATATAGGTTCTTAACCTAAAAATCATTGAATAAATTTTCTAATTAATAGAATTTTTATTTGTCCGGAATTGAAAATAGCCAAACAGAAAGAATTCGGCGCGATTTTTTAAATGAACCAATCAAAAATTATCCATAAAATTGTGATTGGTTGGTTTTAAAAATCGCGCCGAAATTTTTCTGTCGATTCTTTGTTCGGCCATTTGCAATTTCGGACAAATGAAATTCTATCAACTAGAAATTTTGTTAAATTATTTTTCGGGTTAAATATAAATTTTGTAGTATGAAAAATCGGTTATATGGAAATTCTATCAAATAATAATTCGAAAAAATGTAAATTCGGCTGAAAAATATACAGGGTATTCCAAAAGTATAGAAACTTGTAAATATCTCGAAAAGTACGCATTTTCGTAAAAAATATCCAAAACAAAAATTGTTCTAAAAAAAAGATCTACATATTTTTGAATCCAAAAAATTGATCCCGGGACCCAACAGTGAAAAAAGAAGTATCACGAAAATGCGTACTTTTCGAGATATTTGCAAGTTTCCATACTTTTGGAACACCCTGTATAATTATATCAAATGAAATTCTATAAAATGAAAATTCTAATGATTTTTAGAACTCATTCATTTGTCCCTGTTTGACAACAGTCAAGTAACCGATTATTTGAAATGAAATAATTTTTTTTCAATGCATTTCAAAAGAAATATTTGGTATTTAAAAAAGATGACGAATTTGCCTTAGAAACTGAGAACCTCTGTACGTAATATACTGTCACTTTCAAAATCACAACCTGGTTCTTATCTTGAATCTATACAAGCTACAAAAGATACTGCTTCACCATAAGTAGAAACTTGCAGCAACTTCTTCTATATGGAACTTATGTATAGAATCGACGAATTTGTATATTACAATTTTCGTTTTCTATTTTACAAAGTATTTTTTTGTATGGCACCTTCTTTTATTTTTATTTATTTTTTTCATAATTATAATACAGTTTTACTCTCATTTACTTTATTATAACAGTGTATATATTATTTCAGCGCATCAAAGACTCAATTGTTTCTATAGTCAGTGCACTAGTTATTGGTTGCTGTTCAATATTTCAATAAAAAGGAAGCTTCACTTCATAGAATTTCTCACACACAAAGACCATTTTCTCATCGAATATCCTTATCCTTTTCAATTACTTCTGTCCTCATTTTAGCGCGCGGTAAAGCTTTTATGTTTCAATTGTTCACTCAACTGTGTCGATTTTAATGAAAACGTTGTTGGGAAAAGGACTAGTTTCATAAAAATAAAGGAATTTTTTTTAACCCCCCTTTCAAATTCCTTTAATGATATGTTCAACTTTATTTTCATTCTGAATTAGTAGCCTCTGAAAAAACGTCGCGGTGAAGTCCACAAACGTTTATAAAATTAAAAAAAGGAAAAAATATTTTTCTACATATAAATTAATTATAATTTTTGTCTCTAATGTTTGGTCTAAAAAAAAAAATTTTATAACATTTCTGGATTAAGGTCATATTATTATTTTTCATGTAATTTTTCGCAGGTTTTTTTTTTTTTTTTTGCAAAATACTTGAGGTAAAATTTTCCGGAGAACAGAAACAATTGGTAATACGGCAAAAATTGCTATATTAAAAAGTTGATTTTAAATTCCTGTTTTTTGTAAAATAATAGCATATATATAGTACTGATCAGATTATTGAGGCTTGTAAGAAGAGATTTAAAAAAAATTAACAATTTCCTTGGTGTGGATAATGGCATAATTGCGCATATTGATTTTTTTTTTTGTAAAGGGGATGAAGGATCAAGGGAGAATGAAAGCAACAAGAAATAAGAAGGTGGGATTCGAGTTTATGAAAGAGTTTCTGCTGTGAATGAAAGGACATGGCTCATACACTACAACTTTTCGAGTGGCGAACCAAAGAGAGGCAGACAGAGAGGTAGACGCAGGGACATGCATAAATGTGTTCCCAGGAGCAGGAGATATTTCGAGAGCCGATCATCCGCTTGTTTAGACCCTGCAGGTCGTTCGGGTCAGGCTTACCCAAGTCTAAATTATTCTCTTTGTCTTTACCTTCCTCTCCTTCTCTCTCTCTTGTCTTTTTCAGCCCCCTCTCTTTTTTTTCTCTGGTCGCTGTGCCCTCTGTCCATATTCTCTTTTACCCCTTCTCTCCATATAGTATATATACCTTTCGCGTCCACGCGGTAAGTTCTTTTTGTCTTTTCTCATTTCTTCTACTTTGATTTTTTTCGTCTGCAAGCCTTGCATACCTGACCGCCACGAGCGCGGCCGCCCTGCTTGGGTCCAGGGGAACCAGCAGCGACCCACCGACCAACACGAAACAACGTTAAAAACCAGACACGAGAGAGAGAGAGAGAGAGAGAGAGAGAGAGAGAGAGAGAGAGACAGACAAAGAGCGGACTATCAACATTGTGATACATTTCTACAGCTCATGCCTTATAACCATATTCGAAAGGGGGATGTACACTTAAAATTTACATCTCAAGATCCACCATAAACATTTTGTTGGTATTTACGAAAAATTCCTTCGTGTCTAATTTCTCACATATTCTCTAACACATATGGGATAAAAATGAATGTTTAGCAACTCGTAAATTAGGATATGTGCAAAGTCTATTATATAAATAACTCTAAAATATTTAATTTTTTAATTATATGGATGTTTATCCACGGAAATGCAGATTTCCAAAAAAAAAAAAAAATTAATTAAAATTATTAAAACATTTAAATAATTAAAATATTAATAATTGTACTTTCTGAAAGAAAAAATATGAATTTTTAAGAAAAAAAATTTAAGACCTACAAAATTTATTTGTTTATACAATTTGCATAGAATAAAAATTTTCTGTCATATCACTTTTCTAATAGAATTTTTTAAAAATTCCTATAATATGGTTTATTTTCTTTAGAAAATGATTCTCTACAACTTGACAGTGGGGATTTTCAAACAAGCAAGCCGTTTGGAAAATATGGCTATTTGTTAAAAAAAAAAATTTGAATTTGTTTAAACAAATAGCCATATTTTCCAAACGGCTTGCTTGTTTGAAAATCTCCACTGTCAAGTTGTAGAGAATCATTTTCTAAAGAAAATAAGCCATATTATAGGAATTTTTAAAAAATTCTGTAGAAAAGTGATATGACAGAAAATTTTTATTCTATGCAAATTGTATAAACAAATAAATTTTGTAGGTCTTAAATTTTTTTTCTTTAAAATTCATATTTCTTTTTTCAGAAAGTACAATTAATAATATTTTAATTATTTAAATGTTTTAATACTTTTAATTAATTTTTTTTTTTTTTTGAAATCTGCATTTCCGTAGATAAATGTCCTTAACTTCATTATAATATATATAAATAATCGTTGCAGGATACATTTTTTTAAAAAATTATTTTCTAATTTTCCCTTATTTATAATATCTACACTGACAATAATATATAATATGAAAAAAATATAAGTATAATTATAATAAACTGAAAAGTACACTGAAGTAGCAATTTTCATAATTATCGAAAAATTTAACCGTTCGGGTTGGATGTATAAATTTAAATCGATTACAATTGAGCTGCCGGATCAAAGAAGGGCACATAACCCATTTAAAATACATTAGTTATGTGCCCTTCTTTGATCCGGCAGCTCAATTTTAATCAATAAATGCTTCGATTAATTTAAATTTAGATTTTTATGTAATTTGCAAATAAAAATAATTTTAAAATTAATGACAAATTTATTGTAAAAATCAATTTTTTAGAAACAAATTTTTTTACAATACAAAATTCATTAGAAAATGCTTCTTCTTAAAAAAAAAAAATATTTTTTCGAAATTTTTTTTTTTTTTTTTTTGATAAACTGCAGTAATTTTTTTTTTTTTTTTATTAATAAATAAATAATATATTTAATAAAATTCTTTGTTGTTTCTTACCACCAGTAATTGCATGAGTATAGTAGAATAGTAAAAGAGACACTCACCTGAAAAAAGAGAAAAAATAATTTATAAAAAATGATAAATATAAAAAATTAAATTTTTTAAATACTTAGGGTAATGGGTATACAGTGACCGACACCTTGGACATACTTTCAACTTTAAATTACATTTTATTGGAATTTATTGAAGATTTAGTTATAAAATAAATTTCAAATAAAAGTTTTGGGTTTAAAATTTATAGTACATAAGTTTAAAATTAAAAACACTTTGATAAGAGTTTTTAATATTAATTTAAAAATGTGTGGTATTGGTTCTTTATTTTAGCTCAAATATTGACTGAGTTATTTGACCCACCGCACGATCATCGATTTTTGCAATAGAGGCAATTAAAAAATAAAATTGTTTCTAAATATTTTTTTTGTAGTTTAATTGTAGCATAATAACGTTATGTATTTTAATTTGATTAAAAAAATTTCCTTTCTTAAAAAAAAAAATTCTTGAAAACGCGTATTTTTTCATGCGGTTAAAGTGCGCGGTGTAAAAAATGAAACTCCTGCATCGATTCGAACAATTGGACGTTTGGATAACTGGAATCCGGATAATTGGAATTCTACTGTATACATATATCGAGATATACACAAAAGCAAATTCACGTACTGTTATATATATAAAAAAAAAAGAAATGAAAGAGGAATAAACAAAGAAATAAAACTGAAAACTCCCTGACAAAAGGTCAATTAAAAATCAAGAGAATAAAAAAGTATGAAAAGAGTGATATAATTGTTTTTAGTATTTTGTGGATTTTATATTTTCCTTTATGGGGTAGAGTGCGTGGTGTTGATTCAAACCATAAAGTTAGCACATTTCCGAGGAGGACACAACCCATATAAAAGAGTGACGGGGGGATTCCAACGAATTCTCGGATAACTCAAAGGACAAAGAAAGATGCAGCTATGGTAGTCCTACAAAAAAAAAAAAGTATTATCTCCCCCTTTTTCATATCTCTCCCTTGACATTGCACAAGTGCCAGGCTTCTTCGTGCTCCTGGACCCCCATATATATATTTTCACCGCGTAAAAATATGCGTATACGTGTATTATACAATGTGTTCTATGCAGTATGTGAACTATACATGAGCTAAAATATGTGTGTCTGTGTACATACACATATGGGAAATAAGGTTGAACAAAACATTCGTCTCTGAGAGAAGAAAAGAATCATGGCTCAGTCGCAAAGGAAGGAGGGTGCGGAATTTAAGATGGCTTCTATAAAGAAGCGGAAACAGAAGGAACATTACAATGTTTTTTAGGAATGTGCGCAATCCATTTCTTTAATTTTCCTAATGTTTTTGGGAACATTAACATATTTTTCCTTTTTTTTTTCTAATGTACTTAACTATATAAAAATTGTAATTAGATTCTTGTATATGGACCTTATTGTCAGCTTTACCTATAATTCTATATAAGGAGAAAATTGGAGTGTTAAATTTTTAATGTTAAAAATTTATTTAGTCAATCTGATCTGCTTAATAATAATATTTACATTCTACTATATTTTTTCCTTTGTGAATGGTACACTTACCCCAGATAGAACGTAAACTTGCCGCAAGCTTACTGCAAGTTTCAATTGTGCCACCTGACCCAAGCTTGCATGGTAAGCTTACCGAAAGATTTCTCATTAAGCCTACCGAAAGATTGCAGTGTAAGGTTACTGCAAGATTGCACAATAAGATTAACGCAAGATTGTTCAGTAAGCTTGCATGGTAAGCTTGTAGTAAGGTTGCCAAATATCCTTGCTTTGAACCTAAAAAAAATTTTTTTTAAATGTTTCGTCTAATTTATACTTACAATTTTTTTTATATAAATTTTGATAATACAAATTAGATGAAACATTTTTAAAAAAATTTTTTAGGTTTAAAACAAAGTTATTTGGTAATCTTCCACCAACCTTGCTACAAGCTTACCGTGCAAGGTTGTCAATATTGCGCGGCAATATTACGTGCTATCTGGGACACTTATTTCAATATTTATGTTTTACATTCCATGAAAATTTGAATTAACTAAACTTTTTAATTATAACAAACAAAATAGGTTATTTAAACTGTTTGGTTAGGTCAAATTAACTTTTTCTCTGAGTATGTATTATATAGATTATATATCTTGTCAAAAAGTTTTTTTTTAAATCATCTTTTTATGATTTAGAATTAAAAGAAAATCTTTTACTTAACGATTAGATTAAAAAAATGTTGTGAGCATATAATTTCGAATTAAATGCTATTTATATATTTCAGATTTTTCTAGGTTATAAAAAGATTTAATTTTAAAAAGAAATTTAACAGATGAAGAAACAGTTGATATTAATAATTTTTTTTTCTTCAAAAATGTCATTTGAGACAATTTTTTATTTATAAAATAATGTACACCTTTTTATATAATGTATTCAGAATTAAAATTAAAATTTTTTACTTTACGTTTAGATGAGTAAAATTTTTGGTAAACATATAATTTGTAAATTCTAAATACCACTTTTCTATTTCAGTAAAATATGTTTTCAGCTTCCAATATGTTAAAAAAAAAAGTTGGTTATAAAATTAATTCAAGTATAAAATTTTAATTAACTTTACTATACACACTCAATTAATCAATTTTGATTACATTAAATCCATAAAAAAACCAGTGTTATACATATTATAATTATTAATTGGTTTTTTTTTTATAAGGAGTCTCCCTTCTTATTATACCAGTTTCTTTTTGTGTTTTATTATATAATTATATTTACAATTTTTTTTTTCACAAAACAATTAGAAAGAATTACGTGTAATATATGTGAAAAAAAATCATTTATCACCAGAGTTTAATTAAATAATTTCTATAAGCGTAACAAATTTTATTTTTAAAAATTATTTTATGAAATAATTGCAATATATACAAGAATTTTCATATATATTCAACGTCAAATATTATAATAAACAGCGTTTTATGCCTGTAATAATAAATAACAAATATACCAGCGAGATATCTTGAGCGGGGAAAAAAAAATATCATCTCGTCAAAAAGAGGGGACATGATTTTGAAATTTGCATTAATTAAGAGCAAATTCTTGATTGGACGAGAGCACATATATACAGTCAATTTGTAAGAGTGTATATAATTGTCGGTGGGATATTATGCAAGATATTAGGACGATAGCTCGTATTTAACATCTTAATGGATATTTTAAATGCAACCCCAACCGCCTAATTGCTGGCAATGTTTTTTATGGATTTCAAGTATAAAATTGCATTCTCTCAAAGTTTACACACACACACACAAAGTGAGAGAGAAAGAGAGGTTAAATAAAAGCGTATATAAAATTAAAAAAAAAATTTTTTGAGCAACCAATTCGCGGTTTTGAGCATCAGGGGCAAGAATATATATATTTCTAAATGCAATGTATGCATATATTTGACATTTACGACTTAACCAACCCACCGCATTTCGCAGCTTCAGGACGTGGTTTTATCTCGCATCTTTTTCTCTCTTTTTCCATCTCCCTTGAGAATTGTTGCTCTTCTTTATTTTTCGTTTTTTTTTTCACGAAAGAACGAGAAAAAGAAATGCAACAGAGGCGGCTTGGTGTGTGTGTTCTCAACTCGCAAAACTGAATATACAGGTGCTTAAATACACACTTTGCCTCTTGTGAAAAATGAGCGGGCCTCGTAAAATTGGCGTAACGCATGCAAATTACAGGACCGTTCGAATTAAGATATCTGCTATCGTTTTAATACGAGGGAAATGACTCAACCGAGCGTGATACCCTTCATATCGCATATTCTATATATGCACCAAAATATATATATATATCCAGAAATTTTTATGATTCAATGAATTTTGCGATTGAATCATATTTTGTAAATTCGTTACATTTTTTTTTTAAATAATTTATTATTTATTCTTAATGAGGTAAAGATTTTTATGATTTAAAATTTATCGGAGGAAAATAAGTTTTTATAATTATTATTTTATCATAAAACAGGTTTCTGTTTTGGAGAATTTTAATTTTTTTTTTCTAATTTCGAGAATTCGACGAACAGAATATTCATAATAGAAAACTTATCTAAAACAAACGATGATTTGATTCAATTTAATAATTATTATTGTTGGTAAAGTTTAAAATGTTTATGATCGCAACGATGTAGAAAGAAAAATATTTTTATATGCTAATTATAATTTTATGTGTCTGATATTCAAATGAACAAAATCATTTTTTTGGTCTATAAATTTTTTTTAAATTAGTAAACTGAAAAAAAAATTTTATTTGATTAAAATAATCACTGACTATTATACATTTGATAAATTTATTAATTTATTTTTAGATACAGAAAACAATAGTTTATAATAAAATTTAAAGTTAATAAAGTATGTAAACAATTTGGAATTTTAGGCATATATAATTTTCTATATCTTAAAATTTTTTTCCCGAGGCGAAATTTAAGGCCTACATTACAAGGAGTAAAGTAGGGTTAAACAGACCCTCTTTAGCTTCCTCAACTAGTCGCAAATTTCCCTTTCTTCCACGTTTGCGGATTCAAAGGAGGGTCTAGGGGAGTGTACAAGATCCAAAAAAGGATTCAAATTTCGCCTCGGGTTTCTTGAAATATTGGAAAAATATTTGAAAATCTAAAAATCCCCTATAGGAAATATATTTTTGTGACTTTTTAAAAATAGAACCAGTGAAAATTACAACTATGGAAAAATGAAGGAAAAATATATATATATATATATATGAAGGAAAAATGAATTTCGATTATAACGACAGGCAGCTGTGTACGCGTAAAATCGTTTTCCATCCGTAACAAATGCTTTAAACGCAAATGCAAAAGGTGAAGCATACAAAGAGCAGTATTCGAAACCAAAGGACGAGGCAAACGCAAAGAGAGAAAGAAGAGAATATATTGTGCTCCTAGCGATATCTCAATCCTATAAATCCTATATAGCAATATATATATATGTATAGACAAGACCTCTGCAATCTCTAACTTTAGGATTAATCTCGTCTTTCTCATGTCTCTTCTTTTGACTTTACGTGGGTATTACTTTTATGTAAAGTCAGATAAGTATAATTTTTTTTTAAATTTAGAGCTTTTGGAAGAGTTCACTACTGTTACACTGCTGGTACCAGTAATTTGCCAGTACTAAGCCAGTAATCAATTTTCAATAGAGGGTACATAAAAAATAACCACATTTGTGTATTTGTAATAAAAAAGATCGGCTCAATTTGTTATAAAAATCAAACCTATAAATAAATGTCTACTTTTTGTTCCTTTATTGCTTTTAATAAATTTTATACCCTATAACAAGACATATATTTTCTCGTTAAAAACCGATTTTACAAATACAATGGAAGACAATCGCACTGAAAAAAAAAATTCACCAGGATATATATTTGCATGAAAGTGCATTTACACGTATTGTGAAAGAAAAAAAAAAAAAAATATATATATATACTAAAAGCCTAGTTCAACTGTGAAATCCAAAGTAAATAAATAAATATATTATTATTAAAAATGTCAATTTATTTTTATTATTATAGAAAAATCTAATAATAAACGTGTTTTTCCTACTACTTTTTCAGTCATTTCACAATAAAACTGAGATTTCAGTATCTTTTTTTTTTTGAAAATAAATAAAAAGGTGAATTATTTATGAAATAAAGTGAGAACTAAATTGTATGTATACAAATTTTGATTAATTGAAAATTATTATTTGAATTGAATTAATTCCATTTGGATAAATTGAAATTCAGAAAATTTGTAACTTAAAATCAAAATTTGTATAAATTAAAATTTAGATAATTAAAATTATATCAAATAAAAATAGGGAAAATTTAAAACATAAATGAATTAAAATTTGGATATATTGATATTTGAATTTTGGTTTATTGAAATTTGTGTTAAATAATTTTTAAATTGATGAAAAATTTTGATTAATAATTCAAGCTTGATTTAATTAATTTATTTATATAGGAAAAATTGAAAATTTATAATTTAATGTTCGCTAAATTAATAAATCGCCCAAGAGATTTTAAAAAAAGGTTATTTTTAAACTAATAATAAATTATTTTTTAATATTAATAAACTTAAATCAATGCTTTTAATTTAATTATCGAATTAAATTAAATTTTAAATATATTAGGACATTCGCAAATTAATGGAATCATGAAAAGGTAAAAAATTTTCAAAAATTTATATGAAATGAATGATAAAGTTTTAAATACTTGACTGCACTTTTGTGTGTTATTCTGCGTTTTATTATTAAAAATTGAATTATTTAAATAAAAGTCAAATGTTAATATAGTTCTACTTCAGTAACAGCAAAAGTTATATTCCTTAAGTTGATCCATAAAAGAAAGTAATCAATTTTCTAATTGATTTATCCTTTTTTTACACATTTTAAGATTCCATAAATTACCGCATAAATTTCCATAAATTACCAAAATCAAATTTTTAATTGTCGTTCGTGCTATATATGTTTTTGTAAATTACCGCGAAAATTTCCATAAATTACCGCGGAAATTTCAGTAAATTACCAAAATAATAATTTTTAATTGTCATTTATGCTTTACATATTTTTATGAATTTTAGACAAAATTTCTATAAATTACCACATAAATTTCCATAAATTACCACCAAAATTTCTTTAAATTACCAAAATAAAAATTTTTAATTGTCGTTCGCGCTATATATATTTTTGTGAATTATCCCAAAAATTCCCATAAACATTTTAAATCAAATTTCAACTATTTTATAGAATTCAAAAAGCAAAGAATTTTTTTTTAATTTGTTAAAAAAAATTAAAAAAATTCTAAAAAAATTTTCCGGCCCACCATGGATATTGATTTATCTTGACACTTTATCTTCAAAAATATGTATTGATATTTATTATTTCGATAAAAAAATATTTTTAAAGTTTCAGACACCAAATCGTGCGCTACGCGGAGAATCACCCATATATACAATGAAATATTACTCGTAATTTAAAATAGTGAGAATTAGATCAATAATTTAATTTAGTAGAAATTTTTTACTAAAATATTACTATTTAATTTAGTAATCTTTTTTTAATTAAAGATTTAATGAAAGAAATTGACTAAAAATTAGAAATTTTCACTATAATTTAAATTATTATATATAGTGAACGAATTCTCATATTAATTCAAATTTAGAGAGTATTTAAAATAATTGATTTTTTCTGTAAATTTGTTCAATTTTTCTCCACATTTTTCTTAAAAAATTTTTTTTTCCTGATTTGTAGCTATCGTGATGTAAATTTAAAAAATGATAAAATAAATGTATTTAAATAGAGTGCGAGCATTACTCAAACACTTTTTTTTTAACCAATTCAAATCTTTAACGTGAGGAATGAAGGATGGAGGGGGGGGGGGGGAGAAAAAGTGTATGTACAACAAAAACAAAGTATTTTTCACTCGAAGGCAATTATATTTTTTGTGTCGAAAATTACGGTTCCCAAGAGAGAAAGAGAGAAATACATTCATGGCAACACGTTGGTACGAGAGACTCGAATATATACGCTTGAGTGGTTTAAAGATGAGGTAAGAGAGGGTCGCGCGCAGAATGAAGGTGTGCAAAAATCTGAGGCGCAAGAGAGAGAGAGAGAGAGAGAGAGAGAGAGAGAGAGAGAGAGAGACTACACTGCGGTAGGTAAAAGTTCCGTATTGCGCGCACCGATTATTATTGTTGACGCCCATGGGCGCTAAATTGAGCTGACTGCGCGCATTTGTGTTTGTTACTTTTTTTCCCTCAGTACCGCAATTACATTTTTGGTGCACTTGACCTAGAAAATTAGCTCATATATACATACCCGATAGAATCAGAGGAACGTGCCTGAAAAGAGAAGTAAAAGGGTCTACTCAAAAGAGACCCCCCCGCCACTTGGCCCTGGTCCTCTTGACCTTATGTACCTTTTACTTGTGCCTCTCAACAACCAAACCACCTGTTTCCCGTTCCCAAAAAAACACAGACACACACATATATATATAAAATACTCTCCCCGAATGCCAACAAAACACTAGAGAAGAATTGCTAGATAAAATCTCCATACATTTGCTCCTTGACATCCCTCATACGGGCTTATATATATCTTTGAAATCTTGACTTTTTTTCACCCCATAAACGCGATAAAATAAGAAAACTTTCAAAAAAAAAATTTTTTAGAAATTGTATACCTTGTTAATCACGAGGATTTACTTCACCTGAAAAAATTCCTAACCCCCGTATGCCAGGAATTGACTAATTTGCCTGGTTACAAGAGGAATTAATTCGACAATTAATCGGAATGACTATAGGGAACCTTATCAGAATAACCAGGTACCTTAGTTACATTGACTAGAATCACTTTGACTAAATAAACTGGGACGCATGATTATGTTCTAAAAATCATTAGTCATAATTTACATTTTATCGAATTTTATTTGTCCTAATTAGTTTTGAGCCGAATTTTAATTTGTTCGAAATAGCATTTGGCATAATTTTCATCAATCCGATTTTTTATATGTCAGAATTTTTATTGGGTAGAATTTCATTGAATAGAATTTTCATTGAGATGAATTTTCATTTGTTCGAATTATTATTTGATATAATTTCCATATAATCGATTTTTCATACTACAGAATTTTTACTTAACCGACAAATCATTTAATAGAATTTCTAATTGATAGAATTTTCATTTGTCCGAATTTTCAAATGGCCGAACAAACAATCGACAGAAAGATTTCAGCGCGATTTTTAAAATCAACCAATCAAAAATTATTCATAAAATTGTGATTGGTTGATTTTAACCCAATAAAAATTCTTTAAAATGCCGATTATGTTAAATGAAAAGTCGAGCAAATAAAAATTCTGACAAATAAAAATTCGAAGAAATAAAAATTCTGTGAGTTGAATTTTCCGTTATATAAAAATTCTGACATATAAAAAATCGGATTGATGAAAATTATGCCAAATGCTATTTCGAACAAATTAAAGTTCGACTCAAAACTAATTAGGACAAATAAAATTCGATAAAATGTAAATTATGACTAATGATTTTTAGAACATAATCATGCGTCCCAATAAACTTTAGCAAAATTGACTATAGATACATGTCATATTAACCAAACATCTTAGTTAATATAACTAGTAAACAAGGGGTCAATTCTACTGAATCGACTTTGACAATAATTAATCAAGCCACATAACTGAATTGACTAGGATGCTCGGTTACGCTGACTAGATTTAAAGTTACTATGGTTAATAGTCATTAATGCGAAGCAAATTTTTTCAGTGTTAAATGAATTCGGTAGTTTATATATTTTGACATTATACATTATTGTCACAAAAAAAATATATAATTGAGATGTTATTTTCAAAATGATCAAAGTGTCAATCGAAAGAAACAGGTATATATGTTTGTGCAGATCAAGGTGTATACAAAGAAGAATAAAGAAAAAGCAAAGTGTTTATTTTGACGCGTCGGTCAGCCTGAATTTTTAAGAGAAGACAGAGGCAAAATAATCCGCAGTCTTCTGACACGCCTAATCCTTTATATTGATAAAAAATAAAAGGATTTTTGAGAAACACAACATTGGAGAGTGTCTCTTTACTATATAATAAAATAGTTTGAAGAACTACTTCAACTTTTACATTTATTTTAAAATAGACAATTAAATAATAATATTAATTTTAATAATAATAATAATAATTGAGTAGAATTTCGCGCAGATTTTAAAAGGCACTTGAAATTCGACTTTGTGAATTATTTAATACTCTCACTTGGCTGAATACAAAGTGGGAATTGGTTCCATCAATCAATGTGATATGGTGGTAGAGTATTAAAAAAAAAGTACAAAGTGGTCGGTTATTATTGCAAGTGGGAAAAGCGCGAATGAAACACAGAGACAAGCGAAATAGAAACTGTGTTGAAATGAGTGCGTGAGGAAACGCGCAGCTTACCCATCAGAGAGACAAACGAAACTCGACAATTTTAATGAATCTCAAACCCCTTGTAGAAGGAGAACAACTAACTTAATAATTCCTGTTAATTAACGTTTTATTTCAATTCCCTTAAAAATTATTTTTTTTTTCGTTTTTTTTTCAATACCCAAATTTAATAATACCAACGAATTAATATTATTGATTTTCTATAAAAAAAGAAAAATGAATCTCTCTCTAAATTTTAGAATATCTTCTTGGCGCCTATTTTAAAAATATTTCATGCATTTTATTCTTTAAGTTAGAATACAATATACTCTTAAAATAAGAAATTATATTCTAAACTGTAAGAATAAAATGCATATGGTAAATATTCTTAAATAGACGCCAAGAAGATAAATTTTTAAATTTAGATTTTTTTTTCGGTGTAATGTTTATGTTCTAAAACAGATGAAGTTTTCTCATTTTAAAAAAATTGAATAAAAAATTCTGTTAGGTAGGGTAACTGCACCAGTGGTGGATCAATTAAGCCTACTAAAATTATTTTGACTTTAAAGGTGTACAGATTTTTTCAGATGAAAAATATAGGGTAATCTTTACAATAGTATGAATTAACAAGTCTTCAAGAACACTATCGTGTAGTTTTCGACCTGCTTGTAACGTTTACACCCCCTCATACCCTCATTCAACAATAAAATGACATTGCTCCAGTCGTGGATCATTTACCCCTTTACACTACACAAAAATAACTTAATGATGTAAATTTTTTTCCAAAAGTATTCTATATCGAAAGAATTGATTACTTTCTACTCTAAAAATTAAAAAAGTTTAGACTAAACAATTATTTTTTAAGATTTCATGTGAAAAAGCATAAAATCAACAATTGTTGTATTGCTTTGTTTTCCCAAATATTTTCAAATGATTTTATTTCATAAAACTTATCTATACACCTCCCCTAAACGATAGAAACATTTAGTTCAATTAGAAATATGCTTATTTTAACCTTTTTAACGCTGTTGATCTACCATTTGTACCTGATCCACCACTGGTGCATTTATCCTATATAGAGTATATTCTGTTTTATGGAAAATAAAATGAAAAAAATCCAAGTATAAATAATTTCTTATGTCCGCGGAAAATTTTCGCTAGTTTCATCATCATTCCGAAGATAATTATATTTTCGATGAAATATAAAGGACATAACTATATTGTAAATTGATTAGATTACCATCAGAAGAATTATTAGTATCTCTATAAATATGCTACTAGTAGTCTATTAGTAGATAAATATCAGTTAAACTCTCGTAAAAAAAAAATTGTCTTTTCTGTATTGATAGGATCTTCGACATGTATATATAAATCTTGGAATTCAAGTGAGATGTAAATACTCAATATACGTTTAATAATAATATCAGAGGATGTGCAGGGACAATATATATAAAACTTAACTTAAAGAAGAAATGACTATTTAAAAAAATTAAAAAACAAACACACATTATACAACATTTATATATCATGAAATGTAAGCAGAAAGAGACGAATCTACTTGAAAGTCTGCTGTGTATATGGCTTGTGCAAGCTCCGTTAAGCTCGTATCTTTAAAATGCCACATTATAGTGACAGATCCTTTTACTCCCGTAACATGAGATCTGCGTGCCAACACAATTCTACATTCTCAGCTGGAAAGAAGAGTAGAGTATGTAGAGAAAACTTCCTTGGAATAACCTATATATATATATATATATGTACACTCTCAACTCGGTTTTATCTATTATCTTCTCGACGACTTCGCTCTATAAGAGACGAAAGAGTAAGAGAGAAATATAGAAAAAGATAGGACCGGAATTAAAAAAAAAAAAAAAAAACAAAAGTGAAAGGGAGGTGGAGAATATTTACTGTCTCTCGCAGGAACCGGTAGGCACCTTGAGAGATGCAGAAATATAATCTCCACATCTACAAAGTGTGGAGATTAATGTAGACGTAAGAAAAATGCAAATAATTGCAGTAAAGCGCAGTATCAAACATATGAGATAAGATAAAGTGTATATATATATATACGTGAAAACAAACTCACTGAAAGGAGAAATTCATTCAGCGTTTATTTGCAAAAGCTTTTTATTATATAAATTCTTTTAGTAATTAATATGAATTAATGAGAGTCATTAATACGTTAAACTGTAATATTAATCAAACTTTATATATATTGGGAATTGCGCCCCCCTGCGCGCTTTGCGAATATTAAAATTATTAAAATTTAATCTAAATTTTGAGGTTATGTTCATTTCTTGATCAGGGAATTTGAAGTTATGTTTGCATAGCCTCAAACCCAACAGCGCCTCGACTTACACTGTAAAAAAATTTTTTGGAGATTGTACATTCACAATTTTGTATTTGTGTTAAAATTTGGAAAATTACTATATTCCACACGGAGAGAAAAATCTGCCTTTTATAGTATGAAATAGATTGCTGCTATTTTTCTTTAAACTTTTCATACTAATAGAGCAAAGATTTGAGAATTTTTAGCATGAAACTTGTCTATGCTAATAAAGTTTGTCATATAGCCTCTTATTACATACTTATTATACTTTTAATCCAACGGCGCCATGCGAAGATCGCACATAACATCATCCTACTATGTTTGCATAAGTTCTATGCTTTTTCGGGGATAGACTCTTGCAACTGGCGATTAGGGCAGTTCCAATTCAGTAAAGGTGGGCGTGGCCTAATCGCCAGTTGCAAGAGTCTATCCCCGAAAAAGCATAGAACTTATGCAAACATAGTAGGATGATGTTATGTGCGATCTTCGCATGGCGCCGTTGGATTAAAAGTATAATAAGTATGTAATAAGAGGCTATATGACAAACTTTATTAGCATAGACAAGTTTCATGCTAAAAAGACATACGATTGTACTATAATTAATCAAATTTCATGTCTATATAGCATAGAAAATTTCTGTGCATTAAATGTAAACCTTTCTATACTATAAAAGGCAGATTTTTCTCTCCGTGCATAAGGTTATGTTACTACATTAAAAAAAAGCACTCTTATAATTTTCTGGAAATTTACTACTTTCAAAGTGGGTAATAGGTGAAACATAATTAGTTATTGCATCCTATTACCCACTTTGAAAGTAGTAAATTTACAGAAAATGGTAAGAGTGCTTTTTTTAATGTATTAACATAACCTTATTGAATATAGTAATTTTACAAATTTTAATACAAATACAAATTGTGAATGTACAATCTCCAAAAAGATTTTTTACAGTGTATGTCTTTGAATTTTGAGGTTATGTTTGATCTATGACCTTGAATTTTGAGGTTACGTCTGGAGTCCTGGAAACCTCTGTCCTAGAAGTGGAATTGTGAGGTCATGTTCACTTTAACATACAATTTTGACATATGTGCTTGATTTTTTGAGGTTATGTTTCGTTTAACCCATATGTTTTTGACATGGTTAGTATAATCCTGTTCAAAATTTCTGAATCAGCGTTGGCGGTATACCTTACGTTAAAAAAAATGTTAGGTTGAGCTTGTAATTTTTAAAGTGAAAATACGTAAGGTCTAAAAAGTAATAAGTAATAGTATTATTAGCAGTGGTAAAAATATAATAATAATAATAATAATAATAATAATAATAATAATAATAATAATAATAATAATGATAATAATACTGTGTATAAAAATGTATCAGATTGTCTCGAAGCTCTTGAGTAGCTCCTAATGAAGTTTTTTACACTCGGATTAATGAGGGGCGTAATCACTCGCCACACGCATTTGAAGCGCACAAGAACTGGAAGGGTCATGGTCTGGTGGCTATCAGTCAAAACAAAGGGAATAGAATCTGGTATTGCATGGATGGCTGGCGAGAGAGATCACTGCAGTTCTACCGCGGACAGTTAGTAGTAATCGAACCGAAGAACCCTTCATAATAAAATATACACACTCACACATATTTATATAGAAACAAGTACAAATGCTTATAATATATGCTTAAAGTAAATATACATTCTAAATGTCCGAGAGACGTATATATAGTAGTGGTCATGTTTTGCATATATACTTGTACTGTTCATGCTCACACGCGTATTCCTCCGATCTAATTACGCAGTGAAAAGACACCGTACGACGGTCGTTGCTCTGTAAATGATACGCGCGAAGCCTCATCAAACGTTCCTCTTTTTTTTTTTTCTTTATTTTTATTCGCAATTCTTATTGCATGTGACATTTGACTTTTTTCCAATAACTTTTCAATATAATTCAAGGGAAAAATGATGAAAATATAAATGTCAACACTCTAAATCTGAATCAGTGAAAATTTAGAGTGAATGTTTTTATTGTATATCGTAAACTTTATAGAGGTTCTTATTCAAAAGAGGAGAAAAAAAGGATATTAATGTATAAAAGAGAAAAAATATATAAATCATAAAAGACCGCATTAATGATTCAAATATCTGCAAATAAAAAATGACACAATGACACTAACCAGACGTGTAAAAGAAATCGTAGAAAGTATATATATATTTTACTCTCGATTAAACTCGATTAAAATAAACTGAATAGTAACGATATATGCGTGGAATCGTGTCGAGAATAATGTTATGTGTTCGTTTCATGTAAAAACATGCATTGCCTGAATATATACAACCGGAAGGAAGAAGTTTATTCGCCTGTCGAGATGCAAGAAACATGCAGAAAATCATCAAGACGTTCTGCTCAATGTCAAATAAACTCCCTCATATATATGAGGCAAAATTCCTGAAATGTCCGAACAAAAAATTAAAAGTTCTCGAATTTAATCCATACTTTTCTAAAATGTTGTTATTGTTGGTGAAAGTCTAAAAATCAATTATTATTGAATTTAATAAAATAGTTTTTGAATTACAACGTTTTTAATTTTTGACTTTTGAAAAAAAAAAAATTTTTCAATGTACAATATTTATAAGTAGAATGCATAAAAGTTAACATATATATAATGATTTTTGAAGCTTTTTTGACGAGCTACACGCTGTTAATAAAATTTTTTTTTTTTAAATAACATTTGACCTTGAAATTCAAGGTCAAAATGTTAATTTACGTTTATCTCAAAATCGGATTTTTTAAAATTATTTTTAACTATCTCAATGGAAAGCTTGACTAATTTCCTACAAAACATGTAATTTTCAGAGTGGGATCTTTTAAAGTTTTTGAGATATTAATTAATTAATTAATTAATGTTTATAACAAATGAAATATTTTACAAACGAATAAAGTTACCGTAATTCTGAAGTTAGTAATTGAAAGTTAACGTAATTCCGCATCCAACGAGCCCTATATGAAGTATTTTGGATAAGTAGATTGTTAATAAACAATTAGTTAACATTGCAATTGTTTATTAACAATCTACTTATTCAAAATACTTCATATAGGGCTCGTTGGATGCGGAATTACCTTAACTTTCAATTGGTTAGTTTAGATTTACATTAACTTTATTTGTTTGTAAGATATTTCATTTTTTACTAACAACAAGCATCCAAAAGCCCTACATGAAGTATTTTTGTTCAATTTTAGTTAAATAACAATAAAAAATGAAATATCTTACAAACAAATAAAGTTATTATAAATCTAAACTAACCAATTGAAAGTTAAGCTAATTCCGCATCCAACGAGCCCTATATGAAGTATTTTGGATAAGTAGATTGGTTATAAACAATTGCAATGTTAACTAATTGTTTATTAACAATCTACTTATCCAAAATACTTCATATAGGGCTCGTTGGATGCGGAATTACGTTAACTTTCAATTACTAACTTCAGAATTACGGTAACTTTATTCGTTTGTAAAATATTTCATTTGTTATAAACATTAATTAATTAATTAATTAATATCTCAAAAACTTTAAAAGATCCCACTCTGAAAATTACATGTTTTGTAGGAAATTAGTCAAGCTTTCCATTGAGATAGTTAAAAATAATTTTAAAAAATCCGATTTTGAGATAAACGTAAATTAACATTTTGACCTTAAATTTCAAGGTCAAATGTTATTTAAAAAAAAAAAATTTTATTAACAGCGTGTAGCTCGTCAAAAAAGCTTCAAAAATCATTATATATATGTTAACTTTTATGCATTCTACTTATAAATATTGTACATTGAAAAAAATTTTTTTTTTCAAAAGTCAAAAATTAAAAACGTTGTAATTCAAAAACTATTTTATTAAATTCAATAATAATTGATTTTTAGACTTTCACCAACAATAACAACATTTTAGAAAAGTATGGATTAAATTCGAGAACTTTTAATTTTTTGTTCGGACATTTCAGGAATTTTGCCTCATATATAACAATCCTTTGCGTTTATATAGGTATATGGGTGCAATTCTCCAGAAATAGGTCATTTGAGTAAAAAAATTTTTTTCAAATGTAACTGGAAATTTGATTTCTTTTATCAATTTCTATTTATTGGCATCAAATATAGTTCTAATTAAAGTGATCGATAAAAAAATAAAATTTAAATAATAAACAGATATATTATTCAAAAATAAGTTCTAGGAATAAATATTTGAAAGGTTCCACTGGTAAATTACACAGTTTACAAGTATAAGTTTACAGCAAAGGAAATAGACAGTAGACGCCGGTATGGCTGCACGTGCTGAGATTCTCACCCGTAAAATAAGAACTTTGGGTCTCTCTTAGTTGCACGAAAGGTGGGTATATAGTTAGAGAAAGAGAAGACAGAAAAGGGTGAAGGTTCGCAAATAAGTGAGTAAAAGAGGAAATGACTGACGCTCTCTCTGGCACACACCGTGCGAGATGAATGCATATTTCGCTTTGGCGAACTTCATAACTTGTAAGTTTCTCTTGCAGACATTAAATTAACGAAAATATCCTTCAAACACATCCTTTCGCACAATAAAAAGTGTGAATGTAAAATGAAATTTTGAATTTGTATTTAATGTTTTCAAATTTTCCAATAATAAACATTTGCAATTAATTTATATCTAAAGTTCTGAATATTTAAATAAACGAAATCATTTACTTTTTGTTCTATAAACTTTTACAAATTACATTTATATTAATAAGGTTGACTTTCAAATGGTATTCATCTGATGTCTATAACTTTATCCGCAGAATCCCAATTCATTTAATTTTCATCTCTCTCTCTCTCTCTCTCTCTCTCTCTCTCTCTCTCTCTCTCTCTCTCTCTCTCTCTCTCTCTCTCTCTCTCTCTCTCTCTCTCTCTCTCTCTCTCTCTCTCTCTCTCTCTCTCTCTCTCTCTCTCTCTCTCTCTCTCTCTCTCTCTCTCTCTCTCTCTCTCTCTCTCTCTCTTTCTCTCTCATTCTCTCTCCCTCTCTCTGTCACTTTTGCAATGGAATGAAGCGCACAATCTCGTATTAGTCTTCTTTAATCGTAAGGAATGGCATTCGAGCAGTAATTAATGAAAATTAAAAGGAACGTTGAAATGCAAGATTATCCTCGTGCTGCACAGCTGGTTTTATCACCACAAAACATTTTTCAGAGTCATGAAAAATTTACTTGACAAGATGTTTTCTCCTCTTTTTCTTTATATTTCGTGTCCCGCGATCTTTCCAACCAAGTATTTTATATAAATATATATCTATATAGCGGAGCTATTATATATATATATATATATAAAAGGGGGAAAAAAGCATCATAAAGGTTAATAACAGAAAACTTCTTATTCAACTTTCTTGATCAAAGAGTTATTATTAAAGCAAAATTAAATGAAGCATGTAAAAAAGAAACGGAACTTTATCATAAAATAAAAATATCATCCATATTTTATTTTCATATTTGTCGAATTCTATTGCGATCTAATTTTTTTGTGATACATTAAAAGACCCGAAAGTTTATATATTACAAAAATTTCATTCGACAGAAATTTTATTTGACAAAATTTCTGTTTAACAAAAGTATTAGGTGAGACATTTCATATGAGAAGACGGGGTCATGTCTCGGATTTTTCTCAAAATTCAGTAAATTGTAGTGATAGTGGTGCTAAATGAGTGTACAAATTTTGAATTTGAAATTTTTAATATTTTTCGAGATATTTACAATAACAAATTTGAGCAATATTTTTTTGCTTTACTTATAACTTTTTTCCTATTAAAAATAGAGAAAAATGTTGTAAATGTTTTTTACGCGGAAGATCTTTAACTTTTAGAAAAAAATATTAATTTTTAAACAATTTGTTTAAAAAATAAAATTTGTTTATAACTTTTAACCATGTTCTCCCTCATTTAGAAGCGCGAAAAAAATCATAAATATTGTTTAAGTCATAATAAATTGATGGTTAAATTTTTGAGATGGCATTTTTTTTTGTTTTCGAGATATTAATTAATTAACTAACAAAAGTTAATAAAAAATGAAATATTTTACGAACAAATAAAATTAGAGTAATTTAAAAAACACCATTATAATGCTTATCAAAATCCGCATCCAACGAGCCCTATATGAACTATTTCTAATAAACGGGTGTTAAATTAATAATAATTAATAAAATTTATTTAAATAATTAATAAAATTTGAAGAAATAAAGATAAATCGTCAATTCTTTTTTTATTTGGAAGATCATCTAATTCTGTGTCAAAAAAAGAATATTAAGTATTACCAAGAATCAAAAATTAATTATAAAATGTTATTTAGAAAAAGACTTAAACAATATTCATGATTTTTTTCGCGCTTCTAAATGAGGGAGAACATGGTTAAAAGTTATAAACAAATTTTATTTTTTAAACAAATTGTTTAAAAATTAATATTTTTTTAAAAAAATAATTTTTTTCTAAAAGTTAAAGATCTTCCGCGTAAAAAACATTCACAACATTTTTCTCTATTTTTAATAGGAAAAAAGTTATAAGTAAAGCAAAAAAATATTGCTCAAATTTGTTATTGTAAATATCTCGAAAAATATTAAAAATTTCAAATTCAAAATTTGTACACTCATTTAGCACCACTATCACTAAAATTTACCGAATTTTGAGAAAAATCCGAGACATGACCCCGTCTTCTCATATGAAATGTCTCAGGTACCAAACTTTCTGTTGGACAGAACTTTCATTCGAAAGAATTTTGATCTTAAAGAATCATCATTTAACAAATCTCACCTAACAGAATTTTCATTTGACAGAATATGCGAGTATAGCAGAAATTTCATTGAACAGAACAAAGCCATTGAATATATTTATAAACTTAACTATACCTTGGTTCTGACCAATGAAATTTCTGCTATACTCATATTCTGTCAAGTGAGATCTGTCAATTTCCTTCATTTGTAAAAATAAAAGAAATAAAAATGAATCCAATAAATAAAGAACGAATTTGAAAAAGAGGGAAAATGGATTTAAATAACCATAAATATACCACAAGGAAAAGGCATAAAGTCGCACAAACTGAATTTGACATGATCGTTTTTCTTAATCTCATGCACGCACGCTGCAGCCGGCCCTTGAAATCGTAGTAGGCGGGTACCTGGACGCGTAATGTAGATTTACATCGATTCGCGAACTATAGCCACCTCTTTGGTTCAAGTTAAAGAATGTGCGCTGCTATAGTTCATGCATTGGCCACATTCCTCTCCCATGCCTTGAACGCTCTTCTTCCTTCATCTCTCTTTCACTCAACACAAGTTCCCTTTACTTGAATGTATATATATTTATATGTATATACAGGGCCCATGTGTCCTCTGTTATAATCTTCGTGGACCAGTCTCCAAGCGAAGGACTCGAACTGCCCTTCAGATTGAACAATGCATCCATAACCACCTTCCTTTTCAACAACGATAATATTCACTTTATACATATATATGTATACGAGGAGGCACCCAATCATTTGTGTTCAATTTGTCGATTTACCAAGCACTAGAAATCGATATCATTCGTATTATATTATCCATTTAACCAAATACATAAACCTATAATTTCAATTTTGCCTGTTTCTTTGTTAATACTTCCCGAGTAAAATTAGTAAAAATTTTAATTAATTTGAATTAGTGACTCACTTTTTGCTTCTAAATTAGTTAAATTTCACTAATTCAAAAACAAAAAGTGAGAGTCACTAATTCAGATTAGTTAAAATTTGTACTAATACAGATTTAGAGAGTAAGTAGAAATAACCTATACAAAAATGCTTTAGTTGTTAAATTCTAACTCTTTCAATTTAGTAAACTCTTCGGAATGCAAATTTAGAGTATGTAAATTTATAAAATTATGGTTCATTATGGAACTTTTTATCATTTTTTCTCCAGCTCAAAATCAGTATATCCTATATGCAAGAATCATTTTTAGTTCAGGTTGTGTCTCAAAAATATTGTAACTTAAAAATCTCCTATTAAAAAATACTCTTCTTTTTCGAAGTGATGTTTCAACGCTCCAAAAAAAAGAAGAAAAAAAAACTTGGAAAGAATTCTCACAATAATTAGGGTTGGGTCAATTTTCACTATATATACAACAGAGTAAAATTTCACGCCAAGGAATTTTAGAAAGAGAATTAACTTGGAAAAAAATTTTGTTCCTTACTCGCGCGTAATTATCGGGTCATTAACCGAAACACAGTTTCTTCAATCTTCTCTCTCTCTCTCTTTCTTTGGCGATGGAATGAAGTAAAACAAATGATGACTTCTCTCAAGACCGGAATTCCTACTTTGTTAATTTCATCGATGCCAATTACTCATAGTAAACTTTCCCAGCGCTTTAGGCTGAATAAATCAAAGTGTATGCGGGGATGGTGTATATAATCGTTGCGCGTGAAAGAGAGAGATAGAGAATTAAAGCGCAAAGTGGCGTCCTCGAGACCGAGGCCATCAGCCTCAGGATGTCCCATTGAATGTTGGGACACTTATTGCGTCTTCTCAAATATGTCTAGAGAGTCTAGACTCAAATTGAGTGTGTGGATTTGAAATTTGAAGGATGGTATATATGTATATATATATATATATATAAAATACTAGAGAGTGCCGTATCAGGTAGGTGTAGTGTAGTTAAATGTGGGAGCGTCTTAGGTCAGACATAATAGTCTGTTGGGCTGCAGGTTAAACTGGCGGCAGGCGAACAGGTTGGAACGGGTTAAAGGAATGCCGCGGGAGTAAAAGAGAGCAAAAGGGACCTTCAGAGAAAGCCAGAAGATATATCCCTCTATCTTTTTTCATCTTTCATTTACTGTCCCTCTTCTTTACACGCTTCTTTTTCCATCCACATATTCAATATAAGAAGCCAGTTCCTCTTCTTTCCTTGCTATATATTTCACTTTCTCTCTTTCTTTTTCTCACCCCTCTTCCCTATCATCCCTCTCTTATTCTAAAGACTTTCTGTCACTGTTGTTTCATTCTTCTTTCAGGGCCGTAATCTCTGTCCCCATTTTTTTATTTTTCACAAAATGTAAAAATTCATTATACATGTCTTTTGTTCTCTGCGATATTTCTTTGTTGATGGCATTATTATCACAATTTAAGTGGAATTACTCACATAGTATAGTCAGACACATTGATGACTTTTTATTGTGTCTGACTTGACATTGATTTCTCTACTGACTTATATTAACAATATCGTGCGTGTATTAGACGAAATATATGTAATTTACAATTTTTGCCTCTAGATATACTCATTTGTAAGATTATTGTAAATTATTTCATTATTTTTAAATGGAATTCTCTTTTTGTCATCAAATTGGAAATAATTTTCCTTATTGATACATTGAGACACTTTTTTGTTTGAAAATTTAATGTAGTACCATTTTAATTTTTAGGGAAAAAGGGGAAATTATTTGAATTTCTAGTTTTTCGCGCGGCTAAAAAAGAAAAAAACGACTTTAATCGTACAGGAAACTTAATAAAAATAGATATAATAATACATAAATATTGGTAAATAAATTATAAAAATACTTTTAATTGTCAGAAACAAGTTTTATAAAATATTATTTTTGTGCTGTCAGTGCAACACTGTACATATAAGAAGGTAAACCTAATCTTCTTTACCGACTCTTGATATTCACAAGTAAAAAATTTCTAGTTTTGAAAAAGGAATAACAGATTAAATTATCTTATATTGATATAATTATTCTGATTTTATTTAATTTCATAATTAATTATCTGTTTCCTTCTTCGAAAAGAGAAATTTTTAACTTGTAAATATCAAAAGTCGGTAAAGAAGATTACTTTTACCTGCAGAATCACATGTACAGTTTTGCACTGACAACACAAAAACAATATTTCATAAAATACATTGTTTCTGCCAATTACAAGTATTTTTATACATATTTTATTTATCAATATTTATCTATTATTATCTATGTTTATTAATTTTCCTGTACGGTTAAGGTTAAGTCGTTTTTTTTCTTTTTTCTCCTCCTTATTTTTTCTAAAATTATTTAAAAGATCGTCATTAAATTTTAGTACAAAAAATTGTAATATTTGAAACACTCTCAGTGATAAAAATGATCAAAATAAATTATTAAAAAAAAGAATATTTTTTACGTTTTAAAAAAAAATATAGTTCGAATACATCCCTGGCGCCTCGTACATCTAATCGAGGTTTGCTCTCATTCGTTTTGTCTCTTCTTGAAAGAAGAAGGGCACATCGCCAAGGGAACGATCTTCTGGAAAAGAGAACGATGAGAGGGGGGGGGGAGGTTGATTTTTAAGGGGTATTAGTCATTTGAGACACCGCCTAAAGTCTTGTTCCTCTTCTTGGACCATTCCTCCTCACTGAAGCTGTCCCTCGCGCGCGATGCACTCTCTCGATGCACGGTCTTCGGGTATTATTTACATTGGAATCTTGATCAATTCCTGCCCTACAGTTCTCTCCAAATGTTTTTCTTCTCACGGTGTGTGCCTGCCTTATTCTTTCTTGTCCTTTCTTTCGAACCCCTAAAAAAAAGAAAAAAAAAAAAAAAAAAGATTCTGCGCGATCCCAATGGAATTCGCTCGATTCTTGATATCACTCTTTCTCTCTCTCTCTCTCTCTCTCTCTCTCTCTCTCTCTCTCAACTTGGATATTTACTCTCAATTCTAGGCCAATCGGATTATAAACTCAAATGTGATACACCAGAGAGAGCCCTATACTCGTTTCAAATAAACCCAATCGGTTGGAATTTAATTTGGGGTCCCAGGAGAATTCAATTCTATATGCCGAAATGAAATTCTCTCAAGAAAGTGGATTCTCTTTAGATTTCACGGTCCTTTTGCTATATGGCGCTTATTTATAAAGACACACAAAGTGGTATGTAATTAAGAGAGTGCTTTCGGAACCTTTAGTGTTATATATATATATATATACAGTAGACTCTCACAAACTGTCCCAAGTGAAATTTTCGACATTCAGTAACTGTCCCTTCCGTTATGCCACGCCTACAAGGGTAGGTAGTGGGAATTGCAGGATCGTATCTTGTCTATTTGTGTTCTATAGATACAAAGGTTCTAATAAACTGTTTTATATACAATATTCAATATAAATAAAACTATAACTAAAATTAATTTTATCAAATTTTAAAAGATTCAGTTGTAGAATTTTCAAAATACATTATTTTGCCCAAAAATTTGTTGTTATATAATAATTATTTGTCATTTTATATTTATTGTTTAAAGTAGGTGAACAATTATTACATATAATTTTTATTGAATTTCTTACAAACAATAGCTGATTTGACCCTTTAAAAGATTTTCAACAATTCTGTACGTTGAATTTTATTAAAAATATTTTGTTCAAGAGTTAAGAAAAATAAAATTTTAGTTCTATTAACAATTTTTTAGTTTGACGTTGTGTTAATGGGTTGAACCTCTTTAATGTTTAAAAAAAAATTATATATCATTCACATTAAAAATGTTAAATAAATTAAATATTAATATTATTAATTTACATGAAATAAATAATATTTTAATATTTATATTAATATTATTAATATACGTATATTAAATATATAAGATTTAAATAAAATTTTTTAAGGCAGAGATCCCCCTTGAAATTTTACTCCGTTTCGGCTCTGGCAGCTCGCACTTTTGGCCAAGGAAAGGGAAAACGAAAAGTGGGGAGCGGGACAGTTTCTGAATGTCGGTCAAAGACAGTTTCTGAATGTGGACAATTTGCGACGTCCGAGAAGTTGGCAACGCCATTTCATTTTTTCAAAAAATCAATTTTTGTGCTAAATTGTGCTAATTTTGTGCTAATTTGTGCTGCAAAAATTTTTTTGAAAAAATTAAAAATAGGGGTCAAAAATTTAAAAAAACAGTTTTTGGCAAAAAATTTATGATTCACTTTTATTCTAAACAAATCATTTGTCCAGTTATAATGTAACAACAATACAATCTACCAAAAAAAGTGAAAAATTTTTTTTTTTTTAAATACAAAAATTTAATATTCAAAATTAACATTTTTAACCCTAAAATGGGTAAATATCAAAATTTCTCAAAATCAATTTCTGTGCTGTATTCTACAATACTAGCACAAAAATAATATCAAAAAATATTTTTAAAAAACTGAGTTTAATTAAAAGAAATTGCAATTTTATTACTCAAAATTAAGATTTTTAACCCTAAAATGGGTAAATATCAAAATTTCTCAAAATCAATTTCTGTGCTGTATTCTACGATACTAGCACAAAAATAATCTCCAAAAACATTTTTGAAAAACTGAGTTTAATTAAAAGAAATTGCAATTTTATTACTCAAAATTAACATTACTAACCCTAAAATGGGCAAATATCTTAACTTCTGAAAAACAATTTCTGTGCTGTATTCTACAATCCTAGCACAAAAATAATCTCAAAAAAAATTTTTGAAAAATTGTTTAATTTAAAGAAATTGCAATTTTATTACTCAAAATTATCATTTTTAACCCTAAAATGGGTAAATATCAAAATTTCTCAAAATCAATTTCTGTGCTGTATTCTACAATACTAGCACAAAAATAATCTCAAAAAATATTTTTAAATAACTGAGTTTAATTAAAAGAAATTGCAATTTTATTGCTCAAAATTAAGATTTTTAACCCTAAAATGGGTAAATATCAAAATTTCTCAAAATCAATTTCTGTGCTGTATTCTACAATACTAGCACAAAAATAATCTCAAAAAATATTTTTAAAAAACTGAGTTTAATTAAAAGAAATTGCAATTTTGTTACTCAAAATTAACATTTTTAACCCTAAAATGGGTAAATATCAAAATTTCTCAAAATCAATTTCTGTGCTGTATTCTACAATACTAGCACAAAAATAATCTCAAAAAATATTTTTAAAAAACTGAGTTTAATTAAAAGAAATTGCAATTTTGTTACTCAAAATTAACATTTTTAACCCTAAAATGGGCACATATCAAAATTTCTGAAAAACAATTTCTGTGCTGTATTCTACGATACTAGCACAAAAATAATCTCAAAAAACATTTTTGAAAAACTGAATTTAATTAAAAGAAATTGCAATTTTATTACTCAAAATTAAGATTTTTAACCCTAAAATGGGCAAATATCAAAATTTTTAAAAAACAATTTTTGTGCTGTATTCTACAATACTAGCACAAAAATAATCTCAAAGAACATTTTAGAAAAACTGAGTTTAATTATAAGAAATTGCAATTTTATTGCTCAAAATTAAGATTTTTAACCCTAAAATGGGCAAATATCAAAATATCTGAAAAACAATTTCTGTGCTCTATTCTACAATACTAGCACAAAAATAATCTCAAAAAAAATTTTAAAAAACGAAGTTTAATTAAAAGAAATTGCAATTTTATTACTCAAAGTTAACATTTTTAACCCTAAAATGGGCAAATATCAAAATTTCTGAAAAAATTTTTAGAAACTAATTTTTGTGCTGAATTGTGCACAACCAGCACAAAATTAAACTCTAATAACATTTTTTAAAAATATCTATATTTTCCAAAATAACTAAATTTTTAATTTAAGAATAACGATCATAACCAAAAAAATTACAAAAATGAAAATTTTTGGAAATTAATTTTTGTGCTGAATTGTTCCACGACCAGCACAAAAATAAACTCTAATAACATTTTTTAAAAAGATCTATATTTTCAAAAATAACTAAATTTTTAATTTAACAATAAGGATCATAACCAAAAAAATTACAAAAATGAAAATTATTAGAAACTAATTTTTGTGCTGAATTGTGCACGACCAGCACAAAAGTAAACTCTAATAACATTTTTTAAAAAATCTATATTTTCAAAAATAACTAAATTTATAATTTAGAATAAGGGCGCACTCACACCTCTGGCTGCCTGCACAGGCAGCCAGTGAGAGCCAATCAGAGAGTCAGTAGATTTAAATTTGAATTTTCTGTCTCTCTTACTCTTGTACGTTTTCTGCGTGGTGGGAGGCTGCCTGTGCAGGCAGCCAGAGGTGTGAGTGCGCCCTAACGATCATAACCAAAAAATTTTCAAAATTTTAAATTTTCTTTATACTCCAGTGTTGGGAAGTTTATTTTTGGGGTTTATTTCCATGTATTGTACGTAAAACTCTTAGAGTGATGCGTCACTGCTCAACAAATGCAAAATCGATATATCGAATTATCGATTCTTTAAAAGTATCAAAAGCGACTTACCCATCCTTGTTTGGCGTCACTGGTGTGCTTGGTTGTCTTAGATTTCGCCATTTTGGATGTCTAAATATTTGTGAAAAGTTCAGTCGTTGGCAAATTATTTTTCGTGTTACTTTTGTAAATTGTTATAACCTTTTTTTCACTTTCGATATATATGAAGTGATTTCAACATCTGTTATTAAAGATATTTTCATAATAAACTCTTATTATTTATCGTTGCGAGTTCTACATAGTAATGGTAAGTATCAGAATAATACTTATATTAGGTTTTTTGAACTAAATAAACAGTACGAAATAAATAGGTTTTATGTTAAAATTATTTCTTTATAAAAACTAGAAAAGTAAGAAATTGACTTATAAGAAAAGTTGTGTAAAATTATTGTGGATAGTATTTCACCTAAAATTTTAAATTAATTTGAAGGTTAAATGATTTCAACAGGTAGTAATGATCAATTGTTTTTAATATAATATTTTCACAATTCAATGAAGTTTAAACTAGAATAAAAGCCGTAGTTATTTTGTATTATTATTTGAACTAAGTTTTTTTGTAAATTTTCATTTTAAAAAAATGATATTAAATGTAGTATTTAAATTGTTGTTCTTGTGGCTTGCCTGAGCCGAAAAAGAAATAATGAAATTATCTAAGTAAATCTTTATTGGCATTAAATATTTTTTGAAATAATCCAAAAATCGAAAATTTTTTGTTTGAACAATACTTTATTTGGTGGAACTAACAGTTCGCATAATTAATATTATGTCATGTTGAAATACAGTGAAACAAAAATTCGTGTACTATTTTTTTAAGGTTATGTGATTGTAGTGATTTTCAATGTAAATATTCTCCAAAAGTTTTCTCGTAAAATATTTAATAGATTAAGTTGAAATTTTATAGAAATCTCTAAAATAGTATAAGGAATCGATGTTATGTGACAGATTATATTAATTTTTTTGTCAAAAAATGTATTCTTAACAAATTACATATTTAGGGAAATGATTATTATTGAACTTAAGGCGTATTAAATTTTCCTCAAATATGCTATTTTTTAAAAATAAATTATCTGACAAAATATTAATGAATTTTGCCACATGACAACGAATTCTGATACTATTTTTTAGTTCTCCGCAAAGTTTTAGTTCATTTTATCAAGATTTATGAGAGATAACCTGCGGAGAATATTTGTGTGTGAAATCACAATAATCACATAACCTTATAATAAAAATTTAAATGTATAATAATTTCTCGTATAAGTGAAAATGGAATGAAATAAAGTTTCAGACAAGTAAAAGTTTCGTAAATCGTAGAATTTGACCTAGCATTTAAGCAACTATAAAAATTCAATTCATTAAATAATTATACGCTTTTTTCTATAAAATTCTGTTCAGATTTTCTAACTAGTTGGAAAGTTATAAATGTTTTTATTGAAAACAATTAAATAAAATATTTTTTCATTGCTAAATCCATATTTATGCTTTTACAGAATTTACTACAAGATGAGACACTGGAAAATCAAGAAGAGGGAGATAATTTGAATAAAAGGAAGCGTGGAAGGCACAAGTCAATAACCACTAAAATAGAAAATTTAAAAGAAGTTTTGAGAAAACAAGAGTTCCACAGTATTGTTTCACAGAACGGAGAAATAGCTACCCCATCATCAGAAATTTACCAACAAATATCGGATGCCATGGAATTAATAAATAAAATGCAACCAAAATACATTTATACAATTCTTCTGGAGAATCGGTACAACGTATTTTCAGAATTAGCTGAATATTTGAAGATTGAACCACCACTCAAAGATTTTAGTTTCAATGATAGCAGTATACTTAATACATCTGAAAATGCTTTTGAGTTTCGATTGAATGTGACAGAAATTTGGCCTTCTATGCGACCTGATACAAATTTACATCATTTTCGAGATAGAGACCGAATCGTCAGAAAATTGAAAAAAAAATCATGGACTCATGTTTTGTATGAAGATATAATTAATATCACAAATATCCCATGCGCTTTGGCTTTTAATAATTCGAGAATAACTGAATCTGGAATATTTGTAACAGTTGAAGCCTCATGCTCGGAATGTTTTTGCAAATTTAAAGGTGAAATTATTGATGAACCAAAGGAAGGAGAGAAGGCAATAATGATGGATTGTAGAATCACAGATTTTAATAAATTAGTAGCCCATGAAAAGAAACGGAATTTACAGGGAAAATTAAGAACAGCTGTTGGAAATGTTCTAATTGATAAAAGCTTATTTCCTTCTCAACAACGAAAAAATGAAGCGCATCGTCTTATTCAAACGGTCGGGGACGAAAGTCCACCGAACTTGTATAAGACAACAGTTTTAAGTAAAGCTAAACAAGAGCGTTTGAATGAGAAATTGGGTATAGTTTGTTCAAACCCCATTGAAAATTTATCTATCCTAAAATACGATAATAAATATAATGGTGCAATTCGAAATATAGGAAAAGATCCCGTGTTCGTACATTACTGGACAAAAGAACAACAGTTAATTTATGAGAAATTTTCAAACAAAATGTATTTTGATGGGACTGGAAGTTTAGTAAAGAAGATAAAACTTCCCAACAATAATTTATGCCCTCATATATTTCTCTACCAAGGTCTTGTTGATGTCAACGGAGTATCAGTACCGGTAATCCAAATGTTATCATCATCACACTCAACAGTAGCAATACAAAACTGGCTTTTTGAATTTAGGCGGATTGGTTGTATAGAAAATAAAAATTATCCCTTTCCTCAAGAGATAATAACGGATTTTGACAAAGCCCTTTTAGGTGCTGTTGCACGTGTTTTCGTGGAGGTAAAAAGTTTAATTTATTATTTATACATGTGCTTCGAAATAATACAAGGCAGTGATTTGGAAATGCCACACTGCATTATCCGTTTAGACGTCTGCCATTACACAAAAATGGTTGCTTACTGGAATTGCTACCCAAAGCGTCAACCAGGAGTGAAAGCCATTTACTTAAGAGCCATGTGTATTTTAAGAAGACAGGAGAATTTTAATGAATTCGAAACTATGGTTATCCATATTCTCACATTGGCATTGTGCAAAAGCGGAAATAATGGAAGCTATGCTGCTACATCGAAAGAATTTTTAAAATTAAAAATAAGAGGCGTTAAAGACCCAACAGCAGAAAGCATTTTAAAAAGTGAAAATGAAAATAGTGGATGTGCCGAGGAGAAAAATATGATTTTGGATGAAGCAGAAGAAGCATTTATTAATTCAACATCACTGGGCAAATGGATTGACAACATTTATGATGAAGTGCAGAAGAAAGCCGAGAATGAAAAAACAACCAATGATGATGAGGTAAATGCTTATTATCTCCCACAATTTGCGAAAAAATTTAAAAATTTGCTGGTATATTTTCCACTTTTCACGGAAATTATGAGCAAAGAAGTTGGTTTTGGAACTTTGAATCCCTCATCATCAGCCATCGAGTCGTATTTCAACGATTTAAAAAATCGTGTTTTCAGACTTGCAGGTCTTCCATTGCGATTGGATAAATTCGTCATTCTTCATCTTCAAGATATAGAAAAGAAATTAAAATCAGCTGCAACTGGAGCGCTAACGATTACAGAAACTGGGGAAATTGAAGCCGTTTTAAAAAAATCGGTATCTTCAAATAAAAGAAAACAAAACAATGAATTGACAAAAGTACCAGTTCCAGCAAAAAAGAATAGAATTGATAAATCAATCAAAAAAACTATTCATGACAATGCAAGTGTTGCAGAATTAGCAAATGAACACAATTGGAGAAACAAAATCAAAAAAGTTCATATAACTAAAGAAGATATCCATGTCAACGATGAAGAATCTGATGAAGGAAATGTTTCAACTTTCTCTGAAGACTGCGAGCAAAACAAAGTACAAATAGTAAAAGAAGAAGAAGATTCCGTTGATGATTTTATTCAAAAAGATGTTTCCAATTTCAAAGAATTACAGGTTTGTTTAAAAGAGACTAATAAAAAGAAAAAAGGTGCACAATACGGAGAATACTGTCCTCATTTTGAGCCTTCTGTCAACTATTATACATGGTTGCCCATTTTACCAAACGGATCGATTTGTAAAAACGTTAGAGAACATCAGCTCATAACAGTCGTGTCGAATTCATGTGCTTTAGATAGTCTTGTACATGTAATAAGTATGCTTATAATGAACAATGAATTTTACAATGAACAAATTAGCGAATTTGAAAGCGATATATTTTCGTTGGCAAAAATTTTTATTAAAAAAAAATTAGGAGCTGAAGTTTTCAAAGAACGTGCAAGAGTTCTTCGCAATTCAAGTGCTACTATAAAGGAAGTAAAGCAATACGATAAAAAAATCAAAACAGGCAAATCAGTGATAAGCATAGTTACAATAAATGCTGTTTGTAATCTAACTGAACTAACAACCAATCTCTTCTCTGCAACGCCGAGTTATACAGTTGAGTATACATGTACTATATGTAAAAAGATACAAAAAGATGATTTTATTATAGGCCATATTGACTTACAAGTCATTTATAATTCTGGCATCGTAAATTTACTTGAAGCACTGCAAATTCCTCCTCGAAAAGATAAAATTTGTTGCAAAGAAAAGAAAAAAATGACAATTTACTACGGACCACACCTTCTAATATCTGTAGAAGTTGGAAAACGAAACGACACAAGAATCTGTGACATACTAAAAATTATAAATCTTGGTCAAAAGACCGAATATAAGATTGCTGGATTTATTGGATATTCCGGTTCATATAACCCAGAAATTCCTGGACATTATAAGGCGTATGTTCTAGTCAATCAAACTTGGTTATTGTATGATGATTTATCATCATCAAAACAACCAGAAAAGATATTTGACAACGAAAAAGTGGTGGATCCACATGTTTTAATTTATTCAAAAGAGGCAACAAACAAACAAAATTGATTGTATGCGAAATATAAGAACCAAAGATTTTAAAAAAATGAAGTATTAAAAAATTACTGTCCTCAAAGAAATAGTAATGTAAAAAGTTACAAAACATGTATTGCTCAGCAATACCTATTACCTTATAAGTGATAAAAAAAAGTTATTTATGTATCCAATAATAAGTTTTTATATTTTATTTATTTATTATATTTTATTTTTATATATCTATATATAGACTAAGTGAATAAAACATTTTGGAAGTTAAAGTGAAAGGAAAAGTGCATTTTAATAAAGTGATTTTAATTTTCAAAATATAGCAAGAACATTGTATTCCTTGTTTATTTTTTTGCACTATTCAGCGAAAAGAAACAATTCTAAAAACTGTGCTTTTTAAAATTCAGCGTTTATGATCGTTATTGTTAAACAAAATGTTGATTACTTTGGAAAATATACATATTTTTAAAAAAATGTCAAAGAAGTTTCATTTTTACAAAGACATACATACATTTCCGCACAAAAATGTTTTCAAGAATTTTGATTTTCAAAAATTTCAGGATTGAGAAAACCTTTTTAAAAATAAAAAATGAGATATCCTAGAAAAAATAGATATTTCCAAAAATTGGTACTGAGGTATGATTTGTGATAATTATGCACAATTCAGAAAAAAAATTTATTTATAAATACTTTGATTTTTCAAAATTTTCTGTTTAAGATCATCAATGTCACATTAAAAAATGAGTTAATTTTGAAAATATAAATATTTTTAAAAAATGTTATTAAAGTTTATTTTGGTGCTGGTAGTGCACAATTCAGCACAAAAATTAATTTCTAAAATTTTTAAATTTTTTGATTATGATCGTTATTGTTGAATTAAAAATTTAGTTATTTTTGAAAATATAGATCTTTTTAAAACATGTTATTGGAGTTTATTTTTGTGCTGGTCGTGCACAATTCAGCACAAAAATTAGTTTCTAAAAATTTTCATTTTTGTAATTTTTTTGGTTATGATCCTTATTGTTAAATTAAAAATTTAGTTATTTTTGAAAATATAGATCTTTTTAAAAAATGTTATTAGAGTTTATTTTTGTGCTGGTCGTGAACAATTCAGCACAAAAATTAATTTCTCAAAATTTTCATTTTTGTAATTTTTTTGGTTATGATCGTTATTGTTAAATTAAAAATTTAGTTATTTTGGAAAATATAGATATTTTTAAAAAATGTTTTCAGAGTTTATTTTTTAGCTGGTCGTGAACAGCCCAGCACAAAAATTAATTTCCAAAAATTTTCATTTTTGTAATTTTTTTGGTTATGATCGTTATTGTTAAATTAAAAATTTAGTTATTTTGGAAAATATAGATATTTTTAAAAAATGTTTTCAGAGTTTATTTTTTAGCTGGTCGTGAACAGCCCAGCACAAAAATTAATTTCCAAAAATTTTCATTTTTGTAATTTTTTTGGTTATGATCGTTATTGTTAAATTAAAAATTTAGTTATTTTGGAAAATATAGATATTTTTAAAAAAATGTTATTAGAGTTTATTTTTGTGCTGGTTGTGCACAATTCAGCACAAAAATTAGTTTCTAAAAATTTTTTCAGAAATTTTGATATTTGCCCATTTTAGGGTTAAAAATGTTAATTTTTAGTAATAAAATTGCAATTTCTTTAAATTAAACAATTTTTCAAAAATTTTTTTTGAGATTATTTTTGTGCTAGGATTGTAGAATACAGCACAGAAATTGTTTTTCAGAAGTTAAGATATTTGCCCATTTTAGGGTTAGTAATGTTAATTTTGAGTAATAAAATTGCAATTTCTTTTAATTAAACTCAGTTTTTTAAAAATCTTTTTTCGATTATTTTTGTGCTAGTATTGTAGAATACAGCACAAAAATTGTTTTTCAGAAATTTTGATATGTGCCCATTTTAGGGTTAAAAATCTCAATTTTGAGCAATAAAATTGCAATTTCTTTTAATTAAACTCAGTTTTTCAGAAATGTTTTTTAAGATTATTTTTGTGCTAGTATTGTAGAATAGAGCACAGAAATTGTTTTTCAGAAATTTTGATATTTGCCCATTTTAGGGTTAAAAATCTTAATTTTGAGCATTAAAATTGCAATTTCTTTTAATTAAACTCAGTTTTTTAAAAATCTTTTTGCGATTATTTTTGTGCTAGTATTGTAGAATACAGCACAAAAATTGTTTTTCAGAAATTTTGATATGTGCCCATTTTAGGGTTAAAAATGTTAATTTTGAGTAATAAAATTGCAATTTCTTTTAATTAAACTTAGTTTTTTAAAAATATTTTTTGAGATTATTTTTGTGCTAGTATTGTAGAATACAGCACAGAAATTGATAATGAGAAATTTTGATATTTACCCATTTTAGGGTTAAAAATGTTAATTTTGAGTAATTAAATTGCAATTTCTTTTAATTAAACAGAGTTATTCAAAAATGTTTTTAGACATTATTTTTGTGCTAGTATTGTAGAATACAGCACAGAAATTGTTTTTCAGAAGTTAAGATATTTGCCCATTTTAGGGTTAGTAATGTTAATTTTGAGTAATAAAATTGCAATTTCTTTTAATTAAACTCAGTTTTTTAAAAATCTTTTTTCGATTATTTTTGTGCTAGTATTGTAGAATACAGCACAAAAATTGTTTTTCAGAAATTTTGATATGTGCCCATTTTAGGGTTAAAAATCTTAATTTTGAGCAATAAAATTGCAATTTCTTTTAATTAAACTCAGTTTTTCAGAAATGTTTTTTAAGATTATTTTTGTGCTAGTATTGTAGAATAGAGCACAGAAATTGTTTTTCAGAAATTTTGATATTTGCCCATTTTAGGGTTAAAAATCTTAATTTTGAGCATTAAAATTGCAATTTCTTTTAATTAAACTCAGTTTTTTAAAAATCTTTTTGCGATTATTTTTGTGCTAGTATTGTAGAATACAGCACAAAAATTGTTTTTCAGAAATTTTGATATGTGCCCATTTTAGGGTTAAAAATGTTAATTTTGAGTAATAAAATTGCAATTTCTTTTAATTAAACTTAGTTTTTTAAAAATATTTTTTGAGATTATTTTTGTGCTAGTATTGTAGAATACAGCACAGAAATTGATAATGAGAAATTTTGATATTTACCCATTTTAGGGTTAAAAATGTTAATTTTGAGTAATTAAATTGCAATTTCTTTTAATTAAACAGAGTTTTTCAAAAATGTTTTTAGACATTATTTTTGTGCTAGTATTGTAGAATACAGCACAGAAATTGTTTTTCAGAAGTTAAGATATTTGCCCATTTTAGGGTTAGTAATGTTAATTTTGAGTAATAAAATTGCAATTTCTTTTAATTAAACTCAGTTTTTCAAAAATATTTTTGGAGATTATTTTTGTGCTAGTATCGTAGAATACAGCACAGAAATTGTTTTTCAGATATTTTGATATTTGCCCATTTTAGGGTTAAAAATCTTAATTTTGAGCAATAAAATTGCAATTTCTTTTAATTAAACTCAGTTTTTTAAAAATCTTTTTGCGATTATTTTTGTGCTAGTATTGTAGAATACAGCACAGAAATTGTTTTTTAGAAGTTAAGATATTTGCCCATTTTAGGGTTAGTAATGTTAATTTTGAGTAATAAAATTGCAATTTCTTATAATTAAACTCAGTTTTTCTAAAATGTTCTTTGAGATTATTTTTGTGCTAGTATTGTAGAATACAGCACAAAAATTGTTTTTTAAAAATTTTGATATTTGCCCATTTTAGGGTTAAAAATGTTAATTTTGAGTAATAAAATTGCAATTTCTTTTAATTAAACTCAGTTTTTCAGAAATGTTTTTTGAGATTATTTTTGTCCTAGTATTGTAGAATAGAGCACAGAAATTGTTTTTCAGAAATTTTGATATTTGCCCATTTTAGGGTTAAAAATCTTAATTTTGAGTAATAAAATTGCAATTTCTTATAATTAAACTCAGTTTTTCTAAAATGTTCTTTGAGATTATTTTTGTGCTAGTATTGTAGAATACAGCACAAAAATTGTTTTTCAGAAATTTTGATATGTGCCCATTTTAGGGTTAAAAATGTTAATTTTGAGTAATAAAATTGCAATTTCTTTTTATTAAACTTAGTTTTTTAAAAATATTTTTTGAGATTATTTTTGTGCTAGTATTGTAGAATATAGCACAGAAATTGATAATGAGAAATTTTGATATTTACCCATTTTAGGGTTAGTAATGTTAATTTTGAGTAATAAAATTGCAATTTCTTTTAATTAAACTCAGTTTTTCAAAAATATTTTTGGAGATTATTTTTGTGCTAGTATCGTAGAATACAGCACAGAAATTGTTTTTCAGATATTTTGATATTTGCCCATTTTAGGATTAAAAATCTTAATTTTGAGCAATAAAATTGCAATTTTTTTTAATTAAACTCAGTTTTTTAAAAATCTTTTTGCGATTATTTTTGTGCTAGTATTGTAGAATACAGCACAGAAATTGTTTTTTAGAAGTTAAGATATTTGCCCATTTTAGGGTTAGTAATGTTAATTTTGAGTAATAAAATTGCAATTTCTTATAATTAAACTCAGTTTTTCTAAAATGTTCTTTGAGATTATTTTTGTGCTAGTATTGTAGAATACAGCACAAAAATTGTTTTTCAGAAATTTTGATATGTGCCCATTTTAGGGTTAAAAATGTTAATTTTGAGTAATAAAATTGCAATTTCTTTAAATTAAACAATTTTTCAAAAATTTTTTTTGAGATTATTTTTGTGCTAGGATTGTAGAATACAGCACAGAAATTGTTTTTCAGAAGTTAAGATATTTGCCCATTTTAGGGTTAGTAATGTTAATTTTGAGTAATAAAATTGCAATTTCTTATAATTAAACTCAGTTTTTCTAAAATGTTCTTTGAGATTATTTTTGTGCTAGTATTGTAGAATACAGCACAAAAATTGTTTTTTAAAAATTTTGATATTTGCCCATTTTAGGGTTAAAAATCTTAATTTTGAGCAATAAAATTGCAATTTCTTTTAATTAAACTCAGTTTTTTAAAAATCTTTTTGCGATTATTTTTGTGCTAGTATTGTAGAATACAGCACAGAAATTGTTTTTCAGAAATTTTGATATTTGCCCATTTTAGGGTTAAAAATCTTAATTTTGAGTAATAAAATTGCAATTTCTTATAATTAAACTCAGTTTTTCTAAAATGTTCTTTGAGATTATTTTTGTGCTAGTATTGTAGAATACAGCACAAAAATTGTTTTTCAGAAATTTTGATATGTGCCCATTTTAGGGTTAAAAATGTTAATTTTGAGTAATAAAATTGCAATTTCTTTTTATTAAACTTAGTTTTTTAAAAATATTTTTTGAGATTATTTTTGTGCTAGTATTGTAGAATATAGCACAGAAATTGATAATGAGAAATTTTGATATTTACCCATTTTAGGGTTAGTAATGTTAATTTTGAGTAATAAAATTGCAATTTCTTTTAATTAAACTCAGTTTTTTAAAAATATTTTTTGAGATTATTTTTGTGCTAGTATTGTAGAATACAGCACAGAAATTGATTTTGAGAAATTTTGATATTTACCCATTTTAGGGTTAAAAATCTTAATTTTGAGCAATAAAATTGCAATTTCTTTTAATTAAACTCAGTTTTTTAAAAATATTTTTTGAGATTATTTTTGTGCTAGTATTGTAGAATACAGCACAGAAATTGATTTTGAGAAATTTTGATATTTACCCATTTTAGGGTTAAAAATGATAATTTTGAGTAATAAAATTGCAATTTCTTTAAATTAAACAATTTTTCAAAAATTTTTTTTGAGATTATTTTTGTGCTAGGATTGTAGAATACAGCACAGAAATTGTTTTTCAGAAGTTAAGATATTTGCCCATTTTAGGGTTAGTAATGTTAATTTTGAGTAATAAAATTGCAATTTCTTTTAATTAAACTCAGTTTTTCAAAAATGTTTTTGGAGATTATTTTTGTGCTAGTATCGTAGAATACAGCACAGAAATTGTTTTTCAGATATTTTGATATTTGCCCATTTTAGGGTTAAAAATCTTAATTTTGAGCAATAAAATTGCAATTTCTTTTAATTAAACTCAGTTTTTCAGAAATGTTTTTTGAGCTTATTTTTGTGCTAGTATCGTAGAATACAGCACAGAAATTGTTTTTCAGAAATTTTGATATTTGCCCATTTTAGGGTTAAAAATCTTAATTTTGAGCAATAAAATTGCAATTTCTTTTAATTAAACTCAGTTTTTTAAAAATCTTTTTTCGATTATTTTTGTGCTAGTATTGTAGAATACAGCACAAAAATTGTTTTTCAGAAATTTTGATATGTGCCCATTTTAGGGTTAAAAATCTTAATTTTGAGCAATAAAATTGCAATTTCTTTTAATTAAACTCAGTTTTTCAGAAATGTTTTTTAAGATTATTTTTGTGCTAGTATTGTAGAATAGAGCACAGAAATTGTTTTTCAGAAATTTTGATATTTGCCCATTTTAGGGTTAAAAATCTTAATTTTGAGCATTAAAATTGCAATTTCTTTTAATTAAACTCAGTTTTTTAAAAATCTTTTTGCGATTATTTTTGTGCTAGTATTGTAGAATACAGCACAAAAATTGTTTTTCAGAAATTTTGATATGTGCCCATTTTAGGGTTAAAAATGTTAATTTTGAGTAATAAAATTGCAATTTCTTTTAATTAAACTTAGTTTTTTAAAAATATTTTTTGAGATTATTTTTGTGCTAGTATTGTAGAATACAGCACAGAAATTGATAATGAGAAATTTTGATATTTACCCATTTTAGGGTTAAAAATGTTAATTTTGAGTAATTAAATTGCAATTTCTTTTAATTAAACAGAGTTTTTCAAAAATGTTTTTAGACATTATTTTTGTGCTAGTATTGTAGAATACAGCACAGAAATTGTTTTTCAGAAGTTAAGATATTTGCCCATTTTAGGGTTAGTAATGTTAATTTTGAGTAATAAAATTGCAATTTCTTTTAATTAAACTCAGTTTTTCAAAAATATTTTTGGAGATTATTTTTGTGCTAGTATCGTAGAATACAGCACAGAAATTGTTTTTCAGATATTTTGATATTTGCCCATTTTAGGGTTAAAAATCTTAATTTTGAGCAATAAAATTGCAATTTCTTTTAATTAAACTCAGTTTTTTAAAAATCTTTTTGCGATTATTTTTGTGCTAGTATTGTAGAATACAGCACAGAAATTGTTTTTTAGAAGTTAAGATATTTGCCCATTTTAGGGTTAGTAATGTTAATTTTGAGTAATAAAATTGCAATTTCTTATAATTAAACTCAGTTTTTCTAAAATGTTCTTTGAGATTATTTTTGTGCTAGTATTGTAGAATACAGCACAAAAATTGTTTTTTAAAAATTTTGATATTTGCCCATTTTAGGGTTAAAAATGTTAATTTTGAGTAATAAAATTGCAATTTCTTTTAATTAAACTCAGTTTTTCAGAAATGTTTTTTGAGATTATTTTTGTCCTAGTATTGTAGAATAGAGCACAGAAATTGTTTTTCAGAAATTTTGATATTTGCCCATTTTAGGGTTAAAAATCTTAATTTTGAGTAATAAAATTGCAATTTCTTATAATTAAACTCAGTTTTTCTAAAATGTTCTTTGAGATTATTTTTGTGCTAGTATTGTAGAATACAGCACAAAAATTGTTTTTCAGAAATTTTGATATGTGCCCATTTTAGGGTTAAAAATGTTAATTTTGAGTAATAAAATTGCAATTTCTTTTTATTAAACTTAGTTTTTTAAAAATATTTTTTGAGATTATTTTTGTGCTAGTATTGTAGAATATAGCACAGAAATTGATAATGAGAAATTTTGATATTTACCCATTTTAGGGTTAGTAATGTTAATTTTGAGTAATAAAATTGCAATTTCTTTTAATTAAACTCAGTTTTTCAAAAATATTTTTGGAGATTATTTTTGTGCTAGTATCGTAGAATACAGCACAGAAATTGTTTTTCAGATATTTTGATATTTGCCCATTTTAGGATTAAAAATCTTAATTTTGAGCAATAAAATTGCAATTTCTTTTAATTAAACTCAGTTTTTTAAAAATCTTTTTGCGATTATTTTTGTGCTAGTATTGTAGAATACAGCACAGAAATTGTTTTTTAGAAGTTAAGATATTTGCCCATTTTAGGGTTAGTAATGTTAATTTTGAGTAATAAAATTGCAATTTCTTATAATTAAACTCAGTTTTTCTAAAATGTTCTTTGAGATTATTTTTGTGCTAGTATTGTAGAATACAGCACAAAAATTGTTTTTCAGAAATTTTGATATGTGCCCATTTTAGGGTTAAAAATGTTAATTTTGAGTAATAAAATTGCAATTTCTTTAAATTAAACAATTTTTCAAAAATTTTTTTTGAGATTATTTTTGTGCTAGGATTGTAGAATACAGCACAGAAATTGTTTTTCAGAAGTTAAGATATTTGCCCATTTTAGGGTTAGTAATGTTAATTTTGAGTAATAAAATTGCAATTTCTTATAATTAAACTCAGTTTTTCTAAAATGTTCTTTGAGATTATTTTTGTGCTAGTATTGTAGAATACAGCACAAAAATTGTTTTTTAAAAATTTTGATATTTGCCCATTTTAGGGTTAGTAATGTTAATTTTGAGTAATAAAATTGCAATTTCTTTTAATTAAACTCAGTTTTTCAAAAATATTTTTGGAGATTATTTTTGTGCTAGTATCGTAGAATACAGCACAGAAATTGTTTTTCAGATATTTTGATATTTGCCCATTTTAGGGTTAAAAATCTTAATTTTGAGCAATAAAATTGCAATTTCTTTTAATTAAACTCAGTTTTTTAAAAATCTTTTTGCGATTATTTTTGTGCTAGTATTGTAGAATACAGCACAGAAATTGTTTTTTAGAAGTTAAGATATTTGCCCATTTTAGGGTTAGTAATGTTAATTTTGAGTAATAAAATTTCAATTTCTTATAATTAAACTCAGTTTTTCTAAAATGTTCTTTGAGATTATTTTTGTGCTAGTATTGTAGAATACAGCACAAAAATTGTTTTTTAAAAATTTTGATATTTGCCCATTTTAGGGTTAAAAATGTTAATTTTGAGTAATAAAATTGCAATTTCTTTTAATTAAACTCAGTTTTTCAGAAATGTTTTTTGAGATTATTTTTGTCCTAGTATTGTAGAATAGAGCACAGAAATTGTTTTTCAGAAATTTTGATATTTGCCCATTTTAGGGTTAAAAATCTTAATTTTGAGTAATAAAATTGCAATTTCTTATAATTAAACTCAGTTTTTCTAAAATGTTCTTTGAGATTATTTTTGTGCTAGTATTGTAGAATACAGCACAAAAATTGTTTTTCAGAAATTTTGATATGTGCCCATTTTAGGGTTAAAAATGTTAATTTTGAGTAATAAAATTGCAATTTCTTTTTATTAAACTTAGTTTTTTAAAAATATTTTTTGAGATTATTTTTGTGCTAGTATTGTAGAATATAGCACAGAAATTGATAATGAGAAATTTTGATATTTACCCATTTTAGGGTTAGTAATGTTAATTTTGAGTAATAAAATTGCAATTTCTTTTAATTAAACTCAGTTTTTCAAAAATATTTTTGGAGATTATTTTTGTGCTAGTATCGTAGAATACAGCACAGAAATTGTTTTTCAGATATTTTGATATTTGCCCATTTTAGGATTAAAAATCTTAATTTTGAGCAATAAAATTGCAATTTCTTTTAATTAAACTCAGTTTTTTAAAAATCTTTTTGCGATTATTTTTGTGCTAGTATTGTAGAATACAGCACAGAAATTGTTTTTTAGAAGTTAAGATATTTGCCCATTTTAGGGTTAGTAATGTTAATTTTGAGTAATAAAATTGCAATTTCTTATAATTAAACTCAGTTTTTCTAAAATGTTCTTTGAGATTATTTTTGTGCTAGTATTGTAGAATACAGCACAAAAATTGTTTTTCAGAAATTTTGATATGTGCCCATTTTAGGGTTAAAAATGTTAATTTTGAGTAATAAAATTGCAATTTCTTTAAATTAAACAATTTTTCAAAAATTTTTTTTGAGATTATTTTTGTGCTAGGATTGTAGAATACAGCACAGAAATTGTTTTTCAGAAGTTAAGATATTTGCCCATTTTAGGGTTAGTAATGTTAATTTTGAGTAATAAAATTGCAATTTCTTATAATTAAACTCAGTTTTTCTAAAATGTTCTTTGAGATTATTTTTGTGCTAGTATTGTAGAATACAGCACAAAAATTGTTTTTTAAAAATTTTGATATTTGCCCATTTTAGGGTTAAAAATCTTAATTTTGAGCAATAAAATTGCAATTTCTTTTAATTAAACTCAGTTTTTTAAAAATCTTTTTGCGATTATTTTTGTGCTAGTATTGTAGAATACAGCACAGAAATTGTTTTTCAGAAATTTTGATATTTGCCCATTTTAGGGTTAAAAATCTTAATTTTGAGTAATAAAATTGCAATTTCTTATAATTAAACTCAGTTTTTCTAAAATGTTCTTTGAGATTATTTTTGTGCTAGTATTGTAGAATACAGCACAAAAATTGTTTTTCAGAAATTTTGATATGTGCCCATTTTAGGGTTAAAAATGTTAATTTTGAGTAATAAAATTGCAATTTCTTTTTATTAAACTTAGTTTTTTAAAAATATTTTTTGAGATTATTTTTGTGCTAGTATTGTAGAATATAGCACAGAAATTGATAATGAGAAATTTTGATATTTACCCATTTTAGGGTTAGTAATGTTAATTTTGAGTAATAAAATTGCAATTTCTTTTAATTAAACTCAGTTTTTTAAAAATATTTTTTGAGATTATTTTTGTGCTAGTATTGTAGAATACAGCACAGAAATTGATTTTGAGAAATTTTGATATTTACCCATTTTAGGGTTAAAAATCTTAATTTTGAGCAATAAAATTGCAATTTCTTTTAATTAAACTCAGTTTTTTAAAAATATTTTTTGAGATTATTTTTGTGCTAGTATTGTAGAATACAGCACAGAAATTGATTTTGAGAAATTTTGATATTTACCCATTTTAGGGTTAAAAATGATAATTTTGAGTAATAAAATTGCAATTTCTTTAAATTAAACAATTTTTCAAAAATTTTTTTTGAGATTATTTTTGTGCTAGGATTGTAGAATACAGCACAGAAATTGTTTTTCAGAAGTTAAGATATTTGCCCATTTTAGGGTTAGTAATGTTAATTTTGAGTAATAAAATTGCAATTTCTTTTAATTAAACTCAGTTTTTCAAAAATGTTTTTGGAGATTATTTTTGTGCTAGTATCGTAGAATACAGCACAGAAATTGTTTTTCAGATATTTTGATATTTGCCCATTTTAGGGTTAAAAATCTTAATTTTGAGCAATAAAATTGCAATTTCTTTTAATTAAACTCAGTTTTTCAGAAATGTTTTTTGAGCTTATTTTTGTGCTAGTATCGTAGAATACAGCACAGAAATTGTTTTTCAGAAATTTTGATATTTGCCCATTTTAGGGTTAAAAATCTTAATTTTGAGCAATAAAATTGCAATTTCTTTTAATTAAACTCAGTTTTTTAAAAATATTTTTTGAGATTATTTTTGTGCTAGTATTGTAGAATACAGCACAGAAATTGATTTTGAGAAATTTTGATATTTACCCATTTTAGGGTTAAAAATGTTAATTTTGAATATTAAATTTTTGTATTTAAAAAAAAAAAAATTTTTTTCACTTTTTTTGGTAGATTGTATTGTTGTTACATTATAACTGGACAAATGATTTGTTTAGAATAAAAGTGAATCATAAATTTTTTGCCAAAAACTGTTTTTTTAAATTTTTGACCCCTATTTTTAATTTTTTCAAAAAAATTTTTGCAGCACAAATTAGCACAAAATTAGCACAATTTAGCACAAAAATTGATTTTTTGAAAAAATGAAATGGCGTTGCCAACTTCTCGGACGTCAATTTGCGGGAGTGACAGTTTGTGAGAGTCTACTATATATATATATATATATATAATTAGTGTAAAGGGATGAGTATAATTATCGTTAATCATTAAAAATCATTTCCTGGATCAACTTATTTTTGAAATCAAAATTATTTTAATGTATCTATTTTTTTTCTTTTATTCTCATGATAAATAAGAAAGTATATTAAAATGGGCCGATTTTTTTTTACCTTTCTAAGATTTTTATTCTGAAAAATCGAGACGACAAAAAGGTGGGAAAAATAATTGGTAATTAGAATTTTTCAAATGGACCTATTGCGGTGAACTTAAAAGTGCGGCATTTGACTCGTTGAAACATAAATTTTCTCCCTCAAATAGTGCAAGTGCGTATATAGCTCGAAAAGGCAACAACTTCGCGCTTTTAAGCCCCCTGTATTTCCGGCACGTTCAACATAAACGCAACACCGCGCACTTGAAGAGAATCGTGCAAGTACTTTATGTGCGCATCGATTTGTTCATAAATATGCAGGCGTATACGCGCAATTGCTCCTCCTCTCAATCTTCTTCTTCTCTCCCTTTGACACCTATTTATTGCCATTCTTTAACAATACACATTAAACACTTCTAAAAACTTCAATTCCTAATAATACCCTATTTAATACCGCATATACTCTTTCATTTAATTTTAACAAAGAAAAATAATTTTTATTTAATCTTTTACCTTTGAGAAATATTATTAAAGTGAAAATAAACGAAAACATGCGAATATACATAGTTTTAATTAATTATTATTTTTTATTATTTATTTTAGTCATTTCCTTATTTTTACTTTTTCATAATATTTTAATTTATCCCTATACTGAAAAAAAAAATTTATTTGATTCAAATATAATTGGTTATTTGACTATTATCAAATAAATATTTATTTGTATTAAGTAATTATTATTTATTGTGTCAATTAAACAATATTTGTTTTAAATACAGAAATTATTGATTCAAATAAATATTTTTTTAATTCAAATAAATTTTTATTTGATTTCAATAAAAATTTTATTTATGACAAATAAAATTTTTATTTATACGCCAAAGAAATCGGCTATTAGGCTCTGGGACAAATAAACGTTTATTTAACTCAAATATATATGTAGGTATATTATATTTGGTTAAAATAAAATATTTTTCTGGGTTTACTATTTTTAAAATGTTTTTAAATTTTATACAAAATGTAGAAGACAAGATTAATGACACACACATACGAGAAATTGGAAATGAATCGACAAAACCTATTCGATCAAATTCTAATGATATTGTAATATATATTTTGAAAACCCTGATTTGTAAGTTATAACTAAAGTTCATTGAACGATAAAATGTTTGATAAGACTTATATGCATAATCTAATCGGTATCTAAGTGTAAATCTCAACCTATATATTATGTAAGGTCGAAGGTCTATCTATAAACTAAAATTTGGTTCATTCAAAATTTCAAATTAGAAATCCAAAACTTTTTTTAATTTAAAATTAATTTTTCTTTTTTTAAACGATTATTATCAAATGTTTTTTTTTTTAAGCAAATCATTGTCTCTTTTCTGTGTTTCTTTTTCGAGAATCAAAAATTATAGAGATAGGGAACAAAGATTTTATATGCTTGGAAGTAATGACCCTTTGTTTTTAGCAAAAGTTTAATTTTTTTTTTTTTTTGTTCGTGAGCAAAGTAGATGGATTCTTTATGAATGAATCATCAGAGTTGAGGCGATGGTATATCACGCGATGACGTGCGAGTGCTCTTCAAATAGGAGAAAAAGAGAAGCAATTTCCACCTCGGAGCAATATTTCGACAGTACACCGATCCCCATTGCTATATAATAATAATTCTAGCATCTCTCCTGACACATATCGTTCTTTCTGGCCTTATATATTCTTGAACATATTTCATGCAAGGACTAAAAACTTATTTCTTCATGACGTATATTCTAAAATGCTTTCTGAATAAGTTATAAAATCCCCTTTAAAAACAAAAAGAATATATAACTATATTATGCAAATTGGTAAAAATTTCTATTATTCATAAAATACAGAAATGAAAAATGTAGGATAAAAAGTCCAAGAGTAAAAATTATGGAACAATAACAAGCTAGTATAATAAATGTTTTGGGGAAAAAAATAAAATTATTTCCGCAAATTGTTTGCGAGCCTATGTATACCTGAAATTCAGGAAAATTACTAAATGCCGCATACATACATTTTTTATTTTCTAAACGTGGAAAAAATTCGTCACAGAAGAAATAAGAAGAAAAAATAATTTCAAGGAAAAAATAAAATAAAAAAAATTTGTATTACCAAAAATAGATTTTATTTAATTTTTAAATAATATAATTTTATTATAATAATTGTTAACGAATTCTGTGCATTAAAATAATATATTATTTGAGAAAATAAATGAAATTAATTTAATTGAAAATTTAAATTCATTTTGTTGAATGTTCGTTTGTTTGATAAGTTTTTTCGCGTGTATTTGCCATTATATATACATCAACGTGTCTGTTAAGAATCATTTATCAGTTTCTCAATGCTTGATAGATATATACATATAATACAGTGGTGTGGCTTTTTTTCCCGTTCGTTGATCAAACAATCGCGAAAATATCAAACTAATCCGAGAGAACGCGTATAAATTCAATATAAAAATAGCAAATTCTTTTATATATATATATGACCATTTTACGCATTCTATTTCAATCTTATATTTTCAAGAAATTTTAAACAGAGATATACATATATTTATTTTTTCAAATATGTTTCGAAATTCGCAACTGCATTTAACTCCATACTCGACGCAGACTAAGTAAATATAATAGTCATTAATAAAAGTATACATTGAAAAAAAATTTATTTCATTCAAAGAATTGGTTACTATTTTCACATCCAAATAATTATTATTTGTTTCAAGTATTATTTGTTTTAAACACAGAAATTATTTATTAAGTACACCCAGAAAAAAAAGTTTATATATATTTATCTCAGAGCCAAATAAATATTTATTTGAGTTAAATAAAATTTGATTTATACTAAATAATTTTTTTTTTATTTAAAACAAATAAAAAGTTATTAGACTCTGAGACAAATATATTTTTATTTATTGCTTCAAATAAATTTTATTTGCCCTAAAATAAACACCAACAAAATATTTCTCTCAGTGTGGAAAATAGTTTATTTGATTTAAATAAAAGTTATTTTGTATATTTATTTGATAATAGAGACATAAGTAACCAATTATTTGAACCAAATAAATTTTTTTTTCTTTAGTGGTACTCTTAAAACATTATTGAAATTTTTTAAAAATAATAAAATAATTTCCAAAATGAAACGAAGTATTTTTTTTTTTTGCAATAAAAAATTGATTAGCATAAAAAACCTATAAAAGTATGACGAGAATTAAAATTCTTGTATATTTATATATACGTTACTTGAATATTTTATATGTTTTTCACTGAAGTGGAACTTGGTAGATAAAATATATATATAAGAAAGAGAGATAAACAGATGCAAGGAATTTTTCTCAATGCATACCCTAACTAACATATTTTTCTTGAAACCACAGTGAAAACATGTATTTGGCACTCGTGTAAATTCGCAGTGTTGAGATTCGAAATAACGGGAACCGCAAAATGAGAGAGAGAGGGACCTCTTAATTAACACTTGTAACTCGCGTGGCGCTAATTTTTTTTTTTTTTAACTTCACCTGCACCCTTCTGCGTATACAATATAAGCTCCTTCACACCAATTTAACCAAATTCGCACGCCCTTCAAGGACGTGAAGCACCCATTTTTCAAAGTGATGAACTACTTAATTTCATATATCTAATCGAGTATAATATTTCAATGTTCCTATTTTTAAAAATTTTTTACAACAATACCTAATTGTCATCAGTTATTTTTAATTAATTGTAATATTCTTAAAATTAGAAATTATTCTTGGCTTCTATTAATAACGATTATTTTATATACTTAAATTCAGTATATATATTCTTATTTTGAGAATAAGACATACTGAATTTAAGTATAAAATATTCTTAAATATGCGCCAAAAATATATTCTTAATTTTAGTTTACGGGTTTTCCTGTGTTCAAACCTTGAGATAGATTCAAAATTTATATATAAAAAAAAATATAATGAATAGAGCAAATAATTGAAGATATAGCAAAAAATCTTTAGCAAATAAAAAACAAAACCAACTTGAATGGCAGGATGTAAAGATTAACTCATGATATTAGACACTATATACTTTCTGGATTGCGGATTACTTTTTCACACTCTCGAGAGACATTTTAACTTTATATAAAAAAGTCTCGACGATTTTATCGCAAAGCAAAAGTATATAATAAACTGACAGTTTACGGTATATGTTTTTTTTTATATTCGAGCTGAAGTGCATTATTATATACATATAGCAACATTACCTTGGTGGGATTAAAGTCCGTTTGCCAAAATCTCTTTGTTATATAAATACATCAATGAAATCAACGGCGACGAGAGGGTTGTCAAAAATGAAGAATTATCCATAAAGGCAAAGTCGAGGGCAAAACGGAAAAAGAGGTGGAATCCCGCAGGATATAGAACTGCCATAATAGAGTGAAAGAATATATATCTCCAAAAAAAAAAAAAAAAAGAATAACGACGAAAGTCAGCCGAACAATGGCTGACAATCGTAAAGCAAATCAGTGGGAAGTGTGTGTCGAATCTGGACCACCGGAAACTATGTAATTTCGATGAAAAAGTGAAAAGAAAAGCAATCAGGTATCTTATGTACTAACTTTGGCATTTTAAGAATGAATGGTCCTCATAAGTCGAGTCAATAATTGAATATTTAGAGAGAGCTGTCAATCCTGGGTGGTCGTTTTTTTTTAAATATATTTTTAATTTCGTTTCTTTCTCTATATAATTATTGTACACGCAGAAAACAAATTTCTTTGATTGTTATTCATTCAAAGAAATTTTCTTTAAAACTAAGAAGCTTTTTTTGGTTCAAAGTTTTTTTGAATGAAAGAAAACAAGTAAAAGAAATTGATTTCTTTAAATCAAAGAAATCTTTTTTTTTTCTTTTTTTATTTAACTCAAATAAAATTTATTTGAAAAAAAAAATATTTCAATTTAATATTATATAATTTGTCTTTTATAGACTATAGTAATTTGTAGTTTTAAAATTTTGTGTTTTAATAAATAAAAAATAAAATAAATTGATTGAAAAACAAATGAATAGATATTGTTTATCTATACTTAATTGAAAGATTTGAACTAATTGAAGAGACGTAAATTTCGTTAATTATATACGTTTGCACCTTACAGTGAGTCCAGAATCAACGAGCCGTATATATACCTTCCTCCTGATGTATATATGCAAAGGTGTCAGATAAGCCCTTAATTATCCTTGACATTCAATGCGTTTTAATTAGACTCTCTACTCTACAGATTTACGCCTTCTCATCGCGAAGACAAACCGTAGTGCGTTTGTCATCTTGTAATCACTTTAAGGGTGACACGTTTTGCCCTTAATTTTCCTAGAATACGTTTTCAGATATTCATTTTAGAATTTCTAATTATAAAAGCCATGTATTTTCTTTGCAATTCATTTTTAGTCACTTTTATTTGACAAAAAAAGAAAAAAACATATAAAAAAAGGAAAAAAAATCATTTGAAAAATTAAAATGGGATTCATAAATTTTTTGAAAAATAAAAAAAAATAATCCAAGTCTTTAAAAACAGTAGTGCAAAGAACTTGAATTTATTAAACTTTATAATTTTAAAACTTTTAAATTGAAATTCTTTTTTGAGCAGTAGAAATTAAAAGACATTTTTTTAGAAGAAAAATGTTTACCTAAATTTACATTGAGTGTGCTTTTTCTTAAAGTATCTCTCATCTTGACTTTTAATAAGAAGTGAAAAATGACACACGCGGGAAGACTTTTATGTAAAAAAAAAAGAAAAAAATTGTTCACAGTAGATCAGGTGATTTGAATATACAGTTCAGAATATCAAATTCGTTTAATATATACCTCTCAGGATTTTAAAACACGACTCTGTCTCTTCTCGGTAAATATTGATGGTCACGCTGGCTGACTTGGTAAATGTTATCAGAAACGTCTTATCAATTTTAACTTCCACCTGAAGTATAAAAGTGAAATTAAAAAAAAAAATGCAAAAGAAAATGAACATGTACCTATAAAAAATAAAATATTTAATTTAATTTTTTATTTATTTATTTTAAATAAAATTATTTTAATATGACATGAGCTTTTAATTTTGATTTTCTCGCGCATGCAGTTGACATTAACATGAGAACATGAACCAATCAACCGCAAACCTATCGTTCCAAAGCACTTGACAATTTTTATGGAGGTAAACGCGTTTCTCTGTTCATAAAAAAAACGTGATAAAACAAGTGACTTATTTTGTGGTATATATATATATATATATGGATTTTATACGACCAGTAAAACAGTAGAGGAAACCGATTATGCTGACGATTAACCGCAAAGATTTATGTTTCTCATTTTAAATGCAGAAGAAGAGAGAAAAAAAATTATATAGTTATTAAATATTTCCACGCAAGTACAAGCATAAAAATAAACTAAAGGAACTGAATAAAATTTTGGTACTTTTTGAGTGCGTTTTACAAAATGTCTTGATCAATGAGAGAAGAGTGATAAAAAAATCCAGTTTTGTATATTAAATTTCTTCTTGAATATATATATACGTTTAAAAGGTGTAAATTTTGGGAATAAATTCTAAAAATCATTATATGTATAATACTACAATTTTCATTTGATAGAATTTACTTTTAGCCGAATTATTTTTTGATAAAATTTTCATATAAACGATTTTTTATACCACGGAATTTTATACAATCTAAAAATCATTTTAAAAAAATTTCTATAATTGATAGATTTGTCATTTGTCCGATAAATTGCAAAAGGCCGAACAAACAATCGACAGAATGATTTCGGCGCAATTTTTAAAAGTAACCGCAATCACAATTTTATGGATAATTTTTGATTGGTTGATTTTTAAAAATCGCACCGCACAATATATTTCTGTCGATTGTATGTTCGGCCTTTTGCAATTTATCGGACAAATGAAAATTCTATCAATTAGAAATTCTGCTAAATGATGTTTAGGTTTTAAAAAATAAAAAAATAAAATAAATTTTATATGCAATATGAAATTCTGACTAATAAAAATTGATTAAAATGGCTATTATGATAAATGAAAATTTGAGGAAATAAAAATATCTGACTAATGAAAATTAGATTAAACAATATTGATTTTTAAAACTTATTCATGCGTCCCTAAATTTTGCCTCTGAAAAAAGGGGAATGAAGAGAGAAAATTGTGTAAATCGTCTAAAGTCAAATCGTAAAGTTATTTATTGGATTAGTGAGAAAAAAATTTGTGAGAAAAGGAATTTTTTGTACTGCCTGGTATTAAACGTTCTCTCTGCTACATCAGTGAATCACGTTTCTTCCGTGAAAAAATGCAACACGACTTCCATTTGATATCGAAACTGCTATCTCGTTTATTTTCTTATCAATGAGAAACGATATTGTAATTCACTCACCAAGTCATCGGGCGCTCACATTACAGCAGAATATTATATATACATGTATACTCCAGAACTAAACTTTGTACTCACCTGAAACAAATAAAACAAATCATTATTAATTATAAAATAATAAATAGTTAATCGAAAATCCATTCAATGTTTCAAAAAAAGAAAAATGTTTTCAGCATAAAGTAGAGTCACAATTTACAAAATCAGATAAATAGTGACAATTATATACTGTAGGGAGAATAAAAACATCTTTTCAGCGTTCGATCGGTCAAGATGTGAATTCAGATATAAGCGTCGACATAAAGATAAGAAAAAAAATAAACAATGTGACACAGATAAAGTTCACAAAACTATATAATATACGTATCATATGTCGTAGTTATATCGCAACAGTAAATCAAATCTAAGCTGCTTAGCAACACTCTATATACGCAGATAAAGAATATGATTCCCATTGCCATGATAAACTTGTTTCATCAAGACGAATATTGTAATAAAAAATTTTTTTTTTAAAGGATTCATCAGTTTATATAGTTGATATTTCGATTTTGATACCATTTTCAAAATGAATCGAAATCCTCTAATTTGTAGACTCAGAAAACTATATTAGCTTTGGGTTTCTTTTTTTTTTTCTTTATTCAAAGAGATATAAAATGATCAAGAATACACAAAGTAAACGATCTGGGGCACCTAATCGAGAACTGCGCGCGAGTCTATATCCTCGAAGGTCCCTGGAGACTGCTATAAATTACTGGTTAATATCTCATAATTACCGAGCCCAGCGAGACTTCAGGAATGCCATGGCACAACTCAGCATGTAGGTATGCGTATATAGTCCTGCTCTTCTCTCTGATATAAAGAGGATAAAAAAGAACGAGATAAAAAGTGAGAGATTTTTTTCTGCCAACTCCCAACCTGGACACTATAATTTTTCTTTATCAAAAAAACACTTCTATATAGTGGGACTCTGCTTTATATACTTTATAACAATAAATAAACACACACATAAAAAAAAGTGGCAAAATTAAATTACTTTTCATTCACACTGGTATATATATAGTAATAAATATACAGACCAAAAACAAATTTGACCAAAATAAATTTTTACAAGATAAATAATTTATTTTTAAACATATAGGTATAAAAAATGGTACAAAATTTAATTTTAAAACTAAAACTATTAAAAATAATATATATCGTTTATGATAGAGAATATATATATATATATATATATATATAAAACAATCTTTTACTCTCCGAGTTTCTGTCTCTAATTCTTCAAGTTTGTCTCTGTTTTATTCTCGACAAAGAACGACTTTTGTCAAGTCGACTATTGTGCGCGGAGACAAAAATAGAGAAAATAAGCCCTTAAAATGTGGAAGACGTTCAATGTGAAATAAAAGGCTTACTGAGAAAGTAAATTAAATTCTCTAAGTGCAAGCATTTAATTTACATATACTCGAATTTTTTTTTTTCATTTAAGAGTATACGGTTTTTTTTTTGCATTGACATTGCTTAATTGCTCTATTCAAATTTTTTTACAAATGATTAAGACACAAAATGATGAAATTAAAAATAATTTTCTACATTTCGTTCTATATTTTATTCGACCTTATTCATTTGCAATTTAAACACTGTATTTTTAACCAATAGTTTCAAATTTTTTCTTCGTTCCAAAAATGTATTAAAATAAACCCAAACATTTATTTAAATTAAATAAACAATTATTAAATCAAACATAAATTTTGTTTGAAATAAAATAAAATAATTGTGCAAATAGAAAAAAAATTGTATATTTATAGTTCAAACAAAACTTTTCTCTTAGATGTAATTCAACTATATTATCATTCATTATAAATGAATAATTAATAACCGTTGTGTCTAATTAGTCAAAAATTACTAATTATTAGTAGAAAACTACAATCAGAGAAAATTTTTGTTTGACCCAAATATACCATTTTTTTTTTTGTATTAACCCAATTTTTTTTGGTTATTTCAAAGAAAATTTGTTTGATTCAAATAAATATTTATTTTATCTAATTAAACATTTGATTTATTTTAATAAATTCTTCGAACAAAGAAAAAATTTGATTGATCCTATAAAGAAAACTTTTGTTGTTTTAAAAAACAATGTTGTTAATTGTATATATAGCAATGCATTTATTTGGTTAATTCAACCAAAATTTGTTTGTATGAAACAAATTTTTTCATGAGTTACTAATTCATTTAGTAAGGCTTCAAATTTTTTATTTAAAACAAATTAAAACTTATTATGCTCTGAGATAAATAAATTTTTATTTTATTTAAATATGTTTTACCGACTAATGATAATGCAGATTTGACTTTTTAAATAAGTAATAATTCGACTGACTTTCAGTGAATTGTGACTGAATTTCAGTGAAAATGTTACTGAATTCATTCAGTTGCTAAATTCCTGTTATTTCATCAGTGAATTCTCACACTGAAAAAAAAATAGTATTGAATCAAGAAAACCTATATGTATACTTAACCGTATTTTATACCAATATTTTCTTGATCCAAGAAATTTTTATTATAGTTTGAAGTAATTTTCTTGGATCAAGAAAATATTGGTATAAAATACGGTCAAGTACATAGATTTTTTTTGATTCAATACTATTTTTTTTTCAGTGCACTAATTCAAATTTCCACCCGCAGAGAATTATTTTATTGGCTTTTATTTGAGACAAATAAATGTTTTTTAAAGCAAATAAAAATATATTTGTTACAGAGATTAATAAATTTTTATTTGTTTTAAATATAATTTTTATTTAACTTAAATAAAAGTTAATTGAAACAAATAAATATTTATTTAGCTATGAGACAAATATATTTTATAGAAAGTACATTACTTAGAATTTTTTTTTTAAATCATTTAAATAACAAAATTTTTTTAACAATATTACAATTTTAAACTAAACGATACTATTGAGAATAAATAATCAATTACTCTTCTCTTATATATATAGTTTACATAGATGACAAATTTCAACTTTATCATCAACATAGTTTCATATTCATTAAGCCTTCATTAGAAGTGAAATCACGGTTGTTAATCTGAATATAAACTGGACTTCTGCATTGTGTGAATAATTTTTGCGGTGTGTAGGTTAATCTCTAGAGAAACAAAACGCTGATTTGAATCTAAATTACGCACGCTCGTAAAGCAGCTAATACGCGAAGAGAGAAAGAGTGCGAGAGAGAGAGAGAGAGAGATGAGGTTTCGGTTAGAGTTGATTCACCACAAAATATGGACCACACCAAACACTTTATTTGTCGGGCTGAACCGCAATTTCTTGATCGTGTCAAGCAGGTGGTCCACGCACCACACGATTAATTGAGATGTAGACAAGAAATCGTTTTTATCCATGTAGTTAACAGCGACTATTATTCGATAAAAATATACCCGAGAATGAGAAAGAGATACGCTACTGCCTCTCTAAAATTCTGTCGAGCGAAAACTTGAATTCTTGACAAAACTAATGACTCAATCTTATAAGCTTATATGTATATATATATATACGGATAGACAACGAGGAAAGTTGTACGACTCCTAGACTAAAGTTTTCAGCTTGTGCAACTTTCGTAAAATCGCTTTTAAGTACTTGAACTGAAAATTTACATGCTTCAATCCTATATATATGCACCTTCAAGTTTCCAATGAGTTTTCTGTTAAGCAAACCCTTATATCGCAAAAAAAAGAAGAGGACTCACAACTTTGTTTTAAACGGAACTTCTAACTCGAAACATAATAAATTAATTTAAAATTAAATATTAGGTTTATATAACTTTATTTTAATATATTCAGATTATAGAGCACTGGAATTGATCAATAATAAATTTTGTAAATACAATTTATTTAAGTCAAATAAAAATTATTTGGTTCAAATATAAATATTTATTTGATAACCGATCATTTGTATTAAAGAATTTTTTTTTTTCAGTGTATAAAATGAGATAATATATAATTTTGATCTAGATTGCAGAAAAAATAAATTTTGAGGGTTAGAATGTCTGTTTCATTGGTTCTTCGTTACTATAGGCTTGGATCTTTGAAAAATATGCCTTAGAGCGACTTATGTCTCGTAATTACTTTCGTTTCACAGTGGGAGGGCTTTTGCTTCCCAGAGGGCTTCGCGTGAATGATCGATCTTTCGATTTCTACATCTCACTGTTCATTTTTGTCGATCTAGAACCCTGCACATTTGAAATTGAAACCATCGGCATTTCTTTTCTATAAAAAAAAGATAAAAAATATTTTTTTAATCTCTTCCACAACATCTCTTATTCTCTCTGATTGTAAATCGCACAAGTGGCGCTATATAATAAGGTAATAATAATAAGCACTTGATAAATAATAATTGACAATATATATCTAAATCAGTGTTTTTTAATAGATATACAGAAATATAGTATATATTAATCAGGAAACAAAAAACCTGTATTTCGATGCTAAATCTCACGCTTAAAATCAAGGTTATAAATTGAGACAGGCTCTTGTTACAACGGTTTATAATTACGATTAAAATGTGCCACTTATCGTTTGCCACATTTCGCTCACAGCAATCACGAAACTGCAGTCGTGACACACAGGATGTGTGTTTTACAGCGTGAACGTGGCACATGAAGGTATAAAGTTAAAATGCAGTAAGGAGGTAAAAACCAGTCCCCCGTGCCAATCACGATGATCAGAACACGAAAGAAAGAGAGAGAGAGAGAGAGAGAGAGAGAGAGAGAGAGATATGCTGTACGACTCTATCCCCAAAGCAGCCATTACACGAGTCATCTGTGTATTAGTTCTTTCTCTTTTTCCTTCATCCGCATTCTTACCTTTGTATATACCGAACCGATGACATTGTTATAAATCGTTTGCCTCAAACCTTTTCACTCAAAGCAATATAATTTAATTTATAGAAATTTTTTCTGATTTACACTCAAAAATTAAATCTTCAAAGGATTTTTTCAACAAAATTTTCTTAACCTTCAAATTTGGTGCTAAAAAATTAGTGCTTTTCCCAAAAACGGTCTGAATGACCGCTATAGAAGTTTAAAGGATAAAAAAAGAAAGTACACAGAAAATTAAAAGGCATTAAAATAAGCTGCAACGCTTCTTATTTTAATCTAATTTTGCTTATTTTAATCCATTTTGGTATTAAAATAAGCAAAATTGGATTAAAATAAGAAGCGTTGCAGCTTATTTTAATGCCTTTTAATTTTCTGTGTATATATTAAACAGTACTCTCTAAATTTGAATCAGCGATAAGTATACCACTGTTACCAATTAGCTGAAAAATCAGTGCATTTTCACTAATTTATCAGTGCATATATACGCTGATTGGAATCAGTGGTATACTTATAGCTGAGAATCAGCGAGATTTCACTGATTCAAATTTAGAGAGTATTAACTGCGATCTTATAAAAAGCGAAAAAAAGAAGATACAGAATATAGACATCAGTGACTAACCGCAAGTGAATGCAAATGAGTTATTATTGGTTTGGTAAAAGAATGCGAGATATATATATATATAAAGAAGCAAGAGGGGAATGACGTTGATGTTGAGTTGGATGAATCGATCAACGAAGTCGATCACTATATCAAAAAAGGATCCATGTCTCCGACGGATGGATTTGCACGAGTGTTGGATCAACGTTCGTCTCGATTATATAGACCGACGCGACGCGCGGATCATGCTGCTCGAGTAATCCTTTTCATCTTCTTCCACGCTATAAGCCGGTTCACTTCATTATCATAAACATGCATCGTTTATCGAAGCACTCCACCGAGCGCATACATGTGAAACTTATTCGACGACCCCCTAATCAGAGTATATAATTATCGCGATAAATCAAATTAATCGCAGGACAACATTGGAACGATAACAAAAAAAAATAATAATAATATCTATTTCCAAATTTCAACAAATTACTTTGGAAGAAACAAATTCAATGTACCTACATGTATAAATATAACTAAATAAATAAGAATCAAGTTTTTATATTCCGCTATTGAAAATATTTTTAAAAAAATTTTTTTTTAATTTTGGCCTTTGAAATCTACGTTATGCAATTTTGAAAAAGGTTATGCATAAAATTTCAATTACAATTGAATATTTTTCACTGAAATTTACAGGTTATTTGAAACTATAGTAAAACTATCTTCTTGGCACATTTACACTGATAAATTCTAACCTTTGCAAATTTTAGGTCCATTTGAAAAATTCTAACCCAAAAGCAAGAATAGTATACATATGTGATAAAAAAGGATTGATCGAATTTTGAGATTAAAATAGTTGAAAAGGAATCAGGCCTCGCTTAACTTCAGCAGTCACTGCAGTTTAATTATGGCAGATGGCGCAAATGTAAAAAGTATGGGAAATTTAAAAATTCAACAAAATAATTGAAATACGTAACATTTAAATTGAATTTAAAAACTATTTTTAATTAAAAGCAATTTTTTTTAAACAAAAACAAATAAGTTGCCCTGATGTCAATCTGCTATAAACAAAAATGTCCATACTAAATTTTTCTTGGAACAGAAATTGGAAGCAAAAAAAATATTCTCTTAACATTATTGACGAACACGATTTCTAAACTTGGATGAAAGATAAATTAAACATATTGAGAGACAAACCTCTTGTTTGCTAATGTCTAAAAATGCACCTGTTGAACAAATAATAATCTATATATATAAGCTAAAGGAATTTACAACAAGAATAATATACATATCGTTATCATTGAACATACAAATCTTTTTCAAAAATTTTACATTTATGACAATAACGAGAGTCATCGTAGCAGCTTCTTATCAGATTATACTTCTATATGCGAGTTTGTTTGATCGTTTCCTGTCTCTCGGTTCAAAATTTTGTTGAGAAAACACACAGGTACGCGTGAAGAAAAGTCCTAAGCTCAGCTATGTCATCTGTTAGTATATATACGTATATATAGTTCTTGAACCTCACAAGAGGACCGTTAGACGCCAAAGTCAAGTAGGGTGCATCTAAAGATAAACCACGGCAACTGTTTACCAACGACCGACATCAAACGGCATACATACTCTCTTCGCAGGTAATGGACAAACTCGACAAGGAACAAAAGTTACTGCTTTTTTAAAGAAAAAAAAAAAAAAAACTCTTTTCAAATCTCCATATGTACTTTCATCAAAAACATGTACTCAATCACAAATTAAAATTTAATAATTTGCAACAAATAATATTTCAAATAAAAATATGGATATTTGTACTAAGTATCGCAGCTAATCTTAATCTCTATATTTCGAAATGCGTTAATAGTTTCCCATAAATATAAAGAAATTTGTTGGAATACATATATATAATAGTGAATATAAAGATCATTCAAACGACTTTAATCCGGGTGGTCAATATGGGATGATTGTAATATGAATTGCCGCAGGGGGTGAGGTTGTTAAGAAACTTCACATATACATATAGGGTTCGACAATACTGCGCCATCGGATTGTACGCGTGCTACAGCGAATGAAGGAGAGTTCGAGAATGATTGACGCCTGGTACTGGGCGACATATGCATGTGACACGTGTTAGCCTGCAGACCACTCTGATCCATTCTAACGCCCCATTGTATCAAACTCATATACCGGCAAAACTACCCTATCGTTTCGTTATGTCGACGCTAAAGCATTTGACAGAAACACAATTTGATCAGCAGTAAAAGATCTCATTGTGTATATTAAACTTTCTTATTTCTGTTGATAAGAAACGTCAAACATTACATTCAAACTCCCACTGATGTAATTAACAAAGTTTTCAATCTAAAAACCTAAATTATTATTACCCTTTAAAATGCATTTTGAAACTTTAAATATTTTCATTTGGCTCTGAGTTATCGTCATTTGAATTTTTGAAGCATTATCTGATTACTACACGCAGTTTATTACGAAATATATTAATAACATAGACCAAACTCAAAAAATTCAAATGAAGATATCTCAGAGCCAAATAAAAATTTTTTAAAGTTTCAAAATACATTTTAAAACGTAAGAACAGTACATTCAGATGCTCTAACGACATTTTTCACCATCTTTCTAGGTACTGTAAAAAAATTGATTACAAATATTTTGACGCAGTTGACAAATTACTGACTGGAAAAGGCGTCCTTGTGATGGCATTATTTGTGTTTTTACTATAGCAAAATTTTTACTGAAAAATCTGGTTTTTCAATGTTTTGTTGTTATATATTAAACCCCTGCAAGAATTTTACAACTCAAAGGACCAAGTAAAACAAAATTCATTAGAAAGGGTTTTTCCAGGACTGGTATTAAGTATAGCAGCACACACAAAATGGAAATACGATGCCAGTTGGAGCGTAAATAAATATAGGCGGACGTAGAGAGGAAAGTTTGCTGCGTGTTAAAGGTTAAACAAACGTACAGAGCGCAGGCATATCCCAAAGTAGAATATGTAGAATGAGTCGATCCCTAAAGAAGCCGGAAAACCACGTTTTATTCCCTGGGTGCGGAATCACCCGGATATGTCGCTAATTAACTATAAGGGCACGTGGGGATAAAATTATATAACACATTAATTATTGTCGACGACTCACTAATGACTTTTTAACGAGCTCTAAAAGTGCACAGTTCCGGAGGGATTGAGGCTCCTTATCAGAAATGAGACGGCGGAAGCTGTTTACAAATTCCTTCTCTTTTTTTTCTCTATGCGTTGTATATATCTTCAACCCTTGTGAAAAATTTTCAAGAATTTTACACCAAAGACAAAAGAAACCAAAATTTTCACTTTTAGAAATTTTTTTAAAAGCTATAAATTTTATCTTGAATATGGGATTTATTCAGAGGGAAATTTGAGCGAAAATTCCAGGAACTGCCAAAACAGAAGAAGCGTGAAAAAAGTGCAAAGAAACCACGCGCACTTCCTGTATGCAGTGCTTCCGGTATATGTATATATACTGAACTGCGTGCGTAATACGTGCAAAAGCGATAGAAAGGGTGCAACCTGCAACCACTGAATAAAGCCGACTATGGGAACCGAAACCATGAAAGTTCGTCTACCAACACTCATTCTAAAATGCGTACTATTATGTGTGTGTATGCGGTATTTGAGAATGTATGATATATAATCAGCTTTAGTTGCATACATACAAGCACTTCTAAGATTGAATATACTTGACCGAAGAATACCCAGGTTCGTCGTTGTCGGGCAGGAAACCAGATATCCCTATATATATATGTTCAGCGCCTCCCTCATATCTTCTGTCATAATTCCATTTATGTGGCCCGCCTCAATTGCTAATTTCGAATTGCTTTTCACCTTTATTGAATTCTACAAACATTTTTAAAATAGAAAAAAAACCGCTGAGGTATTTCCACTTTAAAAAGATCAGAAAAATCATTCGTGGGTATTAAATTTTACTTGGTATAAATGTTGTATATTCGGAGATATGTGAGTATTTCTATTGAAAATTTTGGTAAGAGACGTTTAGTGCCTTTTGTCCTCCGGCTTGTGTCAGGGTCACCCCCTCCTTTAACAGATGTTCTCACACGAATGGAGACATTTTCGAAGGATACATCCCTCGGGAGAAAGAAAGGAGAGAGGGTCTCATGAGTAATCCGGTATACTTGTACTCTGGATTTCTTTTGAGAGAGAATCGGAACTGAGACCTAATTTTCTCCTTCGTTTACGAAAATATTCTCAAGTGTACCTGAGGTCGTTTAAAGGATCGATACAATTTTACGAGTATTAACTTGACGAATGTCAGGAATGTCTTTATCGTCAAATAGCGGAATTCTTAAGAGTTCTTCAGATTTTGGCTTAAGTGTGTGGTCCTTCATCGTAGTTATAGACATGAAACGATCTTCACAAGTACTTTTTGACACTTCTTTTTATAAATTCCTTTGAATATATTTCTATATATTTCAAACCCTGACATGAGCAACAAACAATTCACAACTACAAGTAGAAAATTCAATTAATACTTTTTAGATAGGTAAAGCTGCAAGTACTACTTTCACAAAACAACTTCTTTTCTATCTCAGAATTTAGAACTAATTTGCAGCTCCTTGATTTTTTACACGGTACTTAAATTAGCTCTAAATTCTGACATAGAAAAAAATTTGTTTAGTGAAAGTGGTACTTACAGCAAAATCATGATACATTCAGTATACATACTTAAAAGATATATGTTACTGGCACGCTTCACAGATGGTTGAAGTGTTTCTTGACATGATTATAGACTACCTTCTCTTAAGAATTGATTGGTTTTAGTCACTTTGATTACAGATTAAACACGGTAATCAAAAAAGACAATCAAGAAAAAATTATTCAAATCTCCGTTCATGTCCAAATATTTCCGAACAAAGAAAATATAACTTCAAAAACAAATATGTAATGAAATTATTTAACAATATTACTATTTAAAATGGTTTCGAAATTCTAAATTATCAAAATTTAAATAACAAAATTGAATTAAATTAAACGTGTGTGCGATTAAAAAAATTAAAATAATACGTTATCTGTTTTAAGGATAATTTTATTCAATTTCCTTTAAAGATAATTACTTTTCTCAGCACGAATTTTCGCAAATTGCGGACACACCTTTTGGCGCAATTCTCGGCGGCTGAAGAGTCATAAAGGCGCTACCCACTTGGTAAACTTTCTGAGCGAAGCATTAAAGTAAAAAAAAAAATTCAAGTACAACAGCAATCTTTTGCGGAAATTTGCGCGTGCGATACTAATATTGTTTCCGGTTCCTCTGATGTCCATGGTGGTCAATCGACAATGTAATAACTCTTAATGCACGCCAAAGACACTGTAATCTACCTCAAGCAAAGACATAAACCTATAAAGTCTCCCTGGTGGAGTGTGCGCAAATGAAAAATAATACGATCCTAACGGCTCATCAACCTGCCAACCGCAGTTTTTTTTGAGAGTTACTATATAGGCTCAATAAATCTCTCGTCGGCTGCCGTGAGAAAAAAATGTCGACCGGATGCAAAACCTGTGAAAAGCACGTCGGCTGCTTTTGAGAATTTGCAAGCGATTATTTTACCTTCTCTTTCTCTTTTGAAATAAACAAACAAACAAAAAAAAAAAAAAGAGGAACATTCTATTATACATTTCGTTTTAGCTCTTTCTTTATATACATTTGCAAACTTTCATTTGCCAAAGGAGAAAAATAATTATAGGAAATGTGTTTGTATTTCTCTATAATATTCATATGGGAATTCTATATGCGAATAAAAAATATGAGATCCATCACTAAAAATTTTTCTCTATCCAAAGTTTATGTGCAACAACTTTTTGATTAAAAGACTATGAAACATGATTAAATGCAAATATTTTAGTCCCGTAAAGCACTTATCTATATATAGTAAATGCGAGTGTTATTCGACAGATGGTAAAATACAACGAGTATAAAACGTGCCTGGACACGCATCAGTGAACTTATATCAGGATCTCGAGCAAACATACACAGTAAAAACAAAATCTTCTTTTAAGCTTATAAGTTGTCTTTTTTCAAGATGTAAACGGAAGTAGATCATATTGACTGAAAATCAGTACTCAAAAAATGTTTAAAAAGAATACCCTTATCTTACTATAAGTAAGATGTCATACGAGCTGAAATTTAGCTCTAAGCTTGTTGAAGAACTGAAATTCAGTTAGGTTTTAGACTATCATTTAGTCTTATGTTAAAAGAGGGCTGAAATTAAGCTTCCTTACAGACTGTCTTTCAGCGTTAACCTGGTGTGATAATAATCCTAAATTATGACTTAAAAGCATATTAGAATTTTGATATATATATATATATATTTATATTACTTATAACAATTTTTTCTAATTTATAAATTTGCATTATTTAAATGAAAATGACGAGGAACTTTTATATTTAAAAAAATCTTGTCATTTTCATTTTCAATTCTGCAAACTAAATTTAAAAAATAACATTATACGTAATATATATATAAAGTTAGGAATTAACAGTTTAGAATAATTTAAGCTCTTCCAACAAGTTCCACACAGTTTTGTACTTTTGGTAATATTTAGCGACTTTTTTTCTAAATAGTATAGCTGAGACAAAGGTGAAAGATATGCGTGCTTTGCTGGAATATCCGATATTAAAAACCCAGTAAAAAAACCCATTCTTGTGAATTATAAATGAATAAAACCAAAATTAAAACACGAGAAAATCATTTCTCAACCACGCTTCACTGTACGCGTACGCTATGGCGTTTTCACAACAGACGTTTTGCCTGTGACGTCACAACTACCACTTTAAGACTCGGCGGACTGACACCCAGCTCAAGTAAAAACTTTTAAAAAGTCACTGTCGTCTTTTTTTTACTTAAGACCAGTGAATTAAAAATCAGTCGAATTATAAGCTTATTTATAGTAAGAGAACCACTAACTCTTATTTTAAGCTAATTTTCATTATTAAATAAAGTTTCTTGCTTAAAATAAGTTAAAAATTAAAGTAAGCTTACATTCGGTTTCAGATTTTGTTTTTACTGTGTACCATTAAATTTTTGAAAGAGTATTTCGTGCAAAATTGTTTGCTTGATTTCGATTAGTATCAAGTTAAATTTTATTTTACACATATTGTGCTAGTAATTAACCTTTCTCAACATATTATTGCCAGTGAGAAAAATATTCTTAAAATATATCCGCAGATAATCGTATTATCTTCAAGAGAATAATTTATATAACAATTCATTTGAATTTTGTGGTAAAAAATATCACCAAACCAATACGATTTTACCTCCATGCTGACCCTCGCGTCAAACATCTATATAATAAATCATAAAAAAAAAGAGTAAAAACGGTGTTGAACGAGTTTTCGCTCCACGGGAGCGGAAAAGGATCCTGATTACTTCAGCATCACTGTGCATCAGGTTTAGGTTTACAAAATGTCATTATTTACCATCAATATCGACCAAATTTGTTTCGTTTGATATCTATTTCACAAGAAGAGAGATTACAATATGATAAACTAATTTTTTTTAAAGCTATTATTATTATTATTATTAAACTTTAATCTCTAGAGGAATTAAAATTTTAATTTTTTAAATTAAGTATACACATGAAAATGCGTAAAAGAAATAAATTGCATCAAATAATTTGAGAGATGCTGTAATACTGTTTGTGACTGAATCTCAAGGGATAGAAACACATCATTAAAGTTGTTGTTGCCCCGTCTGGCAACTTTATGAGCACGAGAGCTACTATAAAATAGCGGGTGATACGCTATTGCTATTTCCCTTCACGCTGCGGCTAAATAAATTTACCCTTTTTCAAAGTTTAACGTCTATATACATATATACAGAGAGAAAAAAAAATGAGATAGAGAGAGATACAAAATTGAAAATAAAATTGAATTTCATGAAAATAAAAACTGTCACTTAGATTTTAAACCTATTAAACACATTGGTTATAATAATCATAAAAATTGAATAATTATCAAATAAATCCTGAGTATAGCAAATGAATAAAGAAAATAAATAGTAATTTACTTTTATATTTGAGTTTAAAAATCTGAGTAAACTACTTTTTATAGTCGAATGGAGCAGAAAGATTGCAAAAGCAACTGTGGCGCCGAGAAAAAGATTTCATTCAAAAGAGAGAGACTCTTTTTCCGTTACGAGAGATGTGGAAAAAGGGAATAGGAAAAGAAGGGTCGAAAGAAATTCTTTTCCTTTTAGAGGGAATCATTGCCGACAGCAGGTGAGAGATGTATATGTGTGTGGCACGACACTATATAGCGAGGGTTCCCATTCCCTTTCAAAATTAATTGTTCTTTCAAATTTTGAGCACCCAATTCTCTCTTTCACATTACAAAAAAAAAATGATTTAATATATCCAAAAACTTATTCCTTTCCTTACAAAAATAGTATTTATTTTCCCCTAAAAAAAAAAATCATATTGCTAATTTTAAATATTAACCAAATTACAATCTGCAATTTAGTATTAAAATCTAGATTAAAATCAAAACGAAAATATTTTGAGTCGTGAAATTTGAAATTTCAACAATATGTGAAAATATAGATTTTGTATAGTGATGATAAAGAGGGATATCATCAAGGCAAAATTCTGAATGGCAATGACAAGAGCTTTAGAGAATATATAGTGCGCCTTGCAAAAGGAAACCAGAGACGGGGCGTGCTTGGTAGCCTCAGGGTGCACACGCATGAGGAAGCTTTTAATCAACGCCTATAGAGGATTCCAAGGCGACTCTGCAATTAAAAGGGATCGTGTTCACTTAGATATACCTGGTCATTGATACAGTCTCTGGCAAAAAAGTCATTTTAACTGATTCATACTTCAATGATGATCATCATAATTATTCATAATATATAATCATCCAATATATATATATATAATCTATATCGATCATCTAATCATGAGATTAAAGAGTTTTATACAGAAAACAAGATGAAATCATTTTCCTATATCGGTTCGATTCCCGCGTATAAGTTAGCAACAGCCAACTCTATACATACACACCAAAGTTTCCTAGTTAACAGAACTTTCAAAATTTAGTTAACACCTTCGCCAAAAGTTTTCCTAGCTAACAGCACACGATAACTCGGAAGTTACGTCAAGAATGGGGCATATTTAACGGCAAGAGTGAAGTAATTATCAAAATTCAAAGTTTCTGAAAATGTAAATGATATATTTTTTCATTTTTAGTTATCTATCAAAAGTCAGCAAAGACCATTTCAAATTCTTTTTTGAAAATAATTTAAAGATACTATTTCAAAACCGAAAATTATGTTTTGAAAACTACCGCAAAGAAACACGTATGAATTATTTGAAATGAAATTTATGTTTGGAATTTCTATCCATTCAACTGTTTCAAGTTGTTCATGAAAAGCGATTCACTGTACGTACATAAAAGTGTAAATATAGGCACTGAACGTCTTTATTCGTATATTTGTTCGGGTACACACGAACTCGGTGTGGGCCGATGTAGGTTGTCGACCTCGTGATTGATGGCCCACACTATTTTTAGGTTGCGGACAACAAAAAAGGGCACAATAATAAAAGTCGTAAAGAAGTCCCCTTTATTTCTTTTGATTCTATTTTAATTAAAACGAAAAGAAATATAGTAGTAGGCAATAGTAACTTTTTTCCCCAAAAGACAAATCTCCCTTAATCCCATACTTCCCTTAAGAAAATTCGAAAAATCAACATATCAACAACTGAAGAAATATTGCCAGTAAAATTACTTGATTAACAAAGACCATTCAAAGGAAATGAAAATTATTGAAATAGAAAATTCTATTATTTTTCCTATCATATAAAAGGTGTGCAACGAAAAGGAAAAGATTGATTTGAATTCGTGAAACGGAAGACGTAGGTAAGTTAGAGAGCATCGATTTCAACTTTATACGTTTTCCCGCGTTCTGGTTCAGTGGAGTAACTATTGACGCTGTACGTCAATATATATATATATATATATATATAAACTCTGACAGCTAAAGCGCGACTTGCTTGGTTCAATGAGCAGACTGACAAGTTTTTTAAGGCAAAAAAGCAAGAAATAACTTTATCAGTGATGCGCATAAAACACACAGCAATAAGAGATAGTTCATCCATCATAACGCGAAGAGCGAGAGAAAGATGCAGGAGCGAGACTCTATAGGAAAAACTTTGCCAAGGAGAGAAATACGTTCATCTCACTTCTTCTCGCTCAAAGATATCGCGTGAGGATGAATGAAAAACAGAAACGGAAGAAGGTATCCTTCGGCAAGCTGCTACACTTTGTGAAATAATATTGTAACTTGTTCTCTTCAGTCATTGATATTCCTCTTCTGTATGTTTCCTTTGGAAATCCTTCAAAATTACTTGCAACTTGGAAAAAAAGGAAACAAAAACATTAAAATATACTGTTTAGGACGGCTTCTTTAGTTAACTGAAAATTGAGGCATACAGAAGAAGATATTAAAATCCTTAAAAATGATTCTTTACATATATAATTTTTGTTTTTTCTGTCTATACTTTTTTTGTAATATTATTATACTGTTAAAAATTGGACTATTATATAATTTTAATCTTCTTTGGTGTGTGAAGTTAGAATCCAATTTCTAACAATGCACGGAAACAATGTTTGTAGCAAAATTTTACTAAAGTTATTTTCAACAAATTCAGATTTATAGAGTGTAGGTATGTGAATATGTATTTAACAAAACGATAATTCATCACAATGTTCAAAATTCCACAATAAAGAACATTCACATACTCCTAATATAAAACCAAAAAGGTATTCTACATTTGAATAGCAAAGCTTTCAAAATAAGAAAATACCTCATTTACAAAATAAGAAAGGAGTTCTCTCATTCATAAAATTAGAAAGCCCACATATATATATATTTTAAAAAAAAATCATTTGTATAAACGAATTCTTTCAATTTCTAAAAGTTCCAAGATTCCGCTTTTAAAGTATACATATATATATACCTTCAGAGATTGATTCACTTCCTAGTTACAATTGCAAAGCAGCATTATAACTTTTAAAGAAAACTAATGAGAATAAGTTGAGAAGAATCTTCTGGGGATTGTGTGTGTGCTGCGCAATACTTGAAAGTTAATTCTCTGAATAAAAATGATTACCGTTCCGAATAAATCTTTTAATGGCCAGGTCGAGTAAAATATTTTTTTTTTTACTTCTCGAATGCTACTGAGAGTACACACATGTATGTATATATATATATAGTTTTGTTTGAGCTGCTGGTACTTGCAAGGATGCACGCATTACGTACTGTCGTTGACGCAGCTTGGAAGGCGGTCTTTTGTTCATGATACAATCGCGCGCAAAAGTCGTATCACGGCTTGCCTTGCTCTCTCGTAAAAGAATTGTTTCCCAGCAAGGAGCGAATTTCTCCTGAAGTCATATAAATCCTTTTGATGGACAAAGACAAAAAAGAAAAAATTGTCGTCAATGCCTCTGCATTTCAATGAGTGTGAGAAACTAACACTAACAATAAGCTGATTTTCTTCAGTCTATTATGTATATCCTGATGCAGATATTTTTCTCATTTAAGATTCCATTTGAATTTTAAATTAGAGACAATAACATTTCTTTCTATTGATGTAAAGATTCATTACGAGGACAAATAAATCAATCATAACTAATTTAAAAAAAAAATCATGTTGCTAGGAGACAGATTTTGAATGAGTGTGTACACGTCACCAAAGAGAGAGAGAGAGAGAGAGAGACCCCTTGTTACCTGACACTGGACTCTCTTATGTCGAGGGTACTGAACCTGTGGTACTTTCACGTCTCTAAAATCCCCTCTTGTCTCACAAAAATCTAACTACCCTTGTGGCCTTGCAGTAGACTATCTTCTCGGTATTCTATAGGGGTTTTCTGATAAACGACTCATTATGTCCGTTTCATTCCGAAACTATATCGAGGGTGAACATACTGCCTCCCTTCTCACCGCACGAAACACTTAAAGTACCATATAGCCAGCTCATTGTTCCAGGGCGTCGAATGCAGACGACAAGGGTTTGCCAAACGCGATAGCCAATTGCCCTCTGACAATTCGATTTTCGAGCTTATCTTGTTTCTGCACGATCGCTCCAAATAAGGACTCTATGGAGAAAATCTAATTAAATGTTTATTAAACGATCAAATATTAAAGACATATTAATAATCTTTTATCAATATTTCTCGCATTTTTTAAATTTAGATTTTTCACCATCAAATTTACTCTTATCCAAATCCAAAAGGTCAAATCACTTTTGAAATTAAAATGGAAAATATTTAAAAAGCGGTACTCGTTATATGTATAATTATAGATGTAAAAAAAAGACTGCGTCTCTAAATTGTATAAGAAACAACCGAGAAAGAGAGGACGAATTGCGGTAACGCCCTTGAATTCCTGTTTTCGCTTTGAAACTTTCAAGGGTCGTTATCTGCACGAGTGCAAATTTTAGGCACGCTAATATGGCGCAATGTACTTAATATACTTCGACTCACGCGCGCAAGTAAAAAGTGTAACTAAAGTACACCTCATTAAGAATTAATAAAGAAAACTACCTCTATACTTTAGATATTTGCCGCGTACAATTATATTATATATTTATAAAAAGAGCCAATTATATGTCTAAATCAACTTATACTGAATTATAATTCTTTTTAAATATGTTTTAAAAACTATTTAAAAATATTTTTAAAATCCCAACAAAACAACATGTAAATAATTCTTACGATAGTCTTTTCTTACCAGGGGAATTATCAAACAAATGCATATAGTTTTGAGTTCATAAACAGGTTTTCTAAGTATTTCTAACTCGTGAGATCGAGTTGAGGAAAATATTCTTGTACCCGCGTGCACAATAAAATGCGACCTGGTATTGTGATGTCGAAGCGCACGGATCAAAGCGTAATTCCTGAGTAACGACCATTCAAAGGCTCTGCGATAATCTGTGAAATAGAAACTATATTATATATACATTTATATAGTATATATCGAGAGATGTATACTGAGATCCGAGAAGTTGAAGAGTCTTTAAAGAAGCTACTTTCCAGGTATAAGCAAAATATATTAAACAGGGTAAAAGTCGCTAATACGACGTGCAAACGAGTTTCGCAAATCGTTCAAGTCCGAGACTGACACGCAGTAGGACCAAAATCGCATTTTAACACAAACTGACAAGTTCATCTTGCGCGACTCTATTATCGTTCGTTTATCAAAGGCCAAATAACTTCACACATCGTTTCTTTTAAATTTAAACGTTCAACACGATCAGCTTCTGCAATCACGATTCCAATTTTCTGCTAATTTTTCAGTTTCTTTGTATTTTAAAAAAAACATGTAACATCAACATTGTATTATACAATACTCTGAGAAAAATAGGTTAATGAATCAACAGTATTTCTGACAAAAAAAATTACACAGACCGACAAAATTTTGGACCACTTCAAAACCAAGAACCAAACTATGCTTTTCCGCAACATTTTGACGTGATGAATCCGAATCTGACCAAGAACGTTAGGTTTTTTTCAGATATTCTAAGCTAAATATGCAAAAAAGACGATTTTTGACCACATTTGAGGTCAAGAGATAATTTTTTTTCAAAAAGGTCGTTACAGCATCTGAAAGTACTATATTCTTCCCCTTTAAAATGCATTTTGAAACTTTAAAATATCTTTATTTGGCTCGGAGTTATCGTCATTTGAATTTTTTGAATCTTTAAATATTCGTAAACTGAATATATAGTATCAGATAATGCTTCAAAAATTCAAATGACGATAACTCTGAGTCAAATAAAGATTTTTTAAAGTTTCAAAATAGATTTTAAAGGGTAAGAATAGTACAATACTGTAACAACATTTTTGCAAAAACTTATATCTTGATGTTACATGACCTCAAATATGGTCAAAAAATGTCTTTTTTGTAGATTTAGGTTAGAATATCTGGGTCAATTCTAAGGTCAGATTCGGATTCAGCACGCCAAATTGATTCAAAAATTATAGTTTGTTTCTTGGTTCTGAAGTACGCCAAAATTTTGTCGGCCTGATGTGTTATAAAGAAATACTTTATAAATATATAAATTCAATAGCATATTTTTCTCAGTGTTTTGGTATAATAATTTATAACACTAAAATTTCGTAGCAATATTAAGATATCCGTGACTGCGAAACGCTCTCTGAAAATTTGTTAGAAGTCTTTTTGTCCCGTTATTCCACCAATCAGCGTAACTTTTATAGACAATGGCAAAAAATTGTACTACTGAAACTAAGTATTAAATGCTAAGCCACGCCCCCAAACAGACATCACAATATACTTTTAAAATATTTAATTCTCATCATGTCGTATGTAAAATTAACTAAATGAATAAATCAGCATCTTTCGGCATAATTGGACAATAAATTTCGCGTCATCTTCGCGAGGCTCTAAAAGCATTCCAACTTTTTTTTTTTGGGTATGTATTCGCACGACTCTCTTTGCTCAAGAGTGTTCCAAACATATACTTGATTGTAATGACAGATAATTGACCATCACCACAGTTTCATCGCAATTATCTTCTTTGATTGCGGATACTTTTTAAAAAGCTTTCATATTAGTCACTAAATCGCAAAGTGAAAATCAATCAACATTATATAGCAATCTGCTTGAAATATTTTCAACGCACATATATGAGAGAAACAGGAAGACCAGCGCATATAAAAACACCTTTGATGGCAAAAGATAATAGAAAACAGTATATAGTGAACATGTTAATATGCTTTTAAAAAGAAGATAATATTTCCAAACTACCAAATACTCGCAAAGAGTTTTTTTTTATTAGCTAAAGCTTTGGGATATTATATAGTCTCCAAGGCATATTTCTCCTTCTTTCAGAATCCATCCAAAATACCAATATTGACAAATTTATTCAAGAGCTGCTGCTGCTGGCTTTGAGAACCACTCAATAATTTCCCTCAGGGATTCTGAAACTAAAGATTGTGGTTTACGAAAACTTTTTTTCACCCAACAAAAATCTTTTTCGTGCAGCTTTATATGTTTATTCAAAATAAATTTCTCCGCAAAAATCTTTATTAAAAGATGTGCTATGGTTTATGAAAACAACTTAAATGTATATAGTTTCAATCAGAAAGTTTCATGAAGAATTTATAATTATTCTAGAAAGGCAAATATTGTCAAAAATAAATCTCCATAATAAATGCTATTTGTGTTAATGATTCCAATAAATTCTCATATGTGGAAGAATGGAGCTTTGAGGATATGGTTTGGAAATGAAGGAAGAAGAACGGACGAAACTCTCATCATGAGAGTGAGCAAGGTGAGCTGGTTCGAGGAGAGAAGCGCACTCGGCGGGCAAACTTGCTGGTTATTTAAAAGTTATAACTTATAAGAGCAGCCATTAAGTCTGTTACCTCCTGACTACTCGGGTCGGCCGCAACAGGACCGAGAAAAGAGACTACCCTGCATTCCGTTCCACAGTTCTGCCGGTGACGACGTGTTCCAGCATGTCTGAACGTGTGCGAATCCGTACCGGTGATATACTTGCCGTCTTTCTCATTCATCTCTTTCTCTCTATCCCTCTTATTTTCTATTCAATCCTCCTGTCTCCTTTTAACTTTCGAGCTTCCCAACAACTGCAGAATGGTATTTCACCACTTACACATATATATCTAATAAATAAAGCCTAGGTATAGCTTCCAAGCTCTCTTCTAAATCTCATATTTATTTACAATCAACAATCTATCCAATCTTCATATATGTAAATTTCATTTCCTTTATAATATAAGGAGAAATGCATGAAAATTTATCCATCATCCTTTAGACTCTTTTGATTCATTTGAGATTCTTCTGCGGAATTCAGTCCTGCCAATTCAACTGAATTCAGATAATAAATCTTGAGAACATAATTTAAAGAATCTTCACAGGTCACCCCCGGGCGTCTAAAGTCGAGATTCAAAAAGTAATTTATATAAGCGAGATAATAAAATATGATATCACGTTTATTTTTTAGGATATATATATGCGAATATAAAAAATATTTCTCTCTAAAATATAACTTTTCGCATTTATCCATTAGTGGACTATAGTATATACAAACTTTTAAAATAATAAAACTAATGGTACTCTTTTAAAACATGAATGAAATACGAAATAGAAAGAGATTGAAACATTTTTTTTCGAGAGATTTATCAAGCTTTTGAATCATTGATTTGTACCTGTATACTTTTTTTTTACTTCATCGTAAAAGATGAAAAGGTACTCATTATTGGAAGAGTAAATTATGGCATTAAGCGCAAATGTGAGGAAAGCAGATCAAAGCGATTGCATCAATCATTAGTGAACGTAATTTAATGGCCCCTGAAACAATCGAGCTTGACAATCTATATATAGCCATATAGCAATCAAAAAGCTATATTTTGACACATGTGCAAAATTCGCCCTAATAAAACGAACACAATAATTATTATCCGAGTTTAATTCGTTTACTTTCAAAAAATACAATAAACAATAGAAAAAATTTCTACCTGAAATTATCTGAATGTTCAAATGAACGAAATAATTTTTTAAAAATTACATGAAAAATAAAAAAAAAATACATATTAAATATTTAATAAATTATTAATTTACTTCTAGATACAGAATGCAATATTTTATAATAAAATTTGAAGTTAAAAAAATAGTAAACATATTTTTTGTTCTTTGAACAACAACTTCTAGCACATAAATATTGCAAAATATTTAAAAAAAAATATATATCGTGACTACTTCGATTAATTTTTTTTTATCGCAGGCAAATGTAAACAAATTTTTTGTTCCGACAAAAGAACGGTGTAAAATTATTTACTGCCACTCTAATAAAAATATTCTCAGTCTAAAAGCATTAATGCTACTTCTTCTATGCGGCATTGTTCCACAACTTTTAGCCAACAAGTAACTTTATATATAGAATTTCAGCAGAGTAATATAAAAAAAAATGTGAAAATTGATTAACTTTTACTAATTATTTAAATATTAATAATTCTTAAATATTTCTCGAAATTCATTAAAAACGTTTATTCAGAACATCAAAGACAAAGTTTAAAGCAGCACAATTATTTTTAAATTACTATATATATATATACGAGAAAGTGGAAGTAGTCGAGTTTTCCCTCTCTTATGTCGGCGATTTTCCTTTAGAACATGAGAGAAGGAGAATAACAAAGAGAATATCCTAGTGGGTGCAAAGATATCGTGTGGCCAAAAGCTCGAGGGATTCGGGCGGCACTTTCTGAATTCCTTTAAGAGCCCTTGAAGAAAAAAAAACTATAATATCTTGGCACTATGTGTCTGCCTCAGGCCAAATAACTCCACTGTGGGAATGAATTAACATTTTCGCTGAGTTCAGTGGACATTGTTTAAACCACACGAACCTGAAGTATCGTGATCTATACGAAAATTATTGCTTCAGGTTAGGACCAATACCCAATTCCTCAAACAAAAAATTTCAACCTTTTATGTATATACATATATTCCTGTCATTTGATGGTTACGCACACCTAACCAAACACCTTTCTTTTTGAAAACTTTGTTTAGTAGTATCCTCATTTAAAAATGTTTCAAGATTTCTGTTTTTCAAAAATTTAATATAAACACAGGTAGGCTTAAAATATTTTCAAATTATTACGTTATATATAGATCCTTTATAAACAACATTATTCGCCACACCGGATATAGAAAAATTGTTCCTTTCTCCTACTTTTCAATTCAATGGCCTGCGGATGTCTGACAGCAATTTGTCACGTGATCAGTCACAGAATGCAAATGCTTCCATAGTAGCGTGAAATCCTTCCAAGGCAAACTGTGCGCGAACTTTCGCTTATTTGTACACGAATTATTTTCAACCTGAGACAATCGTGCGACGACCCTCTAAGATCCAGTGAAACGCAAATTTCATTAAGAAGTTTACAAACTAAGGAGATTTTCCCAATTTCTCTTCAATCTACTTAGTTCTCACTTAATGGGAAATAATCCGTTGCTTAAATTGTCAGTCAATGTCTCACTCAACAATAATAGGATTAAAACTTTTTCAAAAAAAAAAGCTTCTTACACAGAAAAAAAACTTCATCTGGAACAGCGAAACGTTTCACTAAAATAGTGAAAGATTAAAAACTGAAACAATTTAAACTTTTGCTATTCTAGCGAAACGTTTCGCTATTAAATTTTTTTCGTAAGAAATTTTAATCATAATTTTTAGGATCAAAAATAAATATTTTTTTATAGAAATAATTTTAATTTCATTTACTTGAACTTAAAAAGTAATTTATAAAAGAAAGAAAGAATACACTTAAGTTTCTGTATAACAATTCAGGGGCATCTGTCGAGAATGAGATGAGCAAAAGAAAAGGTAAACCCAAACTTTGGAGAGAGAGAGAGAGAGAATCAGGGGGAAATGTAGCAGACTATATCACTAGACTTAAAGAGAAATCCAAAGCCGGACAATATTACAAAGATTTCAGTTATGGCTATCGCTTTTTTTTATCTCGCTTCTTTATTTCAGTACAAGTGCAATATTCCGACAGTTTTTATTCCAAAGCCGCGCACCGGTGCTTTAATGTTCACAGAACAAAAATAAAAAAAAACTTAAATTCTGGGTAAACCTCCAACAAAAATCTCTCACTAAATTTAATGCGCTAAAATACTGACAAATAAAATACAAAACAAAAATGATCCTTTCAATTAGATTTTTTCGAATATCTATTGATTGAAACTCAAAATGAAAAGTTCAACTCATGTTTACCATAAATTTTATCTGAGACACGTGAGTCGTAATCTTACAATTTTATTACTCTATTATATCCATAGGGGATCCCTTTGTCGAAATATACACGCGCACCAAACTATCGTTAATTTCAACATTTACGATCTACTTATAATACCCTAAATCGCTTAATTCCTAAATATATATACAATCTTTTAATTCAACTAAACATATAGTAAAAAGAAAATCTCTTTATAGATGAGTCTAAAATTCATCACTGCGTAAATTTAGCGCAAGGATCTGTCTAAAAAAATGTTGTGTTGTAAATTAAGACTCTCTTCTTTATAAAACAGCTTTTCTTTCTTTTCACTGCGTGTGAACGTTTTATCGGAGACAATTGGATTAAATAAAATATATCAAATTAATCCAATATTGCCTCCGATAATGTATTATCTCTCGCAAAGAACATTTTATAAAAATGACTGTTCGAAAAAAATAAACCTATAATGATTAAATTCTTTTGTATTAAAAAAAAAAATCATAAAAAAAATAAAATAAAACAAAAAGAGTCTGATTATACAAATTAATAGCGATAAATGTCGGACTAGACAAAGAATGGATCGACCAGGCAATTCGCATCGTTAATCATATCTCTCACATGGAATATTGTGGGTCTATATCTTTCTCTTGAGGTGGCCAAAGACACACGCACGCAAGAATAACTCTTTGTGCATAAAAGAAAAGTATAGGCAGATGATCCGAACGAGAAAGGGAGATGATGAATAATCGCATCATCACAATAGGTATAAGCTTCCTCTTCTCTCTTCCGTCAAATTATGAATAATTGCTTTTGGCTTGAATTTTTTTCGTTTCCGCGCGCGAATATTATTTTCAAAATCGAATGAAGAAACAATTAAAATCTAATCAAGAAAATTAATGATATATATTAATTATGTTAAAAAGAATTTTTTGAAGGAAAAATAAGGCTTTAAAGCAAGTGTGCGGATAAACTATATATATAAGTATTAATTGCTAATGACTTAGTAATTGCTGAATCAGCAGGAAAATAATCAAGAATATAGAACGCGAAGAGGGAGAGATGTATATGTGTGCGCGTATTAATTACCTTTACACTTAAATCTTGCCGATAGTTCCGAGACAGGAGTATACAAATAGGTAAATATATATATATATATATGAGAGTAAGATGCTGCACATAAAGGATCTCTCGCGCACATATACACACCTGCAATAACCACTGCGATAAATATAAAGCTGACTACTATTCACTCCTTTTCAGACCCACGCCTTTTCTTTCATCTTTACCGGTTGTGCGTGCGACCACGTTATAATATCGATAACGGTGATAAAAATGTAATAAACTTCTTTTACATCGATCGGATATGTCAACTCTACAAATTGCCCATACACTTAGCATTATTTTAATACAGAAACTTTAAAAACACAAAAACATATCCAAAAATATTATTATTATTATGTGAAACGAAATTTTCTTTATACATATGCTATACACGGAAAAAAATCTTTAAAACTAAGACTAAGATTTTTATAGGTTAGGTTGACACTTGACAATATATAAGAATGTTATTTTAAGTTTCATCTGTAACTCAAAGGATGAAATATATTGAATTCTATTTTGCCAAATAGTTTTTAATATAAATTCATAAGTCATACTGAAACTCTCTAAATCTGAATTAGTAAAAATGTTTACTAATTTAAATTAGTGACTCACTTTTTGCTTTAGAATTAGTTAAATTTTACTAATTTTTAGTAAAATTTACTAATAATTAGTAAAATTTTACTAATTCAGAAACAAACAGTAAGTCACTAATTCAAATTAGTAAACATTTTTACTAATTCAGATTTAGAGAGAATTATATTTTAATAAATTGTGACGCGATCTGATGAAAGGGACCTTAGAAGCAAAAAAATTATAGGTTACGTTTTAAAATTTTAAAGTGAAAATACAGAAAGACGTTCAACTCGTAATGCAAACTAATGATATCTTCATTACACTCACAAAATATTCAATAAAAACTGATTTCAGTTTTACAAAAACATAACCTATACTCTCTAAATCTGAATTAGTAAAAAGTTAGCTATACTAATTTAAATTAGTAAGAATTAGAATTTTCATTAAGTTTTAGTCACTTTTTACTAAAACTTTAATTAAAAAAATTTTTAAAATACTAAATCAAATAGTAATATTTTACTAAAAAAAAATTAGTAAAAATTCTTACTATAATGTGAATTAGTAAGCTGAATGAAGTATACGCAACGTTTATGATAAACGATTTTTAAAGAAATAATTTTTTAAAATGAAAAATTTTCTAATTTCTTGGCTAAAAAATATTTGTTTCTAATTTGTTGATTAATGAAAATTACAATAAATATTTTTAGGCAAAAAATTATAGAACTTTTCATTTTAAAAAATTATTTCTTTGAAAATCGTTTATTATAAACATTGCGTATACTTCAGCTTTGTTTTGAACGTTTAAAACTTTTTCATCATCCAATTTAAATGTATTTCTAATTCTCTGAATTAAAGAATAAATTTTGTCTCAAGTTTAGTCATTAATTTTTTTTCCATGTAGAAATCTATATGTAAAATAAAATTTATGAATTTTAGAAAGAGTAGCAGATGTTAGTCAGATGAATAAATTGTCAAGCTGTGATTAAAAAGCAAGTTCCGTAATTCCCATCAATCGTGTATTGACTTTTTCTCTATATATATATATATATATATATATAGCTCTGGAGAGAGCATCGTAATTTGATTTCATCCACTACTGGTACTTTGAAAAATATAGAAGTGGTCCATGGGAGAAAATTTCGTTAAACTGCAGGGAACATCGGGGTCTGTCAATCGTTTCAAATATCTTTTATATGCAAATAGTTTTCACACCCTTCTGAGGACAGTTATTGATTTGCAAGCGAGAGGTGTATCAAAGGGAGCAGAAAAACTACTACATAACATACCATTTGGTCATTCCATCTTAAAAGCATTTTTATACAAAAATCAGTTTACCATTAAATATATATATATATATATTACACTGTAGAAGTTCGCTTTGAAATATAAAATAATATCAGAAACGAAATGGAAGTCGAGCTAAGAAAAAGAGAGTAGCTTGTTAGAATTTTTCTCTCTATATTTATAAGAGAAAGAGAGAGAGAGAGAGAGAGAGAGAGAGAGAGAGAGAGAGAGAGAGAGAGAGAGAGAGAGAGAGAGAGAGAGAGAGAGAGAGAGAGAGAGAGAGAGAGAAAGGAAAGGAAAAAGAAGACATAAGCGACGACGAAGCGTCCCAACGATAAATCTGAATCGAGATCGAGAGCCTCAGAATGGTTTCGATTTATTTGGTGAAATTCTCCAAGAGAGCTGATTTGCGAGGTCCAGAACGACATGGTCGTCTCCGGAGAATTTATGGCCGATGAATTATGCGCTTTGTTCATTTGAATGAGGGGTGAGATAAAGAAGAGAGAAGCGAGGGTGGTATGGTAAGGTTGACGGAAAAAATAATAATAAACTATACGAGTCCACAAAGTTTTGCGAATCCTTCTCATCGACGACGAATAAAACTGCGAGGATGCGAGGAGAAAGAGATACAATCTCTTGAATCGTTCGAGATCATTCAAACAGGTTGAAAGGGAATTCACTTCATATCTTATAGATAAATTACAAATTTTTATTCCCATTCAAACGTTATACCAATTAACTGGATTTTAATAGTCCTTTAGAATACCGATATTTATTTTTACATTTTAACCTGCCGAATATACTTATATAAGCAATCTTCAAGAACTGAATCAAAAAACAAACTTTTGATTATTAAAAAAAAAATATATATATATATATACAAAAAGAGTAAAAGATTCAAAAAAAAATTAGACAAAATTTTTAATTAAAGTATTCTTAAAAAATATAGTTAATAATTAAATATATTAAAAAAAAATTTGAATTCACATTTTTAAAAATTTGCCTGTTATTAAAGTTGCAAATCAAAATGAATTTGGATATAAAAATTTAATTGCTTAAAAATTAATCAGCGTAATGACTTTTGGGTGGTTCACATATCATTGGTATTTAATTCTATCGAGTAATAAATCATTTTTTGTCACTTTTTTTTTTTTTTTTTTTTTTTTTTTCTTAAGACCCGATTGGCCATTAAAGATTCCCGCAATTTAAAACCAGTTCCGCACTATCGCGAAACACGTGGCGGTTTTTGCACTGAAGAAAACTTTTTTATATTGAAAGTGCTCCGAATCCCGAGGGATTTGAAATTCGTTCACATGTTTATAAAAAGTAATACATTTTTAGCAAATTTATACTTCTAGGGATTCATTATTATACATCTATTTATTTTTACTCCAAAAATATATAAAATTCGGTAAAAAAAAAATTACCATCAAAAAAACTTTTTTTTTCTCATTATTAAATTCATATAAATATAATAATGTCAATAACATTTAATATAATGCAGTAATTTTATTTATATCTGAATTAATTAAAAATAATTTGATAGCAAAACAGTATGATTTTTTTTTTGCAAACAATTATCATTTTTAGGTTATGTTTAATTAAGTAAATTATCCCTACTTAATTCCTTTATCATTTTATCCCTCAATTAGTTATTATTTAGAAATTATTATTAAGAAAAGTTAATAGAAACTTTACTAACAATTAGTAAATTTTGATTAATTTACACTTAGAGAATATTTTAATAAACCCGAAAAAAGCAACTTTCATCTTTCGTAACAATGAGAAAAAAAAATTAGGAATAATCAGTAAATATTAAATTCAAACAAAACAAAGAAATAAACAAAAACAGTAAAAAGCGATAAAAAAAATTGACAAAAACATAAATCAACTGTACATTTTAAAACTTACATGAAATTGGCTCCTTAGGAATATCACTGGCAGGAAATCCATGTGTCTCAAAATATGGTTTGACAGCATCGCATTTGAGACCAGCAAGAACTGTTATTTGGATGCTAAGCATCAAAATCACCCAAACAAATGACAGGACACTCATGATTGTCAATCACTCGCGAACTTACACTCACAATTCATATAGAAAACAAAACGTTAAAAAAAAGAAGAAGAATTGAGGGGAAGGGGGAGAAAGAGTATCGACACACTTTTTATTCGATCATTAGTAATAGGGAGGATAAAAAATTGTTTGTTTTTTTTTTCCTTGAAAAATTCAACGTGAAACAATTCACGAAGAAAAGACACGAGTAGAAAAACAACCTACCTCCAACACTGTTCGGAACGCACTGTATTTTAACCAAGAAATTCGTCTGTTGCCGCGGCAGCTGTACGCATGCGCAGAAGCAGCATGAAGGGTGCGCTTACATTTGTGTGTGTGTGTGAATGTTTTCTGTACGCTATGATCCACCTATACTAAAGTACTCTATATGTGTCGCTTTGACCAATGTGTTCAGAGATTTGCGTGCAAAGTTTAACCGGTTTAATATGTAATTTTGCCGTGTAAATTCAACAGGAAGGGATTCTTATATGTAAGTAATAAATTAGAGAAAAAAAGTAGCAATTTTTTAATGATATAAACTAACTTTTGAAACTTGCGGTCAATTGACAATGTTACTGCGATCGTTTAGAATATTTCGTTAAATCATATATAAAGCTCAAACATTTTGTATATATTTAATCGCAAATATTATCAACAATGTTTTAATAATAGAATTATTATCCTTTTACGATGGGTGATCAATTTGGGGGCGATTTCGTGTAACTAAAATGAGCTTTTAAAAATGGTGTATTAATTGACCACTCGGCTTGACACCCTGTTAAAATAATTTTTTTTTTTTTTGTCTATTTACTGGAGTGTTTTGCTTTTTTTCGTGTGCAGTAATAAAAAGGTAATCAGTAATTTACATTTTTGGGTTTGTATATATAAAAAACTTTTTAATAAAATATATTCATTTTTTGTTAACTTAACCTCTAATTTGTTAAAGTTAATAAGTTCAATTTTTTATTTTTTTTACTTTTAATAGGTATATGTGTATGTATATCCAAATTTCAATTAAATTAATTAATTTTACATAAGAATTATGATTAATAGTTAAGAAATAAGAAAACATTTCTAAAACACTTTCGAAGGCAAATTTATTTATGCAATGCGATTTTTTTTATTGAATTATATATTTATTGAAATATTTATTGAAATGAAATATAGATAAAAGTAATTTATTATTTATTTAGGTTTATTGAATATAATAATATAACAGATAAATCATTTTAAATGACAGCCTCTGTAATATTCTAAAATGTGTATTATTTTTTTCAGATCGAAAATTTCGATATAATTAATGCTTCACTAAAACTGTCGGATGGAATCTAAATCATATGATATCAGATGTCTAAAATTTATTGTCAGCTTAATGCTCAGGTTTGGAATCGAAGAGTCCCTCCCACAAGTAAAAAAGGTATTTATTAATTCTTCTGGATTTTCTATACTTTAAGATTAGTTATAAAAAAATTAAATTTAATTATTACATATAACAAATTCTTATCGTGTATATATTTTTCAATGCCATATTGTTATAAATAGGGCTTTCGTATATATAGATCTCAGGCTTACCATTATTATTATTATCTACAAGTTCAATAAATAAAAAAATTTTAAAGAATCAATGTTTTGACAAAATATTATAAAAAATTATGTAGATCAAAAATAATAATAATTTGCATAGAATTTTTTTTTTTTTTAATAGCTGATCAACTTTAAATGCTTTTACAAATTATTTTTTCATCTGAAAACAATTCAAAAATTAATAATTATTAATTATTATTATTATTATTAATTATTAATTAATTATTAAATTATTAATTAACAAAAATTATTTAAAACTGTCATATTCTTTTTGATTGAAATTGGCTTAAACAATGTTGACATTATGAACATTTTTTTCTTTTATCGAAATTTTAAACGCAGTAGTTCAACAAGTGCCCGAAGTTCTGAACGTTTAAATGAATGAAAGATTTGTTTACTACTTTTGTAACTTGAAATTATATTATCAAATATTGTCTACTGTATGTAAAAATAAATTAATAATTTTTTAAATGTTTAATATACTTTTTTTATTTTTCATTGCAGTAGTAATTTAAAAAAAAATTTGTACATCAAAAAAATGATTTCGTTCACTCGAACGTTCAAAACTTCAGGCACATAGTTCAACAAATTTTCTCTTTTATTATTTATACCATTTTTTAGAACGCCATATAAAAAAAACATTCTATTTTTTAAGAAATTAATTTTTTTTTTTGTTTTTTGATAAAGAATCTTATATTTCGTAAGTGTAGGATCATAAAAATGTTTTATGGATTTATAAGTTGATGAAGCGAAAAGATATCTATATGCAGAAAATAGAAAATATTATCTAATTATTATATAGTTGACTTATATATTTTTTAACGTGACTCGTGTAGGACAATTTGATAAAAAAAAAAAAATGTTATATATTATCAGAAAACTCATAAAAGTGCTTTATGAGCTTGTAATCACTAATACCGGAAAGATACATTCATAAAATAGAAAATATCTAATTATTTATTCGATGACTTGTATATTTTCGCAAGATTCTCATTATTTTAATACTTTATTAAATAATCTCTTAAAAAAAAGGTTAAAGTTCTCTTATGCAATGTTTCTAATTAAAAAGTTTGCCTTACTGGGTGTGATTTATTGTTTTTGCTATCATTTGATTACAATTTTTAGAATTTTAAAATTAATTAATTAATACACTTAATTACATGTTTATTAAATAATTTTTTTATTTCAATTTTAAATGATTTTTTTTATTAATTTTTAATTAAGTACAATTAAGAAAAAAAATGTTAAAATTGAATTAATAATCTTTTGAATCTTGTCTAAGAGAATGATAATCAATAATTCAGAATTATTACACTTTAACACAAGAAGATTTATTCAAATTATAAAATATTTTATTTAATTTTGCGAGACATAGTTTTCTCTTTTAATTATGAATTGTTATAGATAAATATAATTATAGAAGATTAAATTTTTTTAAACTTATAATTTAATTAATTATTTTTTAAATTAAACTCTTTTATAAATTCGCATATTTAATCATTGTAATATTCCTTTTTGAATGTTAAAATGAAACAATTTCTATTATATACTTTCAAGTGCATTTATTATTTAACAAATATTTATAACTATATTTATATTTTATGGACGGATTTGATACAATACTATTATTAATAGCTACATAAATTATATAAATTGTAAATTAAAATAGTGATCGATATCATCTTAATTATGAATAGTCTTTTTGGATATATGTCACTGGTGTAGTTCTAATTAAAGCTATTAATTTAGTTCAAACTGAAAATACTTTTATTACATAGATCAATATTCTTAATATAGGAAAATATATATGAATTTTTTCTAATGAAAATTATAATTTAAGAACATTTCTCGAAAATTTCGTGCAACAAAAATGAAATATTTTACTAATAAAAGAATACTATAATACTTAAAATAAAAAAATTTAAATATCACTGAAATTAAAAAAAAAACTGATAAAAATTAATTGTAAAAAAAATTATTTCTATCAATGAGGAAAATTACATGTATGTGATAGTACTGTGACATAAAGGACAGGCCCTGATATTAACGACATCTCGTTCAGAAGCCGCATGATGTTTGCAAACTGTACAAATCCAAGCTGTGTTTGGATCCATAATTGGTTTACCAGAAACAACACAAGCTGAAAATCTCGTCATACAATTAGGGCATGCAACACACCAATCAGGAATTAAACTTTCACAACTAACACATTCTGATTTAGTGCTACGTGTATCTTTTGGACTGTGTTTCATAAAGATATTTAAAGCCAATTCTTCATATTCTTCACGTATTGTATTAGAAATATTATCCAATGCTTCAAGTTTAATAAAAGCTTTTGAACATGTTGCAAATGCCTGATTGAGACAACTTGACAATGCCAATAAACAATATATATCTTCTGTTTCTAAAAAATCTTCATATTCACGTAGTCGTAATGCTGTTTTCATTGCCGAATCATAATCACCTTCATAAAGTTGTTTATGAGCGAGAAGTAAAAAATGATAAGCCTCAGCACCTCTCCAAGCAGTTTCAATAACTCGTGTATCTTCATTACTCTCCGAAAGTCCCATAATAATATTACTTCTCGTTCCTTTTGCAATTGGCGTACTATTTATATGATCTTCAATAAGTAATGCTGCCAAAACATAAGTTTTTTTCACTCTCAATGGATTTGTTCGCCCCTTCGCTTGTTCCACTGCTAATTTCATAAGCAATTTCGCTGCTTCCAAATGATAATTAGCTTTTTTATAAAGTTCAATTGCTTGTAATTTTTTTCCATTTGTTAATAAATGATTGGCATATTTATTTAACAATTCGCCAATTTGTGCCATTTTATATGTCTTGGCTAAATCAACAGCCTGATCCCAGTGATTTAAACGCACGCAAGTGTCTACTGCTTGCTTCACATCACCGTATTTAATATAAGCCGCAACTGCTTGAGAGCACATTCCAACGGAAGCCAACATTTTTGCCACACCCTTTAAAATAGGACTTTTGTCAGGCAATTGATCAACTGTTGTTGCCAACTCGTGATAATCTTCCAATTTATAATAACACTCAACTAGCTTCTCAAGATTTCGTCCTTTCTCATAATATTCCCTAGCACCTTGCCAATTTTGTCTTTCAGCAAAGTAGTCGCCAATTTTGTTAAAAGCATGCTCCATTTGTTTGTCAGAGCCACCAATACCCATTTTCATTAATTGAACAACACGAAAATAATCACCAAGTTTTTGTCGTAAATTAATTGCCAAATCTCTTCTATCTAAATCAAGATATAATTTTTCTGCCTCATTGTAATTACCAAGAAATGCTGCAATCTCTGCCTTTTTCAATTGATCATTGTGAATATTTCTCAGCCGTTTAATAAACTGAATTCCCAAATAATCTGTACAACGAACCATTGCATTTTCTGCTGTTTCTAAATCTAAATCTTTCAAAGCCGATTCGCCCAATAAACGCCAAAGTCGAGGATGTGGATTGTCCTGAATAAAATTATTAGCTTCCTTTAAACCAACTTTCGACAAAAGTTCTCTGGTATCTCTCAATGATTTCACTTCTAAATCAATCACCATTTCTGAATTTGTTTCCTCTGGTTTTTGTATCAATTCATCAAGAAGAACACAACGTATTTCTAAATCTTGAAATGAACAAATATAACCGGAACATGAGATCGGTTCTTCTGGATCTAAACCTCTAATAACGTACATTCTCGTCTTTTCCATAATTGCTATAAGAGAGGGATTATCTTGTGCCCAACACATTGCCCAAACATCTTTTCTCTCAAATTTACTGACATCCTCCTCTTCTTCGTCGGTGTTGAAATTTTTCTGTGTCTCTAAATCCAACATTGTTAAAATTCCCGCTTGGTCCATTATAGACGCTCTTGTAGAATTGCAATTAATTGCTATTTTAGCAGGCTTACTTGAAGTATTGTATCTATTTATCAAAGTCACTTGAGGAAGCGAATAACGTTGAATCATTCCCGATTCTCTACCCAATAGAAGAACTTTATCTGTAGCACAAATACAACAAATTGGATCCATTGTTGCTTTTGTATTAAGTGGAGTTTCAAATGTTCGATCTTTATCTAAATCTTGAATAACTTCCGTCACTCCCGTTGGTGTATCGTCAACATGATAAATTTTATCCTTTCTCATTCTTGCCGCATTCAAAACTGATATACGAGGTGTACGAAAATTCCAAATCAAAAAATTATTCTTAGAAGCTGCAATAACAGCATTATTTGTCATTGTCACATGTAATGGTTCTAAATCAGTAAACTTAGTATCAATTGGCGTCGATATTGTATTACAAACCATCAAAACAAATTCCTCCGATCCTTGAACTGGATCATTCCTAATAGCCAAGAGACAATGTTCTCCCTGTGATGTAATTGAAATCAATGATCGTACATATTTTGTACAACAAGTATTGTTACTTGTATTCCAGAAAGTAATGCATATTCCATCATTGCTGATTCTTTCATTTGTAAATACAACAGTGTTACTAAAATATGTCCATTTGTAATCGGGTCTTATATTTGCGAAATAAATATGCGAATCAACAGATAAAGAGACACGTAATGATCCCCCTTCCCAGGAACAACAAGTGACTTCTCTGCCAGGAATTTTCAAAGTCCTCACATGTTGACCGTGTGGAGTGTAAAATTGAATTGCATTTGATTCTTTACTATCACCAGTATTGAATCCTTGTATTATTCCAGTAACAGCAAGTAAAGAGCCATTACTATTCCAAGCGCACCAAACTGCTGCCATTCCTGTATTAATGACAATTGGATTTTCATCAGCTGTATCTCGAGTTAATTGAACTTTACCATTTTGATAGCATATTGCCAATGTTGGAAAATCCAAAGATGTATAGCCATTTTTACCATCATACCAATGCATTGCAACAATTGTCTGCGGCTGACCTGTATTCAATGGGACGATATTTAATTTCGTTAAAAATGTACCTTGATTATCGTAGAGATGTACCTCGCCTGTTTTTAAACCAAATAAAAGAAGTCTTCCATCAGGCGACCATTGAACTCCAGAAAGTGCTGTATTCTTTAAATCCTTACCCCAAATTCGACTTCCATCAACTGATCCAAGAATTACGGCACCATCTTCATAGACAATGCAAATTTTTTGACCATCTTGACTCCATGCCATTCCCTTTACCACTGATTTATTTCGATTATTTATCATCTCTTCATACCATGATCCTTTATATAACATCCAAACAATTATGACACCATTCTGATCGCTGGATGTTAATTTTTTGTATTCCTCGTTCCATGTTATCACTTGAACGTGACCATTGTGACCCTCTAAGGTTTGATTCATACTGAGATTATTGCCGGAAGCAACACCGCGAGTTTTATTACCACTACTTGATCCTGAAGTATTCCCATCGACACGAAGTACTTTTAGAAGACCATCTTCTCCTCCGACAGCAATGAAACCCTGTTTTTGATTCCATGAGATACAATTCAATCGATAGTTGTTGGGTATTGCAATTTTTTTACTTAGATAAACAAACATGTTTATATTTTTCTTTTTCTATAAATTATCTTCAAATTTTCATTGATTTGGAAATAATTTTACGCGTTGATATTCTCAGGGATAAATTTTTTTTGAGAGATTGCACATGGTTGCCGTCAGTTATGAATTCTGTACCTGAAAATTGAAAAAAAATATTTTAATTTATACATTTTGTAGAAAAAAAAACGTCGATGTAGTTCACTACGTTTATGATGAGTCAAACGTTCTAAATGTTCAAATAAATGAAATATTTTTTTCAATATGTAAATTATTAAAAATTATAATGGCAATGTAAAATTAAACAATTATTAAATTAATAACTTCTTTTTAGATATTTAAAACAATATTTTTGTAATAGAATTCGTACTTTAAAGAAGTTGCAAAAAAAATTTTGTTCATTTGAATATTCAAAACATTTGGATCATTTATGATCAACGATTCAACCAAAAAAATTTTTTTTTTTAGAAAAGAATAACATTTCTGGCCTACTAATTTGAAAAAAAATTGTTATTCAAGAAACATTGCAAAAATATTTTCAGGCAAAAAATTATAATAATTTACCTAACGAAATATTTTTTCTTCTAAGTGAAATTGAATTTCATCGACGTAAAAAAGAATTACTTAACAATATAATTATTGTTTACACTGACAAAAAATTTATTTCATTAATCTGAACCATATTTACAATTACAATCATAAATTTTCTTTTTTTAATTGCTACAAAATAGCTTCTCTTCCTTTTTTTTACGTCAGTGAAGTTCACATGAGCCAAAAGTTTTGAACATTCAAATGAACAAAATATTTTTTGAAATAAAAAAAAATTAAAGTTAAAAAATTAAAATTAAATTAAAAATTTAAAGTTGCAAAAAAAATTTTGTTCATTTGAACGTTCAAAATTTTTGGCTCATGAAGTTCACAAAACGTTTATGATCATAACGATTTAGAAGAAAAAATATTTTTCTATGCAAATTTTTATTATTTTTTATTAAAAAATTTTTTGCAACGTTTTTTGATCACGACGATGAAGTACGCAACGTTTATGATAAACAAATTTTTAAGAAATAATTTTTTAGAATGAAAAATTTTACAAATTTTTGCCTGAAAAATTAATTATTATTTTTTGAGTGAAAAATATTTTCTTTTTTCAATTGTTGATCATAAATGTTGTGAACTACACCGACATTTTTTTTTCTTGTAAAATTCCATAAGTTTTCCTTGATTTCCATATTTAAAAAAACGTCAAACAATAATTTAGTTAAATGAAAAATTAATCAAAAGCAAATTGGGTTAAATAAAAATTTAATAAAATAAATATTCTGTTAAATTAAAATTTTTGTCAAATGCAAATTTGGATACATTTCATTTGAAAGAAAATTCCGCCAAATATTAAATTTGTTTAAAGAAAAAATTTGCTTAAATATTATATTGTACGTATTTTTATTATATATTTTATGAATCAAGCACTTTTCGATGTAAAACATGAATATTAGTGAATAATTTCAATTCTATTCTATAATTTGCTTAAATGAAAAAATTCAAATTTGTTTAAATAAATATTCGATTGAATTGAAAATTTCTTTAAATAATAATAATAATTTAAATTTCGATTATATAATCAATAAATATTCGTGTATTACAAATTAGAGAAATTGAATAAAAATAAATTTTCATGACTTTTAGGGAAAAAAAATTTTTCTAATGAAATTCAGAGAAATTCAAAATTCTGTTTGGAAATCAAGGAAAAAAAATAAAAATTTTGAGGAAACCCTATTTAAATAGATATTTTTTGATTAATTCAGATAGTACTATTTATTTAAAACAAAAAAATATTCATATGATAATGGTCAAATTTTTTCAGTGTAGAAGTCGAAGGTGTTATTGTTTTTTTTTATTTTTTCTAGTTTTATTTAACCGGAAATATTTTTTAAAGTCCTAATTTCAAAATCGGAAAAATAAAAATTAAAAAAAAACAAACAAAAAAATAAAGTATAATATATCAATACTCAACAAAAGTAAAAATAGATATATGTATTTCAAATGTGAGGTTATGTAAAAAAGTTTTAACATATACAATGTATACAAAATTACTGACTCAGTTTAAAGAAATATGAAATAAATTATAAGACACGAAAATTAAAATATCGATCTGCATATTAAAATACAATGAACTTGATTACATTATTATTGATTTTAATGAAATACTACATATAATGATTGAAAGTAGATTTTAACAAATGAAATTCTAATAAGATAGTGGAAACTAAATTAATTAAAAGTACTGAAATTGATCCTAAATGAAAAAAAACTGAAAACTTACAAATAAATCCGTAAATTATTAAAATCAATTTATTTTGTTTACATGCCTTTGACAGTTGACGTGTTGTTGTGTTAACGTGACTGTGTGAAGTTAACTGCGTACTGCGAAATGTATCACTCGAGTCTCGAGATTCTCGAACGCGTATCGATTGTTTTTAAAATGCAGGCATTTTTCACTTGTCTCAATAACACCGGTCTTGTTCTTTTATCAAAAGTGTTTTATCTTTTTATTGACAAAATGAATTGTGTATTTGCGTTTATTTTGAATAGTCGGGAGTGTTTAATCGTGATTAAAGTACATTATTTTTTATTTACGTTCAATAAATCAATGTGTGTTCGATAGTTGAATATGCGATTGAATTTATGGTAAATTTTGGTTAGAATTATTTTTCGTGCGACTTTCAATTCAGACAATGAAGAGTTGATTAAGGTATACTTTTAATGTCTTTATTATCATTTTAAATGTATTATCATATAATATTGCAATATATTCTAAATTTATGTTAGGTAATATTTTCCTTAGAAAATTAATTTTCATTTTTATATATATATATATATATATATATATATATATATATAGGTTATGACAATTAACTTAAATTAAAATTTCGCTAAAGTTAACCTCAATGACAGGTATCGTGTATTTGAAACTAATTTAATCTAACATTATCTTTAATTTGGGATAACTTAAGATATAATTGAAACTTATTATTTTGTTTAGGCTTTATTAATTTTTACATTTTTCCATACATTGTATAATATTTCTGTACACATTGTCTGTAACACTTTAACAAAAGTTTGTTCTTTTACTATAGGTAAATTAATCGACTATAATTCTATAGGCATATTTGTGAAATTTGCGTAGGCATGCAAGAGGCACGTTTTTATATATTTTTTTTTTTTACATGCTGACCACTCATATTTAAGAAAAAAATCCTTACAAATGTACATTCGAAAACAAATAAACTTTCATAATAATTCATATTTGATTACAAAAATAGTTTGTACAACATTGTATAGTGTGCGAAATAATAATTTTTAAATAAATATACAATAATAAATCGAGATCCACAAACTGACTATAAAAAATAGAATACAAAATAATTATTCAAAACTTTAATCTCTAAATATATATCTTATATATTGAATGAAAAATTGATTTTTTTGGAGTGTAATCAAATTTTTTAAAACACTCATAGATGTTATAATACATCACGCAGGTACAAATGAAGGGTAAATTAATATTAGGCAAATTATATAATCAATTGAATTCAGATCTTTGATCCTGAAATAGAATCTGTCTCTTTGAATAAAATGAAGGTTATATGACGACAATGGTCAGCTTTTTTTTTTGTCGATAAATTCTCAGTGCTTTATATACTATTTCTTTTTAAATATGCCTCCAATTATGCAAAATAAACAGCACCATGCAATTCGATTTTCTAAATACATATTAATTTATTTGTGTTTCTAAAATAAATTTCTATCGCTTTTTAAAGATTTGTTTTTAATCAGGTCGCTAAGTTCGATTTTTAATTCTCAACAAGAATTAAATTTTGTTATACCATTTCCCTGTAAGTACAACGCGATTCTAACAAAATAATTATTTATATATTTTTGTTTTGTATATATTTAGCAAAGCGTGCCATTAACAATTTTTTTTTTCTTTTTAATCCAAATCCATCATTTTTCCCACAAAAATTTTACATCAGTGAAAACTAGTCATTGTGCTATTAAAGTTGTGTAAGCTAATTTAGACAATTATTTCGTTCAAGTTGAAATATCAACTTATTTTTTCAATGTATTGAAATTGAGCGAATATTACACTGCTATCTGGAATTATTTCTTCTGGAATATCACTACTTATCATTAAACACGACATTTTTTTTTTCTCGTGAAACTAAATTTTCTCGTAAACTTTACAAATAATTGTTCTGATGTTAAAAGTTTACGGACAGATACTTTTTGGTTTTTTTTTTTTTTTTATGCACATGTTATTAAGAGAAAAGCCGACTGAAGAAGCTTTTTGGTTGATCCTTTCTAATCGAATTCATAAAAATTTTATCAATATCACGAAAAACTTGTTCGCTAGTTTTTGTTGCATTTACGTAATTATGAATTCCCTGAAGAGCATAGTAGTCGACTAGAGGTTGAGTTTGTGTATGATAGTTAGCCAATCGTTTCTTCAATGTTTCTGCATTGTCATCTGACCTTTTTATTAGAGGCTCACCTGTCACCTTTATCAAGAAATAGATTATTAATATTTGCAAATAATATACAAAAGTATTTAGAAAATAATTTAAATTATAAAATATTTTCATTTAGTGATAAATTCTAAATGTATGGAATAAAAAAAAAAGAGAGAGAAAAATTTGCAACTAATATCAATCTTGTTATTTGAAAGACTATCAATTTTGAATAAAGGTCAACAGATAACTTCATCAATGAATAAATAGCTTATAAATAGTTTGAAAATTGCTAATCATTTTTTAAAACAAATTTTATAAAATTTAACTAAATCATTTTTCTTTTCTTTTTTTTTTTTTTTTTTTAATAATAAACGCTTTGGCAATAGATAAATAATATTCCTTATCATTTGTTTTAAAATCATTTCTAAAAATCTTACATCGTCTTTCATGTGGACTTTAGGTGGAGCAAATTCTTCATGATAGGATCGTCCACTTGTTGGATGTACTAATCTGCCAGTAATTCTCTTAACTAAAAGATTATCATCAATTCCAAATTCAATGACTGCGTCAAGTTTTGTTTTTCTTTTATTAAGCATCTCATCTAACTAAAAATAAATTGAATTTCAGTATATAGTCTATAGAGATATGGAAAATAGATTAGTCCTTCATTTTTACCTTTTCTGCTTGAGGTACAGTTCTTGGAAAACCATCTAAGAGAAAACCACGTTTACATTCAGGTGTATCCAGTGTCTTATCAATCATATCAACCACAAGGTCATCACTCACTAATTTTCCTTCTTCCATTATGGTCTTGACTTTTTTTCCAATTGCTGATCCCGATTTAATTTCCGCCCTCAACATGTCTCCTGTTGATAAATGGCAAACGCAATACCTGTCCTTCAAAATAGGAGCCTGCAATTCAATTCAATTTTTTTTTTTTTTTTATTAAATATTCTCATAATTGACAATTAATGTCTAGAAAAATTCTAACTCACTTATTTTGTATTTTAAAACTTCAATATTAAAGGTACAATTTTTACACACTGTTAAATAAATTTATCACATGTATCTGTAAATATGATTCTATTTGTAAACTTCAATTCTTATTACATAATTAGCTAATAAAAACTGGTATATTAAACATTTTTTTTCCTGTATTTCATTTCTCAATTAAAGAAAAAAAGTCTTATTTTTTTCTTTTGAATAATGAGTGCGATACTTGACATAATTTTCATCAATGATAATATAAAAATTTAGCTAGAAATTGATTTCTTTTTTTTTTTTTTTAATATGGGTACAAAGTACATTTAAACATTAAGTGATAAATTACCTGAGTGCCTTTACCACTGCCGGGTGGACCAAGTAACACAGCATTTATTCCTCGAGGAGGAGTTTCTAGTTTTTCTTTTGGAACTTCTTGTGCACTGGGAGCCATTTTCGTTGATAATTGTATATAGTTTGTTTTTTGTTAAAGGAAAAAAATAAATATTAATTTTATAATTAAAAATTATAAAGAGGAAATTATAGCAGCCTCACTGGAGAATAGTTGTACAGACGCTGGCTATAATGAACACAAATGAACAATAATGAATGGACGCTTGTCGTCGGTCGTGGCACAAAATGATTTGTATCTTTGCTCCCTCTAGAGTTTATTCCCAGAATTAAGTGTTGACCTTATTTGAAATGTAAATCAGAAAACTTCCGAATCAGTCCGAATATTTTGCGAAAAGAAAAAAATAATATCAATTAAATTTTTTTTTTTTTCAAACTTTCATTAAGAAATGTTTAATTATCTATTTTAGAGATAATTTTTTAGTGGATAAAAATAAAACAAAAAATTAATAATTTGTAATTTAAAATTTTTTTAAATAGGAATTTTTTAAAATTCTTAATCTGAATATTTCATACGTAATAAAAGAGAATATTACTAATTGTTTATTATTTCAATATTAAATTTAATATATATATATATGATGTATTCCACCACAGTTTTCTGAGGCTCTCAAATTGAGACCATAAACAGCATCAAAACGTTGCATTATCAACAATTTGATACACTTTATGGTCTTAATTTGAAATCCTCAAAAGACTTGTGACGCCAAACTGTAAGTCCATCTGCAATTGCATCTCCGATTTTTTTGAGATTTTTTTTTTCTTTTAGTACTAATTGAGACTAGCTTCAATGAATTTTTTCAATTTTATTTAGCAAGCCGTTTTCGAGTTATGGAATTTTTAAAATTGGAGAATTTTCATGAGTTTTAATTTTTGAACGCTCATAACTTCCTTAAAAATGCATCAATTTTATAAGTCTTTTTTTTCAAAATATTTGTTTTTAAACGTACTTTTCAACAAAAAAATCAAAATTTTTTTTTCAAACGATATTACTATCAAATTTTTGAGTTTTAATGATAAAAAGTCATTTTTCTCATTTGATGTACTGATCGATTTTTTTTTCAAAATTCTTTTAAAAGAACTACTTCTTTTTACGAAACTTTTAAGCCTAGTCCGATAATGGGTAAACAATTTTTACAATATTTTCGGAATTTTTCAAAAAAATTTGGAATTTTTTAAAAATATTTTTGGTTTTGTTTTATACTACGTACTTTTATGTATTTTTATGCACTGATTACGAAAATTATAGTGACAATACCAAAAAATTTGATTTTTATGGTGAAAACCATAAAAAAGTCCCAAAATTTATTGTTTTTTTTGGTAAAATATGCAAAATTAAAAAAATTTGTTCAAACAAAAGTTATAGATCTTATTAAAATATTTTCCCTAATAAACGAAAAAAACCATAAATTTTGAGACTTTTTTTATGGTTTTCACCATAAAAATCAAATTTTTGGGTATTGTCACTATGATTTTCGTAGTCAGGGAATCAAAATACATAAAAGTACGTAGTATAAAACAAAACCAAAAATATTTTTAAAAAATTCAAAATTCAAAAATTTTTGAAAAATTCCAAAAATATTGTAAAAATTGTTTGCCCATTATCGGACTAGGCTTAAAAGTTTCGTAAAAAAACTCAAAAATTTGACAGTAATATCGTTTGAAAACATAATTTCGATTTTTTTGTTGAAAAGTACGTTTAAAAACAAATATTTTGAAAAAAAGACTTTTAAAATTGATGAATTTTTAAGGAAGTTATGAGCATTCAAAAATTAAAAGTCATGAAAATTTCCAATTTTAAAAATTCCATAACTCGAAAACGGCTTGTTAAAAAAATTTGAAAAAATTCATGGAAGCTAGTTTCAATTAGTACTAAAAGAAAAAAAAATCTCAAAAATTTCGGAGATGCAATTGCAGATGGACTTACACTTTGGCGTGGAATACATTATATATATATATATATATAGTATATAGGAAGAGTAGTAATAATTGAAAAAAAAAATTTTTTTTTGGCATTTCTGCAATTGTTTATTTACATTGTGTTAATTCGCTCATTATAACAATTTCTTATACAAGAGAATGGAATTTTTCTTTATAAATTTGCCAAACTTTTCCGCATCCAATGCATTTTGTAATAAACATTATTATTTATCCAAGCTCTTTTTTTTATACTTCTGTTCTGTAATATTACAATTTAATATTATTATTTTTATATTACAATCCAATTTTCAAAAAATGACATCTGAAAAATTTATTTTTTTTATATTTTCATGAAGTTCGTGGATTAGTTATTATTATTATTATTATTATTATTATTATTCTATATTGTCATGATGAATATGAAGATTGATGAAGTTTTAAATTAGATTTTAGCGTTTTTCATACAAAATGCAGCAGACTGGGTTTATTATTATTTACAGACAAATAACAAACAGATCAATATAGCCCTGTATATATAAATCATATAAGTCTATCAAAAATCAATTTGTTTTTGTACTAGGGTATCTATAATAAAATATTTCTAAGTGCTTGGACACAACTTACAAATATCATTTAACCATTTTTTTTTTCATTCAACTGGTATTTATAAATTTTAACAAATTATTGATTTTCTTTTTTTTTCCTGTGACATCAAGAATTTGTTAAAATATCTTTGTTTTTGTTCACTATTACATTTCTCAAGTCTTCTAATCATCTTTTTGCATCTTTCATTAATTCAACCTCATAAAATGTGCAATGTTTAAAAACTAACAGTCACATTGTTCAGGGTATATACCTTATAATATATATCAGCAACAGCTTCTATAATAGCGACATTTAAAGCTAAACGTTTTCTTTGATCTATTTTTCAATAAATTATTCGGTACTGGCCTCTTATTAATTATATATATATATTCTACATTGGAAAATTATTTTCTTCCTTTATTATTTTTTTCAATTTGTCTTTTTTATCATAACTCTTATGCGCAATGAGTGAAGAATTATATATATATGTAACTTCACCTTTTTTGATTAAAAAAGAAATTATTAAAATAAATAGCATCGTTCGTTAGTAACACTGAAAAAAAAATTATTTGATTCAAATAATCGATTACTTGACTATTATCAAATAAATATTTATTTGTATCAAATATAATTATTATTTGAGTCAATTAAATGGTATTTGTTTCAAATATATAAATTATTGATACAAATACATGTTTATTATTTATTTAATTCCAAAATTATTTGGTTCAAGTAAATATTTATTTGATAATAGTTAAGTAACCGATTATTTGAATCAAATAAATTTTTTTTTTCCGTGTAATGAGAATTTTTTTAAAAATTGCATTAAAGCAATTTAAAGCGTTGTTTTTATAAAAACATTTCCAATTTGTAATTCAATAAAAAGTTTGTTTATTGCACTGCACTATATAAACGTTGAAATATTCGTCAATTAACATCAATTTAATGATTTTATGGAATTTTGTAAAACTTCAAAAAATCCTAGATATGATTGTTCAACTAGGTTTTATGTTTATAAATGTTAAATTCCTATTTTAGAATAGATATAATACAATGTGTATTATTTCGTCAAAAAAGGAGCCTGTAATCTTTTTTTTTATATAGATTTCTAAGCGTACACAATGATTAAGCTTAAGAGAAATTCTTATATCGTTGTGTTGTTAAGTTTTATATTTTCAATTCTAATATTGGAATTACAGCTTTAATTCTACTCAGAACTATATGCATAGAATGGGGTGTGATGGGAAACAGTTCGTAAGGTGCGTGATAAGAAGTCTTGAAATATTTCAATTTTGACAAATCTTTCTTTTTTTTTTTTATTAAGATAAAATAGAATTTTTGTTTTTAAATATTGAGCAATATATTTGCTTATCGAATTTTATTCCAAAGACTCTTAAAATTTTTTCAAAACGTATAAATGATTTTTTTATATATATATATAGTTTTGAGAGATAGTGATACAGGTGCCCACTAAATTTTCAAAATTAATCACAATTTGCAAATAGAAGCGATTTCGGCGTATATATGTATAATTATTATTATCATATTATTATTTATGTAAAAATAGATTCTAAATTTTTCTTTTCTTCAAGGAACGATCAAGGAACCGTTATTATTATAAGATTGTGAATTCTTAGAATAAATATTATTCTTTTACAAATGAATTACTTAGCATTTTTTTCGAGAGATAAAGTGACTCTATACTGGATTAACAATTTTTTAATTTTTTTTTTTACATGTCTATTAGCAGAAAACACCTTCTATTTGCCTAATCTTTTTGAGGGAAGATGAATGACGGTTTCGGTACAATTGTTATTAGCAAATTCTTATTGAAAAAGATGATTATATATGAATATTAATCTTCAAAATGGACAATATTATTGTCTATATGAATGTGTATTCCTTTCTATAGTCTGTCTTTGAACAATATTACAGAATTAAATTCCCCTTGAATTTAAAAAACAAATATATTTTTATTTTTACCAATAAAAGTAATTCTCTTCTAAATTCACAATTTGTCTATACTTATAACATAATTGCTAATAAAAAAAATTATCTAGTATTATAAATAAAAAACATGATATATGAAATTCTTTATAAAAATAGATCCTAAATGATATTCTTAACAAATTTAAAACAGTAACAGATTCACGTAATTTTTAAATTAAGTTTGAAAAATATTTTAGATTTATATAAAAAAAATTCTTACACATATAAAATCATGCAATAATTCTGTAAAATATTTATAAATTAAACTCTCAAAATATATAATTTCGAAGCAGTACGTATATATAAATAATAAATCACAAAATTAATTATCCTTTACGTATAAATGGAAAGATAGTTTATTCTTAAAAGAAAAAAAGAGAACGATTAATATCGAAAGCTCGAATAGATGAGGCCTTTTTGTAAGAGGACGGTGTAAAAATGGGCGATAATTTAAATATTAGAGTTTTTAAAAAATGTTATCACTTTACATCAGCTTTTTTCACGCAAGTAGTAATTCAGGAAATTAAAATTTCTTTTTAATTCTATTTTTTATTTAGAATCAATCAATTTGAAAATTATTTACGAAATTGAAAAAAAAAAAATTTTTTTTAAAAAAGTTATAAGATGTAAAAAATTTTTTGGCAAGACAGATTTTTGAGTTAGTAAAATAATTGAAAAATGTAAATTATTAACTAAAATTTCATAAAATGCTAAGAAAAACGAATTTTATTTAAAAAAGAAGAAAAAAAACAGCTACTCGAATGTTAGTAAACTAATAACGCGTTTCTTCAGCTAAATAATTTTTTAGTGCATTAATAATAATGCTTGCTATGTTTACGGTAAAAATTAATCATATAAAGGGAAATTAGTTAGTTTAACTAAAGGATTTTAAAGTTTAGGAAACTTAAATTTGTAAATTTTTTTTATAACTTTCAAAACTTTGAAAAATCTAAAAGAAATTAAAAACATTTTAAAATGTTTAGAATAATAATAAAATAGTACATTACTATCCTTCTAGTGTCAATACGATCAAGTATAAAATGGAATATTATTTTTACTTGAATTTAACAAAATCTGCAAAAGTAATCTTGTCCAAATTATCATCATTCTTAAATATTTTTCTCACCATTAAATATATCACATACTTTTGCATCTTTTGCTTCAATTCAAGTTGGTCCTAAGTACAAGTTCTTTTTTTTTGTTTTTTCTTTTGATATTTCAATATTCTCTAAAATTATTGCACATATCTCGGTACTAATCAATATTATGTTCCGTGATAGATTTCTTAATATTTAACAAAATTCTAGCAACTTATGGTCTTCATGACCTATGGATACCGGCACTAGTAGATTTGGTACTCAGAAAATTGTTGTTTCTCTTTTTTTTTTTCTTTTTTTTTTTTTGTTCTTCTTAACATTGTAATAAAACTCCCATGCACTGGGTGCTTTTTAAGTTTAACTATATATACAAATAAGTGCCAAATATTTGGTATGGTTCAGGTAAAAGTGTTTTACTTGAAACAAAAAATTGCTCAATTGGGCATGCTCGTTTCACTTTGTGACTATATATATATAACATTAAATGCGAGCATTTTATGCTTTAAAAAATTATTCCACTTTCAAGGAAAAAAACTATTTATTTGCATTTAACTACTTAAACAACTATTCAGTTATTTTAATCACTTATTTATCCGTGTTTCGGATACGATATCATTGTGAAAAGTTCTGTAAATCCGATAAAATCGGTTGGGCCATCAAAACTGATCTTTAATTCTTACCAATATAAATATCTAGAAAAAAAAATCGACATTTGCAAACTTCCATTGTACATCAATATGGCAGTTGTATGACATCTTTTCTTTTGACATTTAATTAATCCCTGTTTTCTTTTTTTTTCATGCCGATTCAATGTTTTTGTTTTCTTTAAATCTATTAAAATTGTATATTTTTTTCCATATTTCATTTTTTAAACATCATTAAAAAATTTAATGTTTGCAATGAAATTTTTAAATTGTCCATTAGATCTGTTTGAAAACACTGATCTTTTTCTCTATTTCTTTCATTTCTAAATTTCGTTCATTCGCTTTCATGATCTTTTAGAAAATTTTATTTTTCTGAAATTCGTATCGAAATTTATATGAAATTTGAAATTTTTTTTTTAGATTGATTGCATTAATATTTATAGAGTTTATCTAACACACGAGGATAAACCTAGTGTGTTAGTCGCCTGTTTCATATGGGATCTTGACTATTTACAGATTGTGAACTACGAGACGTTTTTCGACTGATTGGTTCCAAGTATGCTGCGGGTGCCCAACCTTCAATTCCGGATCCAATTAATTTAACGAACCACCAGCCTGCACAGCCAACCTTTAACAATTCTAAGTGATCACCTTCGCGCATCGTTACTTCCGATTGACCAACTGCACAATAATCAGCCAGAGCAACGTATCTTCCACCCTGAAAAATTACGTAAGTTTTTATTTTTACAGTTCTTCAAAAAAAAAAAAAAAAAAAAATACTTGATACATTTTATACTAATTGTCATTTTTAAAGACTGATGGTCAAAAGTATGTCTAAATTTAATATACGACTCTATAAGTCGTAAAGCAAAAATTGAAAAAAACCAAAGAAAAAACTCAAAAATTGAATTAATTATAAATTTTTCAATTGGTTATTGAATTTTATCCAATTCATTGAAGTTAATAAAATTTTAATAAATTCAAATAATTTTAGACTAAAAAATTAAATATGCTTGTGAAAATTCTACCTTGTACAGGCCTCGGATCGACTTTAAGCAGCAAAAACAAAAAAAAATGTCATATTACATTATAAACAAAAGTCGCAAAAAAAATATTCTTAATTTTTAATCAATTGAATTAGTTTATAAATATTTTATTATTATTAAAAATTTATCACCAACGGTAACTATTATACATATCATACATAAATTAATTAATTTCATAATTCTTAGACAAAATTTTTAGCTTGAATTCAGTAAAAAAGATATATTTAAACAAATTTTACAGTTCCTTTTTTCTTTTAACACTTTTTCAAGTCTGATTCATAAAAATTATTCCAATTTAGATTTTCGGAAAAATTTTTGAAATTAAATTAAAATATTTTTTATTTTATTTTAATTTTTTAAAGTACTTGTCCAATTTTAAACAGAAGAAATAATGTTGAGTCAAATGCCATATTAAAATACTTCATGGATAACGATTTTTGTTATTTCATGTTAATTTTAAATAAATTTGAAAAGAGGCGATTTTTATTAGTACTATAAATAAAGTCAAAATAAGATGCATTAAAAAAAAAAAAAAAGTAGTCGAAAAAGTCGTACACTCCGAGCCCTGCCTGTACTGATGTAATTTCGAAAGTAAGAACTTACTGCTTACTTTTCCGTAGTAGGAACTTGTTACTTTTCCAAAAGAAAGAATTGTGTCTATGAAAAAAATTAATTTCAAATTTAAAAGAAATACGAGACTCACCTGTGCGGGTCCAGGATTTTCACTAAATGTATCTTCATCGTCGGTATTACTATTTTCCGAGCTCCATCCCACATCTTCTTCCGTTGATTGTGAAACATCGGAAATATGAGAAATAACACTGTTTCCATCAACAGATAGTGTACGTAGAGAACCAGAAAGATTACTTTGAGCATCCCACGAAATTGTTTGTCGAAGTGGTCTAAAAAAAAAAATTAGATTAAATTCAAACACACTACTAAAAATCAATAATTCAGAAAATATTGAAAATCAAATTTTAATTTCTATAGACATACTTATGATTTGTTTTTCCAAGCGCTGAACTTTGTTTTCCTTTAAGTTCCGCTAATTGTGACATTAAAACTCCTTTAATTTGTCGTACCCAAGATTGTTTTGCATCAATACTCGGTGCTTGAATTGTGTGTACCTCAGCACGTCCTTGTAACCAAATTTCGAATCTTCTTGCATCACCTTTCACTGATTCCGTCAAGCCAATCTGGGACATCTTTAAACGGAGAATTTTTCTCATTAATTTATATTTTGATGAAAATAAAAAAAAAACAATGCAGATTTTAAAAATTGATAAAATTGAATTTCTTTCTAATTAAAAAGATAAAGTATATATTTACTTTTAAATATCTTTTAAAATGATAGGTCGCTTTGTCGTGTGCTTGAGGTTTGCTGTGTTTACAAAATATAATAGCTTTTTCATACAAAAAAATGTGCCGTTGAGATGGTTTTAATCTTAGTAATCGTTCTCTTTTACTACTAGTCCAAACACTAAATGAACCTTGTAATAATAATTCTCCTTGTGCACTTAAATCTCCCTGAAAAATCAAAAAACAAAATGAAATTCTAACTCGGAGTGATTGATATCATTCTTGTTGTTATTTTAATAAAAATTACACAAACCCCAAATCCAGTAATTGCAGTTTGATGCATACTGTCATTAACACATTTTAATACAATAAGCATACAATCCAATGCCTCTTGCAATTCTGTGCAACATGATTGTTCATCGCTATATTTTAAGAGATCTTTTAACAAAAGTTGGTACTTTGTAATTCGTTGCACTGGCTTTAAAAGATAAGCAGCCAAAGGCAATTTATGACCTAATTTTTGTTGACAAGTCACAAGAAATTGTGGTTCATTTTGAATTTGTTCACGCAATCTCTCTGATCTTGGAATATTTTGACAATAATAACTATACAGCCTGAAGAAAACCTCTCGCTGTAATAATAAAAAAAAAAAAAAAATTATTTGTTATTTCGTTTTTGTAAAATAAATTAAATACTAAAAATTTTATATATTTACCCTTTGTACAAAGCATAAAGCTACAAGTTCTGTATTTGAAATACAATTTTCTAAATCACGCAAAAATGTTTCTCCATGAAAAATGCAAATTTCTTCTAAATTTCCAAAAAGAACATCAGCTTTGCCAAATAATGGAGCAGGAACTAAATGAATCATTGCTTCGTTTGTCAATTCCATTTTGTAACCTTTAATAATAGAACCAAGTTCCGCTACATAAATTCGTTCTGTTTCTAAAAGTTCTGCTAAAACGTGCCCTCGTTTTTGTTTTAAAACTTCAATATCTCGAGGTTCACTTTCTGGAGATGAAGATTCGCCTTCGATTGGACACATTTCCATCTTGAAAAAAGTTGATTATTTGTGTTATATGTTAAATTATATTTATATTATTTTAATGAATGATATATATATATATAATTACTTTTGGCATTGTATTAGCTTTCTTCAAAATTCTTCCTGGTTTGATGATTTGTGGTGCTGGTTGAATGGGTTTTGCTGGTTCTGGTGTTACAGTTTGAACTGGTCTCGCTGGCTTCATTAATTGTTGTTTCAATGCCATTATCCTTTTATCGCACATCATTGATACATCTTCTATTCTTTGTAAAACCTATTAAAAAGAGATTCTCTAATTTATACTCATTTTCGAATTATTGTAGTTTATTTAATCAATGATTGAAAAAAAATTATTTTCATAAAAATTTTTGCCTACAAATTTATTTTCTTTTAAAAAATAATTTTTGATCGAGAAATATTTTAAAAATTTGTTTAGAAAAAAAAATTATAATATGTAATTTACATAGAAAAATATTTTTCTTCTAAATCGTTGATCATAAATGTAAATTTCACAGACGTATAATTCAATTAGAATATATTGATTTAATAAAAAAAAAGAAAGAAATTCTATTTTAATTGCATAGGTTATGATTTATTCATTCTAATGAATTACCTGAGTGACAAGAGCTTTAGTTTCTGGCATAATTGAATCCTGAAAAATACATCGTGGGTGGTGAAATTCTTCCGCCGCTTCTATTAATTGTTGAAGTTCTTGAAGAGCTTGATCTGCCGGTGTTGAACTATTTTGAGCTGCTAACAATTCTATTCCTTTAGTACACCAAGTGTTCGCCTAGAATATAATTAATAAAATAATAATTTATACAATTAAATACAATTATTATTATTTTTATTCATAACAAATTCTTAATATTAAGCCAGGGTGTTAATTACACTGAAAAAAAATGTATTCCATTCAAATAATCGGTTACTTGACGGCTAAAAAATAAATATTTACTTGAAGCAAATAATTTTTATTTGAATTAAATAAACTGTATTTGAACCTATAATTTCTATTTTTGAAACAAATACCGTTTAATTGACTCAATAATTATTTGATAGAAACAAATATTTATTTGTTAATAATCAAGTAAATTTTTTCCAGTGTATTTTCGGTGAATTAAATTTACGGTTATTTGTCGGTTTTTGCTTCGAATATTTGGAATTTGTTTTTTCTAATATTTTTATTTAAGACTTGTTACAAATGTAACTAATTATTTATTTAATTTAAAAAAAACTGACAAGTTTTCTACATGTGAAAAAATGTACAAGATACGGTAATATTTTTGCTTAACATTTTTAAATAACTAATGAAAATGATAATATCGATTACACTGAGTTAAGCAAAAAAATAAAAAATTCAATAGCACGGCCATTGAAACGTAAAGAATTGTGAATTTTTTATTTTTTACTTAACTCGGCGTGATTGTGATTTTTTTATTTTCTACTTGATTCGTAGTGATCGATATTATCATTTTTATTATTAAAATATAACAGAGAAATAAATTATATTTAAAATTTAAAAAAAAATGAAAATTATTGGTTAATTTGTAAAAGAAAAATAATAAATTTTTAGAATTCCAAAAAAAGAGAATGTGATGGAAAAAATCGTTTTAAAAAAAGGAAAATTTTCGTTAATATAAAAAAAATCGAAAATTGTAGAAAATAGAATATTGTAGAAAAGAAAAAAGTGAAAGAAATGTTTATGGAATAATAAAATTCCCGGTTTTACTAAAAATTTCTGGCGAATTTCAAGTATATTCTGGTCATTAAAATTCACGCCTATTTCTCTATTAGTAGACACTCTGTTAAAGTATAGAAAAAAATTAATTTATGTTGACGATTAATTTTATATAAAGGAGATTTGTATTGGTTTTCCTTTTTTATTATTACCTTATCGATTCTTTCCATAAGTTCTCGACATTTTGTTAATGTGACGAGTCGCCTTTCGAGTCTTTGACTCAAAATAGTGCATACTCTTTGAAGTTCTGCACATTTTGGTTCGACAACTTCTGCAGGGCATTGATGTCTTCCAGATAGTAATTGTTGACCAGCTGTGATAACTTCTTCTGCTCGATCTATGTCTCCCTATAAATGCACAATTGTGCATTTTAAAAAAAAAATGTTCTCATTGGATTATTAATTTACAAGAATAAATAAAAAAAAGCTACTAGAAAGTATAAAAATATTTACTTTACTTCAATCAATGCACAACTTTTTTTTTTTTTTTTTTTTTTTTTTGCCTCTTGCTTGATAAGTATATTATTAAAATTATTGAATCAATCTTATTACAATGAAAAGTAGATTTTTAAAAATATTCTATATTTCTTCGTGCACAGTTTATAGAGCGAAATAAAAATTACGTCCATTCACATAAATATCATGCCGAATATTAAATATACGAATTAAATCCCTATTTAAAATAATTAAATTTTGGATTTATATTCTTTTTTTCTCACGATCATGATTTTTGAAATTTGATTTACAAGTTTTATCAAAAAGTTATTTAGTTGATCAATGATTAGATTGGAATAATAATTATGATTCGATGTAATAATATTAATGATTAGAGGAATGATCGAATTGCTCGGCATAAATGATTTAATAATATTTAAATGACAAAATGAGTGAATTTCAAAATAAAGCGATACAACGCGAATAGAGATTTAAATCGATATAAAACAAAAATTTATAATTTTTAGAAACATGACGCAACACAGTTTTCGAAGATATTTGATAAATTTAAGATTTGAACAATGATGTTCAGCGATTTATGGTTTCCAATATTTTTTAACATATTTATGAAAATTATAATAACTAGTTTTTTAGCAAAAATAATTTAATGAATTTTCAAACACTTTTTTCACAAAACTATTTATTATTCTTTAATTAATTAGATTGATTGTACTTATTAATTAAAATAAGTTATTATAGAAAAGAAAAATTAAAATAAATATTAAAGAGAAAAACTAGATATCAGTTAAAATTTTACTTGCAAACTAATCGAAATTACATTCCATCTATGTCACTACAATTTTTATTATACCTTACCGCTGAACACCATGACTATAATTAAATATATTAATTTCCTTGAGTGGATTGCTTACCAAGACCCAAATCCACATGGTATGCAACAAATAGGACTATCGACAAAATGAGGAAAGCGGTGCAAAGTAACGTCTGTGCTTATTGTGCATTGTGTGCTTATAAAATTCAATTGCTCAAACCAAACAATTTTTTTTTTTTTTTAATTATTTTTTTCCATGATGATGAAGAAATTCATAAAATTAATGATCAAATATTTTAAAAGAAAATATTTTTTTAGATGAAAATTTTTATGCATTTTTGCCTGAACCTTTGTTTTTACAACAATGATCAAAAAAAAGTTTTGAAGAATATTTTTTTTAGACAAAAAATTTTACAATTTTTTTAAATCGTTGACCACTTCATCACCATTTTTCTTTAAGACAAAATTATTTTTAAAGGCTTTAAAATGATTCTATAAAAAAAAATTTTTTAAAGTTTTATTTAGATATTTAACTTTTTTTTCTAAATTTGTAAACGGATTTAAATTCAAAAACAATGAGATTTAAATGAATAATTTTGAAAATTTTATATAATTTTAAATGTAATAATTTTCAAAATAGTAATAAATTTGTCTGTACATTTGGTTTGAGTAAGATACTTTGCAATCCATATTATGTGCGTGATTATTAATAAACTAGTGCTTTTGCTGCTCATTTTTGTTGTTGTTTTTTTTTTTTTTTTGAAAGTTCAATTAAAAATGATTTTTCTCGAATAAATTTTTAATTTTTATTTGTTTTTTTAACTTGATAATATGCCATGATATTCCGGAATAATATTGGTTTTTTTTTTAATATGATGTGAAGTGTTTGAAATTGTGTAATGATTTTTTTTCTGTTCAAAATAATTTGATTCCTCTTACCCTGCATATTCTTTGAAAAGCGGAAGTATCTCGCAGTAATTGATCAACTCTTGCTTGAGTTTCTCCAACCTCCGTCATTTCCTCAATGGTTTTTAAATGTTGATCCAAATTCGCTTGCAATTCTCTAAAATCTTGTTCAAATTGTCGAAGAGCTAAACAGTGCCTTAAACGCGAGCTGTGATGAGACCAAAATAAGTCAAAAGTCCTTTCAGTTTCTTCCAACTGTACCAATAACCTATTTATTTGAAATTTTAAACTATGAATTAATCTGTACTTTTTTTAAATATTGTTATTATAATTTTTAGTTTTAATTTATTTATTTTTTGAACCTCTCAATCGCAGCTACATTTCCTAATCGATCAACGGTTCCTTTTCCAGTTAGTTGACGAATACTATCGAGTAATGCTTCTCCATGTCGTGCAGCCGCTACAATTTCTTCCTTTAATTCATTATATTCTATTTGTTGTTGATTTAATAATGTAGTAGTTGCAATTGTATTGTTGGGAAATTCAATTTCAGCCAATCGACGAGTGAATGAATCAAGTGCCAAAGAGACATCTTGTGTCATTGAGGAAAATTTCTCTAAATTCTTCAGAGAGAGAAAAAAAAAATATTAATTATCGTTGAAATATTTCGAAAATATATTCAATAATGTCACTAAACTTACAATTCGATTTTGAATCCATGTGTGATGACAATAGGGTAAATCGCCTCCAAGTTCTTCTGTTAATTGATCTTTATCCACAAAGTCATAAAGTTCAACGATATTGGCCAAAACTATTACTCGAAATTTAAAATCTTCTCGAAATAATTTATTCGATACTTCTGAAATTGCTTTTTGAAGAAAACCCGCTGGTCGCAAAACATAAGCGACATGCACTAATCCAGGAAAGAATGCCTAAGAATTCAATAATCATTAATGTGATAAATATTATTTATTTTTTAATAATTAATATAATTAATAAGTGTTTATTTTCTCGTTATGGTAGGTAATTCATCACCGAAAAAAAGTTTCTTCTTTAATTAAAAGGCTTTTAAATATACAATATTTGTCAAAAAAAAAAATTTTTAGACTTACGGAAATTTTTAAAAGGACCGTTTTTACAGAATTCCATTTGTCGTTTCTACGATCGATTATCAGATGAAATCCTAAATCAGCCTCTTGTAAACTAAAAATGGTAAAAGTTCTCTCGTGAAAATATGTGAAATTAGATATTAATAATTTTATGGTTTGGTGAAATTTTGCTTACGTTGGTACTGATGTGAGATATAGCATGAGACGTTGATAGTCCAAGTCTGAGAGATTGTGAAAATTGCCATGATCGGGAAACGTGACTAATGGACATCCCTCTCTCGTTTTGCCACCTGTAATGTAAAAAAAAAATCATTAACATAAAATTAATTGAAAAACATTTTTAATTTTTTACATTTTAAAGAATATTACTAAAAGAATTTATAAAAATTTTAATTTTTAGTGTTTTTTAAAAAATTTTGAAAATTAAAAAAAAAACATTTTCACAACTTTTTGATACTAATGTTAGTGTTTTTTTTTTTTAGGTATTTACATATAAATATAAATTGTTGATTATTTTTTCAAAAGAAAGTAAAATAAAACATTTATTTTGTGAAGAGACATTTTTCTCTAAATTATTATCATTTTTTTTTTAAACCGTGTGTCAAGAAGTGAATATATAGAAAAAATATATAAATATTTTATTTGTTATAGTCTCTTTTATATTCATATTTTTATTTATATATTTTTTTCTCTAAAAAACGTCAGAACTGATGAGTGGACATTATAAAATACTAAAAAATGAAAATAGGATGCGATAATAATAATTATTGCATAAATAACTTTGAAATATAATTATTGAGATAAGATGTGAAGGTCAAATAAAACAAGTTACAAATGTGTTCCTTTCGTTTATAAATTTTTTTCTAATATTGTTTATAATTAAAAAATTCAATACTTCTAACTTTTTGTTAATTATTAGAATACTTTTTTTTTAATCTTATACTGAATTATAAATTCATCAATAATTAAACAATTTTTTTTTTTAAATAAAGATGATATCGTTTTTCATTTCGCGTGAATCGAAATGCATTATTTAAATTAGTCTTTTTATATCAGGAATATTAACTTACCAGTAATGATAGCATATTGCGGTTGGAGGATGTCTGCAACGTCTCTAACAGCTAGATCCCCATTTTCTATCTCACCGGTCATACTCTCAACATCTTCTGCAAAAAATGTTAAATTTAAAAACAATTTATTCAATACCCAGTGACAGTTTGAAAAATGAATAGATAAATTTTACAAAAATAAGACTATTATTAGTTCATTTATATTTTTTTTATAAAATATAAAATATGCACCTGAAACAAGTAAAATATTTACTGGAATATTTAAATACTTATATAGGTAACTCAAAAAAAATTATAGCTATTATAGAATGTGATTTATACTGAGGTAAATTTTTTTTTTTTTTTTTAATAAAAATTATTTTCTCAATAACAATCGAAATTTGATTTTGGTTTTTAATTCGGAAAAATTGACGAAGGTGAATTATAAACGATTCTTAAAGAAATAATTTTTTAAATAGAAAATTTTTATAATTTTTTGCCTAAAAAATATTTCTTGTAGTTTTCATTAATCAACAAAATATAAAAAATATTTTTTAGGCAAAAAATTATAGAATTTTTCATTTTAAAAAATTATTTCTATTAAAAATCGTTTATCATAAACGTTACGTACTTCAGCTTCGTGAAAATTGTATAAAAATACGTTTCTATTGCATTATAAGAAAATAATATCATAAATAAAATTATATAAATAGTATATAATAATATAATTTAGTAAATAAATAATTTATATATTATCATTATTATTATTATTTTATTTTTAATAATAACAAATTTTTTTATGATGTCAGTTTTAAATATTTTTTTTAGAAGATATAGTTTTACGGATTTAAAATTTTTCTCACACATCCTTTAACGTTGATTTAATTGTTTTTTTTTTTAAAGTTGATATATATTTAAAATAATTTTATTTCACTGGGTTAATATGTGAAAGAAAAAGACCAAGGAAAATAAATTGTAACTATGCAAATTATAGGTTTGATTTCAGCGCTTTTCACTTCACAGTTATATATATATACCTGGAGTAACCACTCGGCACTCGACGGGGTTTTTGAACACTTGTATGTAATAGACTGCAGTGCTTGATCTGAGTGCTTGCACTCAGGTGACCTTGCTGATTCTGATCCATCAGAAACAGTTCTCTGTTTTACCCACGATATCGCGCTGATATAACTGTAAAGTGAGAGGCTCTCAATCTTATTTATTTCCGCATAAAATACCACAAAATTGCATATTTCAAATTTGTCATGATTTTAACATTATTCTATAATCATAAAAATATAATGTACTTGTAACGTGTCTTATAAAAATTGTCTATTATAAAGTCTGTATACTTGAAAAATATTTAAATTTAAAAAATTCTTTTTAATTCGTCGTATAGATCGTAAATCAATCAATTAAATTTAATATAATTTATGCATAATTATATATTCACTTTTTTTGAAGTTGTTAAATAAAAAAATTTAATTTTAATTAATTAATTTTTAATTATTTATATAAAATATAATAATAATAATTTATAATCGTAAGATTCCTTTTTTTGTACCAAATTTCTGTTTGCTTTTTAACATTTTTGAGACATTTTGAAAAATATTTTTTGTTTAATTGTAATCTTGGTGGAAATTCTTAAACATATTCTTAAATAATTGAAACTATAAATTAAATTTTTTTTTTTGATTTTAAAGTAATAAAAAGAATACTTCGTTAAATAATTCTACAAATGTACATAATATTTTATATTTATTTATTTAAATACAATATACGGGCTTACAATTTTGTAAGCAAAATTATACAAAAAATTATACATTTTTAAATGTATGAAATTATTATAACTTTTTATTTATCTTACTATTATTTTTTTTTATAAAAAATCTGTTGTCTCCTAAAATTAATATAATTACAACTAACTGATTTAATTTAATTTAAATTTTACTTACAAAAATAATAATACAAACATTCTTATATTTAAATAGTGGTTTCTGAGCAAAAAAACTAATATTTATATGATTTTTTATTAAACATAAATATTAGGTTTATAAAATTATGTTCATTAAGAAAAAAAGTTTAATAATAATTGTTTTTGAATGTATAATACTTTTAGAGATAATAATATTATAGTATCAATTATAATATATTTATTTTTCACGAAGTTTAAAATGACAATTATTCTTATAAAATATCAACATTTTTTAAAATTAATTTAATTTTAATTATTGCTGCAGTTATGTAATTATAATTATTTTTTAAAAATTGGAAATTTCTTAAATTAAAACTGCGTATTTAAATTGACGAGAGAAATAACAGTGCAAGACAATGTTTACGCGCGCTAGCGCACAAAATGTTTCTCTCTTTGTGTAATTATATAATATAAAAAGTGTTTCGGCCCCTTAAACAGATTTTTTGTAATTATTTTTTTTTTATTTTCCCAAAATAAAAGTTGTTTAATTGAATAAAATTAATTAATTTTCAAATTGATTTAAAATTAATTTTCCATTTTTATTCTATACTTTTAATAAAGAAGCATATATTTTTCATTTGTTTTTGCTTCCTTAAAAAAAGTATTATTGTAATCCTCACAAGTTTCGAATTTTTAAAAATAATTCTTTATATAATAAATTTTTAACTGCGATTTACACATTTCGCCATGAGAAATAATTGTCCAAATATATGTTTTTATTATATTTTCTTGTCAAAAAATTATCTCAAAAACGATACAACGAACTTCAATAAAAGTTGGTAGTAGACTTATTGTAGTCATTAATATCTTTAAAATCGGATACAAAAATTTCCATAAATATTCGCTGATTTTTTTTTCTTATTTCAAAAATTCAAAATTTTTTTTGCTATTTAATTTTTTGTTTGTGAAAAAATCGTAGAGATTGCATTAAAATGTATAATTACATATTAAAACCAGAAGGGGGGGGAGATTTTTCGTCACTTAAGTATGTTTTTCCATTGTAGGGCAGTATTAATATTTCTTATAGTATAAAATAAAGTGAAAAATTGAATTTTAAAATTTATGTCCTTTCTAATTGCATTGAAATTGTTTTTATTATATTTTATGCATTCTTATAAAAATGCACACAAATTGCAAATTTCTCTTTTTAATAATAATTATATTTATTTTATTTGAATTGAGTTGGGAAACACTGACATTAATTTACCAAAGAGGGTTACTAAGACTGTATATTTCAAGAGAAAAAGATGCCTACAACCTTTCAACTCTTCAATTAAGTGTCTGGCCTTCCCTCGCACGTATAAATTCTTTTTACTTAAAAATGCAAATGAACTAAGCTAACAATGAGAGAACTTAATGTGATATCACATACTCACTGTTCACGTTTAAGGGCAGAAAGGAAACAGAAGGTCAATGCCTCTTTTCTTAAAAGGAAATTGAATTATTTTTCATTTTGCGTATCGCATGGTATGTCTCTGACTGTTTAACATTAATAAATTAATATTTCCCCTTCTCATACAAAGCTGTTTCTTTTTAAAGGTATTTTCTATCTCTACACAAACGTACATGAAGCATTAAAGTTTCACAAGAGAGAATATCAAATAAATTTCATAGTTTATTAATACATTTTACATGTACATTTTTTGACAACTAAATATTTATTATTTTCGTTATAAAAATAAGACTAGTATATCAATTGATAAAAATAAATTCAATTATTAAATTTTTACATTCTCATTGTAATGAGATTTTTGTTTTTCTTTTTTTTTTTAAGTCGAAATTTAAATAAAAATGATTTTTAAATACTTCGGTGAAATTCACAATATTTTATGATCAACGATTTAGAAGAAAAGATATTTTTTTATGCAAATTATTATAATTTTTCACTTAAATTTTTTTTTTTTTTTTTCGTTTCAATCATTGATTATAAACATTGTGAACGTCACCAATGTTTTTAAATTTTCTAATGAAGGATTAATTAAAAAAAAAAAATTATAATAAAAATAAAAATTCTTGTTCAACATTTCGTTAAAGACAGTGAAAAAAAGTGTAATGTTTATAAAATAATTAACATCTGCTATAAATCGATATCTAATTTGTTTAATACAAACAAATTAAATTTGGAAAATATTTTTGAAATCTCTTTTTTTTGTCGATAGAAATATTTGTATTTTCTTTCCTAGTTCTCTTGCGTCTCTTTATTTCGTGAATAATTTCCTCATAGTACAATATTTATGGAAATTGTGCCCGTTGATTTAATATTTAATCGAGAGTCTTGTGTCTCTTTTTTTTTTTTTCTTTATTCTACAACTGATGCAGAATATATGTATTATCTTTATTAACCGCCTCGCTAGCCATGACAAGTTGCATTAAATTTTCATTTCCCACATTAACTTGTTCACTACTTGATGTTAATTGATGATTGTTAACATCATTTTTTTCTGATTCATTTTTTCCAGTAGCTTGCACTCTAATCACAAATTCTTGTTTGGCAAATTTTATTTGCGAAAATTGTTCATTCATAAATCTTCGAAAAGTTGAATAACCAAGTGCTTTTATACTTGGTGACATATTATTACAATATTCCTTGTACAAATCGTGAACAGCCTTACGTGTTATATCAGCAGAAAGATGTAGAGGTGAATTTTTGGCAATTTTTGTTTTTTGTAATTCCTCTTGTTTCTTGACAAAGTCTTTTAAAAATGCTGTGGCATTTTTATAAATATCCAAGGAGAAAGTATTGTGAGGAACTTTTCCATAATTCCCATGAACTCTCGGTGTCACACCATGTATCATTAAATGTTTTCTAATTCTTTTTATTTGATAATGAGTGCAATTTTCTAAATAGAGAAATGCATCTAAACAAACTTTTCGACCTTGATATACATATTGAGCACGAAGTCTTCGTCTCTCTGTATGTCTTGCTGTTTCATAAGGATTTGTGAGACAAGCCATTGTTACTCCCATTAAATACATGTCATGTTCTGCTTTTGTCAGTTCTGCAATATTTAATCTGTGACGATAAACTGATTCAGAATTTAAACCTTTGAAACAACTTTCATCTTGACATTCACAGCCACGTTTAAAACGATTTAAAACTTGATCAGAACTATCTTCTAATTTTGTTGGATCGTAATCAGATTCCTCGATTGCCTTCGATTTTTTTACATTTTTTAATGTATTTTTTGGTTTCTTTCTTTTTGTCGGCGTTTTTTTATTCTTTATCTGCAAAACAAAATTAATCACTATTTATTTTTACAATTATGAAGAAAAAAATTTTTAATTGAAAGACTCTTTGATTTTTAAATTTAAATAAACAAATATTTTTATTTGAATTTTAAAAATTAAATTACAAAATTTAATGCTCGCATAACAAAATAATTAATGAAATGAAATAATTAATTTCAAAAATAGAAAATTTCTAATAGTTAAATATAAAATCCCTATATTGTAAGATTATGAATATTTACTTTAGTTTCAGTAAGTATTTTAGCATTATCTTCGGCCTGATCTTCAATGTTATCTTCCGTATTATCATTTACATTATCTTCAATGTTATCCTGCTCGAAAATAATTTCATCTTCTTTTTTTTCTATTGTCAACATAACGTTTAACAATGTTGAAGGTTCTACTTTAAGTGAAGCCATTGTTGTTGTTTTTTTTATATCCAAATCCAATATTTAATATCCAAATTATAAACTCAACGTTTGAAGACGGTTCAATGAATAAATTTTAATTTTTCATTGAACTGAAACAAATATTTTTAGAATCTTAATAAAATATCTTATATAATAATTTCAATTAATTTATTGTTATTAAATTCAATAGAAATAAAATTTGAATTAAGAGAAAAATTAAAAATTATTTCAAAAAAATTTATGTATAATATAAATATTGTATGTATAGAAAGAAATTTAGAATTCGTTCTATACAAATAGGTCGAAAGTCGCTTGACAGCATAACACGTCAGCCATTCTCGACTTTAAGGATTTATAGTAAATTCATTTTCACATACCTCGTTTAATACAAAAATCATTTCACATTTCAAAAAAAATTGATAATCCACATATAAAATCAAAATTTCTTCTCTTGTAAACTTTTTTACAACAAAATAGTCAATTATTCCTTGAAAAATTTACGTCAAATTGTCAGGTTTTGTTTAGAACGATATGGCGCACAGCTTTCATGAATACAAAATTCAACAAAGTGGGGGGCATCTCACCAGTAGTGTATCAAACTTAAAATTCTCAAATAAATTTGCCAACAAAATTTCATCGTTTTTTTCCATATCTATTCAGTTAAAATTGTTTCAAAATAAATATGAATTACATATTACAGAAAATAAGAAACTTAATTTCTTTTTCTCAAACAATTTTGTCAATTATAGAAGTATTAGAAGTTCTTATTGATTTTATCTTGAAATTTGATACGATCCTGAGACTGAGAATGAAGCGCGCAAATACGGAAAAAAAATATACGCATGTTCTCTAAAAATTTTAATATTAAAGTATAAAAATGAAATTATGTATAAAATTATGTTTGTTTTAAATTTCGACAAATTAATTTTGGAGAAAAATTTTAAAATGTCTATTTTTTTTTCATTAAATTTCATATAATAAAATGAAATGTCAAAAATTAGTGATGTACTATTTAAAATAGATAAATTCTTTAACATTTTATTGTATTGACAACAATTTAATATTTACTAAATATATTAATAAATATAGTATAGTTAATAATAAAAATATGTACATGTATCTAGTTATTAATTACTATATTTATTATATATAAATTCATATTTAGTTAATATATAAAAATTATCTACTCAATAGTTCCATAATTTCAAATAATTCTTGTGAGGCAAATAAAAAATCATTTTTCGCGCATTTTTTACGTCACTATTTTTAATCTTCAAAAATAGCTTTTCGTTATCTCAGTTCCAATAAAACGGTCCTTATTAATATATATCTATTTAAACTCGTTGAAAATAAAGCATTGAATTTTCACGTAAAGGAGGTAGTAACAAAGCTTGAAGTCAGAGTAAATCAATAATTTGCTTATCGTAGGTCGGCAAATTGTCTATATACATTTAGTAAAGCATAAAAACAAAGTGAAATTTTTCCTCGTTCAACCGCATAGAATAGAGATTTTTCTAAATAAAATTAATTTGCAATAAGATTTTAAAAAAACATGTCACACCTGGACATCCTGTTTTGCAGTGATGATGACAAGGACAATTACAGTTGTGTGAGGATTTTTGTCGTAGAATCATTTTTTGAAATGTGCATTTATTTTTTTATAAATGCCGGCACTATAACTATAGTATTAAATTGTATCTCAACGAGGAATGTTTTTCTATAAAATTGCACTTTTTTTTGTTTTTTTGTTATTTGCGACACTTGAATTATATTTATTCACTGGTGAGAAGAAAACGCGATAATATCACGAAGCTTTATTTGACATGAACATAATATCACCTGGTGTATTAACTCTCATTTAAATCGATAAAAATTCATCGTGAGAGAGCTGACAGACGGCCTCGTCTTGTTTTCTGTTCCCGTAGTGTTAGTGATACTATTCTTACATTTGACAGAAGTCGAGGCGCGAGCAATGCATTTTCAGACTGGCCTCTGGTGTACTTCATTGGAAACAATATTTAATGAATATAAATTTCATGAGGTGCCTAAATTGTACATTGTTAAATGCACTAATTGTATTTAATATTATAATAATATATTTAATTTTTCTTTTCAAAAAAAAAAAAAAGATAAGGCTATTTTTAATTGAATTTCTCTTTCGCAATTTCTTATGTTTTTAATTAATCTATTTAGCATTTTTAATACATTTTTAATTTATTCATATAAATGACTAACATTGAAAATTAAGTGTTTGAATCTATATTTAAATTGAATCATCTTGAATATTATTCTTAATTTTATCTTCAATTAAGTACGTGAAAATAATTCTGGAATTTTTTTTTTTTTTTATTAATTTAATTTAATAATATATATTTATTTTATTTTTTTTTACTTTAAAGTTTACTTGAAGAATAATTTGTCCAAGTGTTGCAGATATTCTTGTTATTAAACTTTCAATAGTTTACGAATTGATTGATTATGAAATTGAATTAGAGAAATTCAAATGATATTTAATTGAATTTATAGGAACATTGCCTATAACAATTGTGACTATTATTATATTTGTTATATATAGAACGTAATAATACGTTGTGGTAAAATTATATAACGTTATTCAATTAATTTCTATTCTATTTTTTTTCAATTTATTAATGTTCACATAATATTCATAGATGTTTATATTAATAAAGTTTAGGAATTTTTTTTTTAATATGAATGATTTAAAAATCATTGGTAAAATATCCTTTTCGTTCATATCATTGTAAACAGCAGTCTAAATAGACGTTATGCAATTTTTCTACTTCGTCATTCAATTCGTTACATCGCTTCTTTTTAGGAAATTACATAAATTTAATTATTGTATACAAGCACATAGTACAAAATGATACCAATGGAATTTCAGTTTTCTAAATATTTTCGATTTTTCATTCTTTATGCTTATATATTCTTGTTGAGGATTAGTAGAAAACAGGTGATGAACATTTTTCAACTTCCCATGACTTAAACGATTATAGTTTTCCTGTATTGTAGGAATTTAAATAACTTCCGCTTCCAAATTTAAAATAAAAAAAAAAGTTTTATTTGTTTTACAAGAAAATTCTTAGACTATGCATGTTTAAAAATGCATATGTATAATATATTTATACATAGAAGAGACAAAAATTTATAATCTCTTGAGAGTATTTAAATAGAAAATGTTAAAAAATAGAATTAGAATCTTTAAAAAAAAATGGATTAAATTATTTAATGACATGACGACCGAATTACTAATGGAGTATTCAATGTATATAAAGTATATACAAATTGAATTTACGTAAATGGAAAACATTTAAATAGAAGAATTATTTACTCTTATCATACAATGAAAATCGATTTAATAAATTAGTTCGACTAATGAAGTTATACGTATTTATGTCAAGAGAATAAAGATTCTCTTGAATAAAATAAAATTACCGAAGATATTGATCTATTGTTAATTTAATTTTAATTTCAAATTTATGCGATATATATTTAAAGAAATATTTTAACAAAATATTAATGAAATTTAAATAATTAATTTATAAAGTTAAATATTATTTTATTATAGAAAAAAAAAAATTTAATTTTAAATTCATTAAAAAGAATTTTTATATAAAAAATTTATTTTTTTCCTTGTCATTTAATTTTTATTGTTAGTTTTTCGAAAAGATTATAGAAATTTTTAAATTTAATTTAACTTAATAGTTTTAAATCTCGACTACTGAACCAAGCATAAAAAGATTATGAATATTGGAAAAAAGTGCAACTCATCAAAAATCTATAACTTTATATTCTTAAGAGCTGTTCTGAAAGTTAAGTACATGAACTATGTGTTGCCTTTAACATGTAAAGATTCATAGACCACTTCATGTGCAACGTAGTAGAATTAAAAAATGTATATATATATATATATATATAAATTTGCAACTTATAGAAAAATATAGATTTTGCGAAAAAAATATTCAGTGGATTTTAATAATTAAGAGTAAATTGAAAAAAAATATATGAGAAATTTTTAAGTATAAAATCGACGAAGTGAAAAACGGGTATAGATATTTTTATCTTTAAAAATCCAATAACACACAGGAACAAGACTTTTGACCCGATATATACTTATATTGAATATCAAAGATTTTCTATTAATAAAATAAAATATGGGGCTTTTATTTATAATTTAAAAAAAATCTATTTTATTTAAATTATCGCGGTTTTTAATACTATTATCAAATAAATATTTATTTCGAGACCAAATAATTTTTTTTTACATCAAATAAACTGTATTCGAATCAATAATTTATATAAAGGTACATAAAGAAAAAGATATGAACCATTTAATTAAGAAATAGAAAATTCTTTCAATTGTTGTTTTAAACATATTTAATATTATTTTGTAAATTAAATTATTTTTATGTTTATTGCTCGATTAACAGCGAAATTAGAAAAATTCAAGTATCACGATTTTGATAATGAAAACCGCAAAATTTTGTTTTCACCTAAAAAGTGTTTAAAAACCGATTTTCTAAAATAAATCTTCCTATGCAGAAAGCTCATAAAAAAGTATAGATAATAAAAAAAATTACAGAAGCAGATAAGATAATTGAAAAAATTACGATCGTGAACAAAAAAAGAACAAAAATCTCTGAATTGATATATATTATACATGTAATTGAATTTATAAAATATGTAATTGAATATGAAAATTCGTGTAAAGTAACTGAATATTGATGAATAATTAAATTTAAAAATAAAGTTTGCCATTTTTGAAATAATTGATTTTTATTTTTAATGAATTAGAAATTAGGTTAAAAATTTTCTTAACAATATTTGTTGAAAAAAATGTTTAATAATGTTTTTAATATTTTATTAAATATTTAACGTATCTCTTTATTTTTCATTACTGTAGTAATTGAAAAAAAAAATTTTTAAACTAAAAAGATATGATTTTGTTCATTTGAATGTTCAGAATTTGAGATGCATATTTAAACCTTATACCTATTCATTGAAAAATTTGTTTCAAGTGTACAATTTATTCTCCATGATATAGAGTTTTAAAATTTAGTTCTCAGTTTATTATTCAATAATTTGTAAAATGTTGTTTCAAAGTTTTATAAATAAATTGGAATTATAAATTTTCAACTATGATATAAAATTGTTTTAATATTTTTATGTGATGAGAGTGAGAGAGACAGTAAAATTGATTTTTACACATTTATGAACAATATATGAATCAGATAAAAGTTGGATACATCAAGATGTTAAAGCACATTATGAACTGATCTAAATTGAAGAAATATTCTCTAAGAGCTTTATACAATATAGATATCTATACGATAAAACTTTTTTAAACTCAAACTCCATATAATAGGTGCAGGACGTGATATGAAATTTCTTAAACTTCTTCCAAGTAAGATTATTTCGACTCAATATATCCTTTGTCTTTCGATTTATTCCTAATTTTCTTTTAAATTCAAAACTATTTTTGAAATAAAAAAAAAGGAAGAAACATTAAGTCAGTCTATTATTTTATTATATTAATTAAAAAAAAATTATATTGTAAAATTATTCTTTACTAAATATTTAATATCGTATAACGTTATACTAATATTATATTACTCTATAATAATAATCTAATGTAAATATTAAATTTAATATTCATCTACATTTTATACAATGAAAAATAATTTGGTTTGAGAAATATTTATTTAACAAATTTTTAGGTAGTAGTCAAATAAATTATTTGACTAAACATTTTTTTCCGTTTATAATTTTATTATATCCATTTTATAGGAATTATTTCTTAATAATAATTTATGGAAAAATCAAATTCTCTTGTTATTGAAAAATTATTTTTGTATTAATTAACGAAATGATCTTTAAAATTTTTGTAAATTGGTTCGCAATTAAAAAAGCATAAAATGATTGAAAAAATTTTCAACTAGTTTGATCATTGTTGTGAGAAAAAAAAAATGAAAACAAATGCTTACCAACTTCCAAAACTTCAAGATCGAGGTTACCACTGCGACTTCTACTGATACTGCTGGCATTATAGATGCTGGACCGTTGGAGATGATGTTGTTGATGATGATGATGATGATGAAGATGATGAGTCTCCTCCATCGCGCGGGAAGCACTACGTTTGAATTGTTCTAGGAAGCTGTCTATTTGACTTTCAATACTTGTTGGCGAACAGGCCATTTTTTCGTATCTTTGAATTATTTATTTTAACTGTTGTTTCCTTATAATTAAAATGAGTGACAATAGATGATAAGGAACGGGAGTCACCCCGACCAATGACCGAGACTTGACTACATAAACGCTAATTTTTTTTTTTTTTTTTTCTTACAAAAGAACACTATATATTTGAATTTGCGAAGGTCACGGAAAATCCAGGTCATTTTTGACACTGTCACGATCATTGTTTAATGATCCATTTCGTTGATTGCGATGCATTTTGTATTATAGAAAGAGAGAAAGAGAGAAAAAAAAATTAGGAAGAGCTTTTGGAAGCAAAGAGATAATTCGACTGGGGCGTCTCGACGTCGTTGCGACGGTGGCAGGTGTCGCAACAGGGTTTCAAGTCGATCTTGATGCGCATGGTTCACTCAAGTCCAATATTGTTCATTGCGCAAAAACGGAAAGGGGAAACTACAAAGCGACTCTCGCCTGGATAAAGACCCTTATCCAAGATCTTAATGTTTCCTTCTCATTTACTCCCATGCATGAGGATCCAGAGGCAAAGAACTTTGAATCACTTTGAATCTCAGAGTCTGATGCAGTGCATATTTTTCGCTTTTGCTTTATGTTCATTTCTTCTTCTTCTTCTTTAGTTAAAAGGAGCATTTTCTTTCCTTTTATATTCAGTTAGTAGAAATAAATATATTCTACAATAGACAATATATTTTTCTTAGTTCTATCCAAAAATCAGCACTATACGAACTTCTATTATAAAAAAAAAGTAATAAATACCTTTTTTTTTTTTGGTCAAGGCAAATTTATAAAACAGCAATTATACATAATATTAATTTATTAAAATAAAAATTCCTTTAAGGAATATATTTTAACATTCTATATAAATCGGATGGCGTTTTAAAATAATCGTCAAACATTAATAATCTCCTACCATCCACTGTATATTCAAATGTTCGATGTTCTTTTGTAAGATAACTTCTAGTTTTAATAGAGACACTATTTGGTTTAATATTAATAATCCTTCTTAAATATGGTAGACTACCAACAACTACAGTTTTGAAAACTTTTTCTGTGGGATCGAAATAAATTCGTAAAACTGTCCATTTACATAGAAAAATTATAGACAGTATAATAAAATATGCTACAGAATATCCTAAAATCAAATCTGTTTCTCTTCTTATGAAAATCTCTTTTCCAAACATCATAGGAAATTTAAGATTACCTTCGAAGTAAAGTTTAACACAGTAAATAAAGTGCATTGAAATGATAACAAACATTATTCTTTTTAAATGAAAACCAAATTCAATTGTCGCCGAAAAAGAATTATTATATATTAAATAAGCCTTAGATGACACATTATCTTTCAATTTTTTTTTTGTTTTAAATCCATTTTTAGATGGTGAAACAAATGTTCGTGTATTATTTTTCCTCAATAGTTCGGAAAATCGAAAAATACATGATTTTCTCAAAGTATTTAGTCTCAATGACTGAATAATTGTTCTTCCTGAAAAATTCATTTTCGAATCTGAAATAATAATTGTAATATTAGAAGCAGAAATTATTTAAATATTTGTATAAAAAAAATGTGAATATCTGTTTTTGAGTGAAAAATATTTAAACTATTTATTTAGCAGCAAGTTCATTATTATTATTATTATTATTATTAAAAATCTCATTATTTAGTCATAAAATATAAAAAGAATTGTATGTTAATATAATAATTATGTTTCAATAATTTTCACATTTTTCGAAAATTTGCCATATAGCTATAAATGCATAGCAATATTTTTGAGGTTATATTTTTCTAGGAAGTGAAATATTTATTTAAAAAAATATAAAGTAATTAAATATTAAAGCAATTTTAGCTAAACATTACATTTTATTCAATTTATACATTTAAAATTCTTTTTTTTAAACGTTTTTTTATATTTATATTATCATTTTTAAGAACATTGTGTCGTACACTGTCAGGATACCTGTCACTGTATCCATTATCATAATAATCAATAATTTGAACTAAACAATTGCATACAAATTTCAATTGTTGAATTCAATTTAATTCAACAAATTTTATTCATGAAACAACTAAAATAATAAAATATTACAATTGAAAAATATTTTTTATTACCTGGTGTTATTTTGACAATTATCGAAAGAGATATCCAAAATATTTATAATTTCATGAGAAACATTGAATTTTTTTTTGGTTCTGTGCAAGACGGCATTGTTAAATTTTTTAAAATTTTATTTTGTAATATACTTTTTTGTTATTTAAAAATAATTTGTTAATATTGTTTGTACGAAAGCTAAACTGTTCAAGTTTAAATGCTTTAGCAGACGAATTTTTCGTAGACCTGCGTGGTCGCGTGGAGTTTAGAATATTTGAGGTTAGGTTCCGTAACTAAACGTGTTTGCTGGTTTGTGTCGTGTTTTTATTTTTCCAATTGTCATATATGCATTTTATTTAAAAAATAAGAATGCTTTCTTCATCCGATGATGAAAATTCTGATTCGAATCCAGAATTTAAAGTAAATAATGAATATGCAAAGAATTACAATAAGTGGCGACAGAAAGAAGAATTACACAAATGTAAGTATTTACAAATGTTAAATTTTAATTTTTATGATTTAATATACGCTAGTGTTTAATATAGTTATGTTATATAAATTATTCCTTTATTTTAATAAGTATTTAATTTATTTTTATAATATAAATTAGTTTATGTAGTAACTTTCTGTGTGTGTATTTTTGTGAGAAACATAACCTTCATTCAATGGATGCTATTCGTTTAACTTTTCCTAGTATAAAATTTTTGTAATTTTTAATAGTAAAACAACGTTATGGTGAAGAATCATGCAACCTGGATAATTTGAGTGATAATTCCTCAAGCGATACATCAGAGGACGATGATGAAGTCGTGAGTTATACATTCAATTTAAAATACTTAAAATTAATCTTATCTTCTATTATATATATTTTAATTCAATTTTCAGGAGGTGTCAGAAAAATTTGAAGACGATTTCTTTAAAGTACTGGCTTATTTAAAAAGTGAAGATCCAAAAATTCACGATGAGAAAGTATCGTTTTTTAATGACACTAAAAATCTTGAGGAAGGTAAAGAAAATAAGAAAAAGAAATTAAAGAAAGAAAAAGCTGTAACATTAAGAGATTTTGAGCGTAAAATTATTCTTGAAAGAGGAGGTAAATATAGTGATAGTGAAGATGAAACTGGACCTAAAGAACAAAGTAAAAATGGTCTCACATATGTTGAAGAGCAAAATGAAATAAAAAATAGTTTCAAAGCTGCTGTAGAAGATGATGAAGAAGATGAAAATTTACTAGTTGTGAAAGAAAAGTCTGAAGAACAAATTCGAAAAGTATTTCATTTATCAATCAGGGTGTCTAACGGTCAGGAAAAAGTCAGGGAATTTCAGAAAATTTAATTCAAAGTCAGGGAAATTTCTGTAAATTTCTACAAAAATTATAATTTTTTGTGAATTTAAAAATTTTTAAATCTAAAAAAACTTGAATGGTTTTTATTACCATTTGTTACTACCATTAGAAATTAATTTATTGTTAAATATGTCAGTAACCATATTTTTGTCAAAAAAAAACAGAAATAAGGTTATTAAAAAGTCAGGGAAAAATCAAAAAATTTCAGGGAGGAGTCAGGGAATTTTTTTCTCAATCTTTGTTAGACACCCTGTCAATTAAATATTTGTAAACGTTTGTAAATTAGAAATGGATTAATTCTTTTTTTTATTTTACAGGAAGAAACTAGGAAAAAATGGCTTAAAGGACAAGAAGTTAACATTGATCCCCAAGACGAAGTTTTAAAACCAATTCGAGATTTTTGGGCAAATCCAAATTTAGATCCAGGTGAAAAATTCTTGCGCGATTATATTTTAGATAAAAAGTATATGGATAAAAATGCATCAGATTTTGATCGTGACTACGATCATATGATACACGATAGTGATGAAAATTTATCAGAAGACGAACAAAATATTGAACGTCAAGAAGAATTTGAATATAAATATAATTTTCGATTTGAAGAACCCGATCAAGAGTTTATTAAAAGATATCCTCGAACATTGGAAAATTCATTGAGGAAAAAAGATACGCGTAGATCGGAAAAACGTGCCGAATTAAAAAAACGAAAAGATGATGACAAACTTCGAAAAAAAGAAGAACTTAAAGAGTTGAAAGCTTTAAAACGAAAGGAAATTGAGGAAAAATTAGAGAAGTTGAAGGAAATCACTGGGAATGATGATTTCGGTATAAAAATTGAAGACTTGGAAGGTGATTTTGATCCAAATGAATATGATCAAAAAATGGGAAAAATGTTTAACGATGATTTTTACACTGTACCCGAAAATGATATAAAGCCACAATTTCCTGAAATTGACGAAGAAATAAATGATTTTAATAATTATGTGGATGATGGAAACGATTATTACAATGAAGAACCTAATTGTGAAGATGATAATTTTAACGTAAGTTAATTTCTTTAGTTTTCTTTGATTTTTGTCAGGAAAATTAATTTTTTTTTCAAATAAATTTTAAATTAAATATTCAACTGCCTTTTATTCAGATGGATGCTGATTATGATCCATCAGTAGATAATAAATCAAAACGAGAGGACTCGAAAAAGAAGAAAAAGGGACGAAATAAAAACATTGAACTTCCTAAAGAAAAACCGAAATTTGATCCTGAAATTCATTCAACATATCAAGAGTACATTGATCGCTATTATGCTTTGGACTATGAAGATATGATTGGCGATATTCCTTGTCGATTTAAGCTTAGAAAATCAATTCCAAATGATTATGGTCTAACGGTAGAAGAGGTAAATATAGTTTTTATATTTTTCATTAAAAAGAAAAACTGAAATTTAGATTTTGAAAATTTATTTTTAAATTAAAAATGTTCAATTATAGATTTTATTCGCCGACGATAAAGAACTAAATAAGTGGTGTTCTTTGAAAAAAGCTCTTGAATTTAAATCAGAAGAAAGTGAAAAGAATGAGATATTTAAATTTCAACAAAAGGCCAGAAATGAAACTCTTAAGAAGAAGATATTAAAAAGCGTGTACAGGTTAATAAAGTTTTATATATTTATAAATTATGTTAACAATAATTGTGAATAATGAATTATGAATACAACGATTGTGTTTTTTTCTTTTTATTTTTCTGAACTCGATTGCTATATTCATATTTTATTATTAAAGACAATCGAGTGATAAAATGATTATTTAAATGTTTATTAATTTCAATTTTTTTTTTTAGTCCTGAAGAAGAAACTGAAGAGCAGGAATCTACGATTCCAACAGAGCAAACTAAAAAGAAAAGAAGGAAAAAGAAAAAAGGAAAGGCGCCTGAAAATGGAATTTCAAATTCTCCAGAGCCTTCGACATCAAATAAACAAAATAATCTTCAAGTTTCAGAGACATTATTATCAAAATCTGAAAAACGTAAACATAGCGATGTTTTCAAAGAAAAAAATGAAGATATCCTTTTCAAGAAAATGAAGATAAATAAAAATCAAAGCAAATTGAATAATATACATGATACAGTGATTAAGAAAATAGAAAATGTTCCTAGTAAGAAAAAGAAGAAAGGAAATCAACAAGAAAATTTAAATGATTCAAAATTGAATACAATTGTTGAGTCGAAGAGTAAAATGAATAATGATGAACGTCAACCTAAAAAGAAGAAAATTAAAAATAATACAAATTTAAATGATAGTACACAAAGTGGAATTACTGAAGCAAACGATGATAAAGACAATACAAAACAGACAGTAAATGATAAAAAGAAAAAGATTCAAAATAATGTTTCAATTAATGAGGTAAAAGAGGAAATGACAAACAATAATAAGGATGACAATAAATCTGAAAAATATGAAAAAATAATGAGAAAGAAAGAAAACAGAAGAAAAAAATTAGAAAAGAAACAAAAATACTTAAAATTAAAAAATACGTTGGCCAAACTAGAATCTACAGAAAATCCATTAAATGAATTAAGTGCAGATCGATTAAGAGCATTTGGTACTAATCCTAAGAAATTTAAAAATCGTTTAAAGTACGGAAATAAGAATTCAGTTTCTTAAACGCTGTTACTTTTGCAAAATAAGAATTATTAATGAATTTTGTACAATTGTTTGACTATAATGATTTTTGTAAAAAATAGTTAAAATGTTTTTTTATATAAATAAATATAGTTTATATTGTATTGATTCTTTATTATACAAAACTATAAAAAACGTTGCATTTTTTAAATTTAATGTTACAATAGGATTTGAAATATCATTAAACGTTGTTTAAAGATTGGAATTGTGTTTAGCGCAACATAATAATTTAAAAATTAATTATTAGAAAACAAAAAAATTCATTCTTTATTTTTATATTTATATTAATGTTGAAATTCACCGAAAATTCACAAAAAAGAATTTTCAATTCAATTTTTTGTGCAATATAATGTCAATTCAATAATATTTATTCAAATAATTGTGCAATACAATTTTTTTTTTTTTTTTTTTTGCTTGGGGACTTTTGGGAAATCTGTATACAGATACCTTGGCTTCCGCATGCCAAGGTTATGTGGGGTTGGTAAAAAAACAGGAAACAATAAACAAAATAAGTAAACCCAAAAATTTTTGGTTTTACAAATGTAGATCTTTTTGTTAGGAACAAGTTTTGTTTGCGTGCTAGCGCTAGAGACACGTAGCGCCGCTACTAATGGTATATTTACGTTAAAAGTTAATATTTATTATAACATTATAAATTTTCTTCAAATTGATTCGAAACTTAGGGAAAATATTTCTAAAAAGTTGTACTTTAATAAAAAAAGGAAAAAGTCGAGATTTTTTTGAAAATGGTGACTGGATATGTTCCCTTAAATTACTATTGTATGTTACATTTTCTTTGACTCTTAATGAATCAAAGAATTGAAGTGTACTCCATGTTAACACTTCTACCCATACAAATTAAATGGAAGAATTTTTTACATCTTTTTTTTATTTTCTTCAAAGCAATATCAATTAAATTTTAAATAAGCGTTCAATTCAATGATTTCTGAACATTCAAATTGAAAAACAGAAATCTACACTAATTACTTTGTCACTTAGAAATTCAATACCAATAAAATTTCCAATAACCGTTACATTTTCTTTGACTCTTAATGAATCAAAGAATTGAAGTGTACTCCATTTTAACACTTCTACGCATACAAATTAAATGAAAGAATTTTTTATAACTTTTTTTTTTTTTTTGTTTTCTACAAAGCAATATCAGTTTAATTTTAAATTGTTTTTCACTAAATATGCCTGGAAAATATAGAAAATTTAATGAAAAAAATAGAAAATAACGGGGATTTTAAAATCATGAACATTGTCACTTACGCGTTCAAAAATATTTGAATAAACATTATATTGAACTAAAAATTAATTAAAAAGTTTATTCAACTCAGAACTAAAATATTCCTCTTCAAATTAATTTTTTTTTATTAAATTTGGTATTAAAGGCCGTTGATCTTAAAATTTAATCAATTTGGAATAAAATGTTACCAATTATTTAGTCCAAATTGATTAAATTTCAATACCAAAGTTTATATAGGTATAAATTTAAAAAAATGTTATTCTTTGTTTTAATGGAAATATGACAAAAGGAATAGGTACTTTAATATATTTCTCTTTAATAAAGAGTTTTCGATTTAATAAATGGCTACCACGAAGCTGAAGTACGCAACGTTTATGATAAACGATTTTTAAAGAAATAATTTTTGAAAATGAAAAATTCTATATTTTTTTGTATAAAAAATATTTTTTTATAATTTGTTGATTAATGAAAACTACAAGAAATATTTTTTAGTCAAAAAATTATAAAATTTTTCATTTTAAAAAATTATTTCTTTAAAAATCGTTTATCATAAACGTTGCGTACTTCAGCTTTGTATGGCTACCTATATAATTTAAAAAAATAATTGTCTATTAAAAACACAAAAAAATTTTTTAAATATTAGTTTTGAAGAAAAAATTTGAAATTTAAATAATTTTGTAATTAAACAAATTTTATACTTTAGACAATTATTTTATTCAATTTAATTATTTTAAAAAAATCACAGTAATTAAAGCATACGTCCTATTTAACTGGAAAAATGAATTATGATATATTTGACTTTGACATACTAAAATATGATAAACGACGTTTAAGGATTAGAAGGATTTCGAGGTGGTTGTTTACTTTTCTATAATTTCTGTTTCTAATCCACCCCGTATGTTACAACATTACACCCCTTCAAAATATGTTACTCCCTCAACACAAGTTTTCGTGTTATAAAAACAATTATATAGAGAACCTTGACTTTATTAAGCTACCAGCATTTTATTATTGTTTTTAATCTTTTAAATATTAATATTTTATTATTTTAAATAATATTTTTCAAATTCTAGTTTGTCACATATTTTTCTGTTTTCTGACATCAGGAATTCAAAAATAACATTTTTACAAAATGACATTTTCTGAGTGTAAATAAATAAATAAATAAATATAAATAAAAATATATAAATAAATATAAATAAATATTTCGAATCCCATAAAATCTAACTATATTTTTTCGCTTTTTTCATTTCTAGAAAGAACGTTATTAAAATTATAAAAATAGGAAATTTTGAAAAAAAATTAAATTTTGGTATTTGATTTTAATGTAAGTTTAAAAAGTTATGGACTTTTTTAAAAAGTGAAATTATTAAGAATTTTAGACTTCAGTTTTTATTTAAACTCTAATATACTTTAAAAATAGATAATATCTGAATAAGGAAGTGAAGTGTTCATGAAATAAACACAAAAATGTTTACAATGTTAATACAAAAATTTTTATATAACCCTTTCGTGCCCATGGGACATATATGTCCCACCTACAAAAACCTCCAGAACTCTAAACAGATTAAATATTTTTTATTCAAACTTGGTGCATTATTTTCAGGAAGGATAGAGCTTTCAAAAAATGGAACTCACATTTTGTTTAAAAATTTATATTGTTCAGAAAAAAATATAAATAATTATGAAAAATGACGAATTTTTAAAACATTTTAGATTCGCATGAAACTTGGTACTCGGGGGTTTTTGGGGTCGCTGAATACGAATCCGGTGTTAGTTTTTGAAAATTCAAAATGGCGGATCCAATATGGCGGACGAAAAAATTAAAATTGTTCGGATTTGCTTGAAAATTGTCACTCGGGGGTTTTCGGGGTCGCTGATTACGAATCCGATACTAGTTTTTCAAAATTCAAAATGGCGGATCCAATATGGCGGACGAAAAATCAAAATTGTTCGGATTCGTTTGAAAATGGTCACTGGGGGGTTTTCGGGGTCGCTGATTACGAATTTGGTATTAGTTTTCAAAAAATTGAGTCTTAAATCCAATGTTGCAGATCAATTTTTAATAATTGTTAACAATCGATTGAAACTAATTTAAATTAAACAAATTAAAATAAGTTAAAAGTATAACAGCAATAGAAGTTTATTTTTTTATGTCTGTAACGGCCTTCCACACAACCCTTGAGGTTCCGCAAGAAGTGCGTTGGATTTTTTTTGTTAATAAATTTTAAAAATACGTCCATCACATTGCATCCGTCATTTTGAAAAACTAATATCGGATTCGTAATCAGCGACCCCGAAAACCCCTGAGTAACCATTTTCATGCGAATCCAAACAATTTTGATTTTTCATCCGCCATTTTGAATTTTGAGAAACTAATATCAAATTCGTAATCAGCGACCCCGAAAACCCTCAGTGACCATTTTCAAGCGAATCCGAACAATTTTGATTTTTCGTCCCCCATATTGGATCCGCCATTTTGAATTTTGAAAAACTAGTATCGGATTCGTAATCAGCGACCCCGAAAACCCCCGAGTGGCCATTTTTAAGCGAATCCGAACAATTTTGATTTTTCGTCCGCCATATTGAATCCGCCATTTTGAATTTTCAAAAACTAACACCAGATTCGTAATCAGCGACCCCAAAAACTATAGGAACCACTTTAGTTTCGTTTTTTTATATGCTCAGTTTTGCCTGGGCACGAAGGGGTTAAATTTATTGCAGGGTAATCGCTGATCAAGAAAACCGGGTATTAGCGAAGCTAATTAATAATTATCTTTATACCTGCAACTCGAGCTGTTTATTTACATTAATGTACAAATGGTACCTTAAACCAAAGATCGTAAAATCCCGATGACAATTAAATCAGTTGCAATTCGTTATCCTGTTTAGACGAAGTCAACGTGAGTTCCTGGATATAAGGTTAGATATATTATTATATTTTTATAAATAATAATTACATACATGCAATTGTTGTTTTACTTGAATTTTTAAAAAATATTTTTAAAAAATATGTTATCTAAAAATCGGATTTTTTCAAAGTTTTAGTCGCCACAATGAATTTATTTATATTTATACATATTTAGGGTAAAACGTACAGTGAACACGAAGCTGAAATACGTAACGATAAATGATTTTTAAAGAAATAATTTTTTACAATGAAAAATTCTACAAATTTTTGCCTAAAAAATATTTCTTGTAGTTTTTATTAATTAATAAATTATAAAAAAATATTTTTTTAGATAAACAATTTTATAATTTTCCGTGTTAAAGAAAATTTGATTTCTAATCGTTGACCATGGTCCATAAACGCGCGTTGCGTACTTCAGCATCGTCAGTGAACGACACCTGCTATTAAAAACGATAATAACTATAGAAATAATAATATTGAATTAAATATCACTAGTAAATTAATATACAATATTTAGAAACTTGATACAGTTTACACATAATTTTATTTGTTTATATTTTCTCATGAAGTATTTTCCTCAATATTTTACTTCCTAGAAAACTAACCTCAAAAAATGTGCTTTATTGATGACAAATTTTATAAATATGAAGAAATTGTTAAATAATTATATTTTAAAAGCAACTTTTTTTGTACATTAAATCTGAATAATAAAATTTGTGATAATATTAATAAATACCATGTTACTTAAATAGTAGTTTAAATATTTTTTATTTTATTAAAGGATGTCGTTCACTGTTTTCATACATTTTTAAATTAATATTACAAACTTTTATCAAAGTGTTTTTTAATTTTAAACTTATGTACTAAAAATTTTAACGCAAATTTTTTATTTGACATTTATTTTATAACTAAATCTTTAATAAATCCCGATAAAATCTCATTTAAAGTTGAAAAGAGAAATAGCGAAACAAGTTATTAAAAGAAGATCTTTATTTCAATGATAATGTACACATGGAGAAATTTTTTACAGAACATTTTAAAATTTTAGCACAATTATTTGCGATGTTACTGGCTTGAAAACATAAAAATAAAGTTAAATAAGAAAAGAACGAAAAACTTATAAATAAGGTATAAAGTCACTGAGAATAAATTAAAAAAATTTTCTTTCAAATAATTGTTTCGTTATTTCTCATTTTCTATCCTGTGATTTAATTATTTAAATTCAAAAGAAATTGACAAAATAATTTTCCATAAAACTATTAAATATTTATTTTACTAAAACTTCCATTTTTAAATTTCTAAAAATATTCAGCGCAATTTTGCTACAAATTGTTTTTGAAACTTTTCGACAATTTTGCTTAGCATGTTTGCAGAAAGTTTTTGCTGCAAACTTGCCAAGGGAGGACATTTCAATATTTGCCACAAGTTTGCTGCAAACTTACCTTACAAACATTCAAACCTTGCACTGCAAACCGTGCTATTTGGGTCACTGCGTACCCGTTACCCTATATTTATATTTTACGTTGGTGAAGTTCACAATGTTTATCTGATCAGCAATTTAGAAGAAACAATATTTTTCTATGCAATTATAATTTTCTGTCTAAAAAATTATTTTGCAATGTTTCTCGATCAACAATTTTTTTGTGTGAAAAATATTTTTTTTATTTTCAATTGTTGGATAATAAACGTTGTATTTTTTAGGTCGCATATATGTATATATATATATATTATAAAATATGTACACTATTTTTTTTTGTTTATAACTATTTTTTTACGACTAATGTTGAGGTGAAAATTTTATTTTTGTTGTCTCAAGTACATATATGAATAAATATTGCTGACAATTGTTGAAAATTTTAGATAAACCATTTTAAAAATGCATTAGATTCGATTCGAGTATATAGGGATGTGTAACTGTGATTCGAAAACGCTGGTCATACTATCAACAGGACAATAAGAAGAGATATTCCATGAACGAATAAAGGGTGTTTCGATCCCCAAGGGTACAATAAATCAATCCCCTTACAACTAAAGTATCCGTAGTAGCAGGTGGTGCCAACATTTACTACCGCTCACGCCTCTAATTCCCAATTAATATAATCCCTTTCCAAATGCATTTTCCATTTTAAGAAAAAAATCGACTTTTTTTGCTAGATATTGTGAATATTTGAATTTTTCTGAAAAGAAACAATTTCTCATGTGTTCTTATTAATTTTAGAAAAACAAGAATGAAAAGTATTAACATATATTAACATGACTGGCATTTGAACTTAGATAAATCCGCAAAAAAAAATGCTTCACAAATGTTTATTTTTTATGAATTAATTTAATTAAAAATAATATCATCTTTTCGAATATACATAATAGCGCATTAATAGATTTTTAGTTATCATAACTAAAAATTTATTAAGGAAGAACCCCCGACTTTAGAATTCACAGAGAGTTTTTAATGAAAGTTAGCACACTTATAGATATTAGTTTGAAAAAAATGTAGTTAAATTTTTTGAGGTCGAGGTTGACTCTGACAAAAGTTATAAGCAATTTTATTTTTTCACATTTTACATGGTGTCTTATGAGAATACGCATTTTCATGATCTTTGAAATTTAATTGTGACATATATAACAGAGAGATATTAATAAAACTTTTTACAGTTAAAGTTAAACAACCAATGATTAGATAATTTCAAAAAAAATGATCATACCTTACCTGTGAGACTCAAAATTAATTATTCTTTATAAAAGAACACCCTTTTTTATTAATCAGCAGTTACTAAGCACAACGCTTGGCAACGTTGCTTCTTAAAGGTTAGGGTAAGCAAGAAGCGCGAAATTTGAAATTTCGAAAGTAACAGATCGTATCTAATACTACATATCATATTTTTAATAACAATTTTTGTCAAAAATAATTTAATTACATTTCTTATTTATAAATTTAATATAATAATACAAGTACAATAGAATTTTCAATAGAAAATTTTGAGAAAAAGTTTACTTTTATCAATAACAATTATTTTAATAATAAAATCATTAAAAATTTTAAAGCATGTCTAAAATTAATTAGTAATTAATTAGTAATTTTATTATACATTAATTACTAATTAAACATATTAAATAAATTTGCAAATAATAAATGATAAATTAAAAAATTTAATAAAACAAAATTTAAAAAATGTTAACAAGAACCGCAAAATTTATTGATGTCTTAAAAAAATGAACTGTTAGGTGAAATAAGAAAAACAAACCATTTTGATGTTTTCACAGAATTTTCAGCTAATAAATTTAATTCTGACATAATTAAAACATTTGCAGTCGACACGAAGTTAAACGGGGGAGAAACAAATACAGTGTTGCCAAGCGTTGCATTAGTACTACGTGATTCAAATAAAAACTTAAATGGACATTGTTTTGACTCGCAATGCAGAAGGGGTACCTCCTTAATGCATTAAAAAAAATGTCTCATTGTTTCTAATATTTGATATGCTTTCTATGCTTGTCTTTAGAATTTTTTATCGTCACAAATATTAAACGTTATATTTACAATATTGTTTCACATTCATGCTAAAAAATGAATTATATTTTATATGTGTATCCATTATTTACACCTTATTGATGCGTTATTGAATAAAATTTTTGTCCAGGAGGGAGATTGGTGATTAAGCATGGTAATTACTGAATTTCACGGTGTGACGCCTCCAATGTGTAAAGAGCCAATGATCAGTGTCAATGTAACCCAATTCAGTGTTGAAGAAGACCCAAAGATGTAATTGGCTGAAAATCTTTTTAGGGATGCAGCTGCAATTCAAAGGTATGATGAGTAAATTTTTAATATTTTTTATATTTAAATTTTTATTCTATTTTAAGCTATTATTAAAAAGTTTTGTACGTATAAAGTTATGAATTTTCAATTTTAATATATTTCTGCGAAATTTTTTTTTTGGCTATATCATTAAAACAAAAAAAACATTTTGAGTAAATATGAAAAAATGAAAATATATTAATATATTACATGGACCTTCCATAAAAAATCTGGAACTACTTTTATCTTCCTTTAAAAAAATTTTAATTGGAAAAAAAGATTAATTAAAAATCATATTCGAAAATTTTAATGAACACAAATTTGTAACATAAATTTATTATTTACTTTATTAATTACCTTAACATGTACATTAAGATTCGTCTATTGTGTAATATATGACAAAAGTTTCCGCAGTGAAAGTGCAAGTAAACATTTATTTTATAAGGTTTATTTTTTTAAATATATTTATTGACGAATTTATCAAAATTTTTGATAAAAATTAAGTATTTACGTTTGTTGAATTTAACTTTAATGTAGAGCCTTCATGTTCTATGTCGCTGCTCAATTGAATTAAAATCACCAAATATGTTGTTATCGATCCCACAACCTAGAAAACAAATCATATTTTTCAGAATATTTTCTCTATATTTAATTTTCCAATTACTTACTCCTTGAATGAATGAATAGTCCATAGCCACATAATCGTTTGCTGTGAATTTTAATTGATTATGAATTATTTGCAGAACGAATTCTCGAATCTGCAATAAATTTTAATTTCTTTACATTATTATATTTTTTTTGATTATTAAAAATACTAAACGAAAATTTTTAAATATTACCTCTGAACGAAATTTATTATTTGTCATTGGCTCGTGTAATTCACATATTACGTTTCCTGTTTGAAGTGCCTAAATATTATTTCATACAAAATTTATTGATCTGTCTTTATATAAAGAATAAAATAATAATAATAAAAAAAAATTTATAATTAATTATTGGACTAAATTAAACTAAATACACTTTAGCCGTTTGTTCAGTTTACAATCATGTAAAGTAAAATCCGAGGTAAAATCAAAACAATACCTCTGCACTTGTCCTATCGCAAATGTGATTGATAGATAAAATTTTCATTGTATAAAGGAATAACCAACAACACGAAGAAATTAATCCATAAATTCTATCTGACTCTGTCAAATTTTTTTGATACATAATCAGATAAGAAAGATATAACAGTCCGGTTATAAAAATTAAAGAAAGTCCCATAGACAAAAGTATTTGCAAGCCAAATGTTTCATTGATATTTTTGGAAATTTTTATTAACTCCAAATGAACCTGTCTTAATATAAAGAAAATAATATTTTAGATCCGCTATCGGGTCACACATTAAAAATTTAAATTATTTTCGATTTTTTATTCGAAAAAATAAGGGTTGAATATAATTTTTTTAGTTCTCGCGTTTTGAATTTAATACTTACTTTGCCTCTTTCATTAAGTGCGAGTCATCATTAGTTTTCTTATTATTTCCATTAGCATTTATAAGATCAGTTTTTTGGTAAATCAACTTCATATATTGAGGGGACATAGAAGTTGCTGATGACATGCCTCTTAATAAAGCATTTAGGCTTACAAATTTTCTTCTCATGGACCTGTGCAAATTTTGTTTTTAAAAATTCTTCACAATTAAACAACTACTACCCAGATAGCAAAATGCGCGCACAATGCCTAACATTTCGCTCGCACGCGTGATGATTAACCCGCAAAAAATTTCTGGTTATCACATTGAATGGTTTTTAATTATCTACTTTGCAGTAAAAAATCATAAAAAACATTTTTGAAGGATGAAAAACCTCACTTTTCACACAACATGTTTTTTACTACGCTAGTGTAATGAGCTTCTGCTCAATAAGAAAAGCGACAACTTCCAAACGTCGCGCGCAGCTTTAGCAGACGTTTCACAGTAAATAAAATACAAAAAAGTAAACAAACATTGTTTAAAAAATTGTGAGTTGAATATTTTCTCGGACTCTATGTTTCTTGTGCGGTATTAAAGCTTGAAAAATAAGGAAAATTTTGATCTTTAAACCAATTTATTTGGAGTTGCAGGAAAAAAGTGAATTTTTTGCATTATTTATTGTTGTATTTTTTAAATAAACAATTGTTTTTACTTAAAAAGTGATTTTTTTGGACCTTTATATTAATAAATATTATTAAAAAAATGTTTCATTTAATTTGGAAAGGTTACTCCGAAAAGTGCTAAAAAACTCCTGGAATGGCACATATGGGCATATCTCTAGAACTTTTAAACTTTGAGATATTAGAAAAATTAATTTTTTTTTCAGGGCACATTCGTGAAACAAATTTTATTGTCTTCAGTATTGATCAAATACTATAAAAAAATTTGCGTAACTCATTTTTACACATTGTTAGGCATCACAGTGGGCCTTATTGCAAAAAACCTGCCCAAAATCTCTACATGTGTTTAAAACTGACTGGAATTTGTAACTCGCGGATTTTTTTGGTCGCTGATTACAAATGCGACGTTAGTTTTTTAAAATTCAAAATGGCGGATCCAATATGGCGGACGACTTTTAAAAAAATTGATCGAATTTGTCTGAAATTTGTTACTCGGGGGTTTTTTGGGTCGCTACCACCTTTAAAATGATTTAATGCTACAGTTTCAAAAATTTTATGGCCTATTGTTTATTAAGTCATAAGTAAATGTAGTTTATAACAATTTTTGAATTTTTTAAAATTATTTTTTTAAAAATTTTTTAAAAAATTTTGTTTGCAATTTTGGATCCACCATTTTGAATTTTGAAAAATTAAGTTCAGATTCGTAATCAGCGACCCCATAAACCCCCGAGTAACAAATTTTAGGCCAATGGGATCAATTTTGTAAAAAGTCATCCGCCATATTGAATCCGCCATTATGAATTTTGTAAAACTAAGTTCAGATTCGTAGTCAGCGACGCAAAAAACCCCCGAGTAACGAATTTCAGGCCAATTGGATCAATTTTTTTAAAAGTCATCCGCCATATTGGATCCGCCATTTTGAATTTGGAAAAACAAAGTTCAGATTCATAATCAGCGACATCAAAAACCCCCAAGTAACAAATTTGAGGCCAATGGGATCACTTTTTTAAAAAGTCGTCCGCCATATTGGATTCGCCATTTTGAATTTTGGAAAATTTAAAATTCAGATTAGTAGTCGCAGCGACCCCAAAAACCTTCGAGTGAGAAATATCAGCCAGATTTAAACACATCTATTAGTTAATACTTACTTTTCTTCACAAACTATGCGTCGGACAGTTTAGGTTTATATTCATTATTAATTATACAGTTTTAATGAAGTGTGCAAAGGTTAACTATTTTTCTGTATACTTTTATAATGCATGAGAAGAGATTACAATGAGTTGGGAGCATTTAGAAGCAAAATTCAACATGTGCTTTTCAAATATGTGGTATTTTGATTTGAGTTACGTTTTAAAATTTAATGTTTGAAGTCATTGCATTCTTTGTGTAAAGGAGGCACACATTCCTGTATGGGTTCAAATTACTGCTTATTAGGTAGATAATATAATCCCGTTGTGCCGTTACTCAAAAACCTTCGTTAAAAAAGTTATATCAGTTTAACTGCTAACTTGTAGAAATTTTGAAAAAGTTGTCTCGCAAGTTTGAAGCTACATAGTTTTTATTCAATTTGAGGCACATCATTGTTTCATGGATTTTTTAGTTCTTTACACTCCCACCGACTCCTATTGCAAGCCACAAGACACACAATGTTTCGTTAAAAAAGTTACAGTCTATAAACTAAAAAAACCAGTCAATATCACACACTAGAAACTGTCGATTTCACCACTTTAACTTACGTTCGTCATTTCCTACATAATGAAAAAAATTATATACCGCATGATACATTTAAAAAGCCCTATAATTGGTCAAATTATGGTATTGAAAAATTATTTAAAAAATTCTTAAGGTATCATAATGAGCGATAACATAAAGTTTAAAAGTTCTAGAGATATGCCCATATATGTTTTTATATGTTGAATTCAACACTCGACAATCGAACAGTAATTACAAAATGTTATGTGGGCCTAAAAATATTAACCTAATAAAGATTAAATATCATCCTTTTATTAATCCTAACTTGTATAAAAAATCAAAATCATGAGAAAATTTAAATTGGTTGGGAGGGGGGGGGGAATTGTAAACAGGGCGAGGGGAGCTCAACACTCCACTGAGACCCGTTCCACCGCCCCTAAGAGCAACATGGACAAATTTTAAATAAAATGTAACTCAAATATTATTTTACATTTAGCAAATAAAAAAAATTCTTTGTACAATGGTTTCAAATATAATTTTGCTCAAAAAATTTACAAGTCAGATTTAAGAAACAATTTTCTAATTTAAACTTATAGTTGGTAACTAATTTTTTAAAATTCAATTTTACAAGAATATTTTATTATTAAATAATTTTGTATAATAATATATTTATTTTTTTTTTAAATTATGATTCCCTATTTTAATAATTTTAACGTTAAAAAATTACCAAAAGCTTAGAAAAATTTTCACAGTAATGACACTTTAAACCTAGAAAATTAGAATTAGAAAAATTTTGTCAATTTTTGTGGACTTTGACATTTTTTGAAAAAATGACAAATTTTGTACATAAAAAATTTTTTGTCGAAATAACGAAAGTTTAGACTAATAAAAGTTTTTAAGTTCATTTTTCGACAAAAAATTTTCAAGTTCAAAAATTCACGAAAATTTTCTAAGTGTTTTGTTACACGCATGTAAATGTCAGCGAAATGATAGGCATTTTGCTTGCACTGAACTAGCCCTCACACATAATTATTAAGTGCAGGCGAAATGCATGCATTACAGCCATCACTGCGTGCCCCGCACGTAAAATGCCTGACGTGCGACGCACGATTGCTATCTGGGTAATTACACAGTTCTACAAAAGAAATTTTTTTTTTGATGTCGGAGTGGTTTCCAATGTATTTTCGTGTGCTGAACACAATCCTGGGTTGCAAAATTGCGTTTCACGTCAAGATTTTTAGTAAAGTGGGGATAAACTCTCCAAAATCCGTATTTTTGAGGATTTTCAGTATTTTTTTTCTTCTTAACCCGACGTGCTGGACATTTCTTTAAATTAAATCTTAAATCGTACACTTTAAAACCCATATACACAAGATAAAAAAATTTGAAATTTTGAAATAAAGTGGGGGTAAAGACCCCAAAAATCGTGTTTTTAAGGTAGGGTCAACTGGGGTAAATCCGAACGCTTTTAGTAAGTTTCAACAATAACATAAGTTTTTTCTTTAAAAAAAAAATACTTCCGGTATTCTGGTGCATGAAGTTGTTACTTTACTTCCATAGAACAATTTTATGGGGTAGAAAAATTTTTTGATAAATTACAATCGCACGAAACTTAGCGTTCGTATTTACCTCGATACTTTGCAACTTTCCTAAAATATGGGGGTAAATACGAACGCCACTGTATTTCAGAAAAATCTTAGGGAAAATAAATTTAAAGTATTGCAATTGTTAAACTTATATAAAAACTCAAAAAAAATACGATAATAAACCTATTATGTAATAATGCATCATATATAAATACAAAAATCAAACAGGTTAAAAATTAAAATGCATTACACAATTAAAACCTTCAATAACTTTATCAAATCATAACGGATTTTTGCAAAACTTGCTACAGAAAGTATTTTGGAGTGATTGAATGTAAATACAAAAATAAAAGTCAAATTTTTTGAATTCAAAATGGCGTACTTTCCTAAAACTTATTTTTAAAAATGATCAAATTTGCTAACCCTGAAACCCCCCGAGTAACAATTTTCGAGGGAATCCAATGAATTTTTTAATTCTCGTCCGCCATTTTGAATTTTGAAAAACTGACTTCAAATTGGTAATTAGCGACCCCAAAAACCGTAGAATACCAAATTTTATTAAGATCCTGAAAAAGTTTTTTCAACAAACCATTTGGCAAAAAAATTGAAACACTCCTTCGAGAGAACAGAGATTAAGTTTCTGCTTATTAATTACTAACGAGGATACGTATAGAAAGAAAAACTTTTTTCTATGTACTTTTATAATGTTAAAATAATAGTGTAATCAAATAAAAACAATTTTGTGTGGCTTTGATGTAAAAAAAAATTATTAAAAATACCGTTCGGATTTACCCCAGTTTTCCAATTTTCTTGGGTAAATACGAACGGTCTGATATTATTAATAAAATTTTACAGAAGGCAAAAATCAAATATAGTTTCTGTTCTAGTATTCATAACAAACAATTATAAATAATAAAATGAATTTTTAGCTTCACAGAAAAAACCTGAATTCAAATTGAGTATAGATTCTATACTCAATTTGATTCGCAACAAAAATGAAACTGGTTTTCTCATTTCGAGTTCTAAGGTAAAAGTATCAAAATGAAACAGGCAAGTTTCATTTTGAGAAAAAGAAAAATGGAAAAATATTGTGAAATAACGAATAATTTTGCACAAAAACATGAAATATAATAATTACAAAGAAGTAAATAACACGCTAGACTTAATATATTTGATTAAAAATTGCTTGTAATCGCGTAATAAAATAATAAAGGAAATATGTTTTTAGGTTAGAAAAATGAAAACATGTGTTTTGACAACAGGAACGGTACTGCCAACTTAAATAATAGCGGTAAATTTAAAAACTTATGAAATTAATTATTATCTACGTAAATAATAATAAATAATTTTTATTTAAAAACTTCTAAATATTCGTACTGGTCAAAATAATCTTTCTGGTGTTGTTGAAATATTAGAAACAATAATTGAAATACAAAATTACTCTGCTTATGATGCCAACTTAGAAATCTGAAATTCCAGCCAATATCATTTTGAATAACATGAAGTTTGTCCAATACTCATTTCGATACCCAAAAGAAAATGAGTTGCAACAAAAATGAGTCCAAGTTTTTTCTGTGTTCTTTTTCTTGAAATACGAGACAAAATACTGAAAGAGTGTCATCTTTGATTTTCAATCTTTTTTGCAATACTTGTTATCTTTGTTTATGCTGTTGCTAATTAACAAACAAAAAATGGGATAATACTTAGAATCTCTTCAAGAGGATCTGAGGTAAAAATTCTTATATCGAACTTATTTTTAAAAATTTTAATTAAGCTGAAATAATTAGCGTTCGGATTTACCCCCCGTTCGGATTTACCCCGACTGACCCTAATAGGGTTTTAAGTATTTTTTTCTCCTCAACCTGTGGGGATAGAAACTTCTATATAGGCCTAAATTTAACCTTAAATCATACACTATAAGATCCATAAAATATGCGCAAGATAAAAAAATTGGGGTAAAGATCCCAAAAAATGTGTGTTTGAAGGTTTTCGTATTTTTTTTCTTTTTAACTTGACGTGGTAGTCATTTATATATAGGCTCTAGTAAGGTAGCACCACCTATATCGAAACTAAAATTTCGTAAAATTTTCCACAGTATTTACTTGAAAACAAGACAATAAAATGCTTTTTCCTTTAGGATAATTGATTATCCTTCGCTTGACAAGATGCCCACCCAGGGTGGGCCAGACAAATTGAAATTGCCATATCTTCTAAAGTTTTGCCTTAATTGAATCGCGATTTTAAGTCACTGAACAAAATCTTAAGAACTTTCAAAAAATGTAAAAACAAATTTTTAAAAAAAATTTCTTCTTGATTATTTATAACTTTTATCAATGTATGTACGGAGATAACCGGGATGATTCAGATATTTTTTTTAATTCTATTTTACAAAAAGACTTGAAATCATGCAGACTTTTCACTGTGAGTGTTTTATGATGTCAAATAATAGATATAAAAAATATTATATTGCATTTTTCATTTGTTTAAACAATTTATTGTTATTATTTATTAACTTTTTTTGTTCTGCACCTACAAAGATGCAGTTTTTTCTAATTTTGCAATTTATCAAGCGGAATATAATAAAAGATAGATTTGATGTAAAATTATTAATTCAACAATTGTTTAAACAATTATTGTTGTTCTTTACTAACTTTTTTTTACGGCACCTGGAAAGTTGCCGTTTTTTTCTAATTTTGCAACTCATCAAGCCGAATATAATAAAAGATAGATTTGATGTAAAATTGTAAATTCAACAATTGTTTAAACAATTGTTAAATTAGTAAATTTATGTCAAATCTGTCTGGCTATATTATATTCGGTTTGATAAATTGCAAAATTAGGAAAAAACTGCATCTTTCTAGGTACACTACAAGAAAGTTAATAAATAACAACAATAAATTGTTTAAACAATCGTTTGAATACTAAATTCATATAAAATCTTCATGTTTATTATGTTGAGCTTGTTAAGTTGCAAAATTAGAAAAAAATTGCAATTTTCTAGGAATATTATGAAGAATGTTAATAAATAGCAACAATTATTTGTTTAAACAATTTATAATAATAGTTGTTGCAAATTGAATTATATATTTTATTTTATTTATAACCTTTGAATTAATAACTACGAAGAAAAGGTAACAAATTTATAAAATTCTTCTACTGTCGTATGTATATTTGAAAAAGTTATAAATTATTAATAATAAATTGTTTAAACAAATAAAAAATCAACAAAACATTAATAAAATATATTATTTAGTAACATATAACAATTTTGGAAAAAAACTGAATGATTCTAAGTTTTTATTGCAATATACAAAGAAGAAAACATTTGGCCCACCCTGGGTGGGATCTTGTCAACCGTGTATATAAAAAGTATCCAGTCCGGTGAAGGTTATTGTCAAGAAATACACCAGCTAAAACTTTTTTTCAATTAAAATAATGACAAAAAATTATATAAATTAAATATAAAACATATATTTTTTTTACGAAAACTTTTAATATATTTTCTCGGAAATAACAAAAAACAATGCAATTTCCATTTGGAGAAATAATAAACACTAAAGAATACACCAGCTAAGATTTACCAATTACGAAAATAACAACAAAATCTTTTTTTTAACATAACACATCAAAACTATTTTACTGATTTTTACAGCCATTTGGTAGGTAATATATGTCATAAAACGTTTCGCGATTCTGCCAACAGGAGGAGATTAGCGCTGTTGCTAACAAAAAAAAAATATATCACTGTCAAATGGCTGTCAAAATCAGTAAAATAGTGTCGATATGTTATGTTAAAAAAAAAGTTTTTGTTGTTATTTTTGTGATTCTTAGTTAATCTTAGTTGGTGTATTTTTTAGTGTTTAATAGTTTTCTAATTGAAAATTGCATTCTTTTTTCTTATTTCCGAGAAAATATATTAAAAGTATTCGTAAAAGAATATGCTCATATTTAATTTATCCTCATTAATTTTTTTTCATTATTTTAATTCAAAAAAAGTTTTAGCTGGTGTATTTCTTGACAATAATCAATTATCCTAAAGGAAAAAGCATTTTATTGTCTTGTTTTCAAGTAAATACTGTGGAAAATTTTACGAAATTTTAGTTTCGTTATAGATAGTGCTGCCTTACTAGAACCTACCCTTAAATTAAAGCTTAAAACGTACACTTTAAGACTCATATGTGCAAGATAAAAAAAATATTATGGTAATGACCCCAATAAACTTTTTGGGTGTCTTGAACCTATTTTTTTTTCAAAATTCCAAATTTTTTTTTATCTTGCGCATATGAGTCTTAAAGTGTACGATCAAAACTTTAATTTAAGCATATGTAGAATTCTCTATTAGGTACGTCAGGTTAAAGAGAAAAAAAATACTGAAAACCCTCAAAAATACGGTTTTTGGAGAGTTTACCCTCACTTTACTCAAAATCCTGACGTGATACTCAATTTTGGAACTCGGGATCGTTTTCAGCACACAAAAATATATTGGAAACCACTTTGATATCACAAAAAAAAACCTTGTAGATTTGTGTTTTAATTATATATCGAGTAGCATAAAAATAGATTTAATATTGTTACCTTAATAAAACTAAAAATATAGTGTCTGCCACAAAAATTAGAACCAGTGGATAATGAACCGATATTATTATTGAAACTCTAATATAGGTTTCAGTTTTTACATCTGCTACGGCGAATGAATTTATAATCATTACAATAATAACTGTGATAAAAATTAGGCTCATGTTTAAAATTTCTCGTTTCATCGTTTTATCATAGTCCTTTGGTATTCCAATCTTTTGTAGATGTTCATCCACCTTTCCAATTTGTTGAATGCATTTTTTTAATCCCTTTTGTTAAACATTTTTAAATTTTAAGAGTATAGAATGAGTGAATTTAGTTTAAAATTTTTTCTTTCTATATTTATTGGATATTCAAGTTAAAACTATATATGGATAAATCCATTATATTTCACCTAAAGTCGTTGCTTTTCCAATATTTGCTATTCAAATTTTTGGTAAAATTTTGATTTTTTCAAAAAGTAATTTAATTTCTGTTAAAACTTCTGTCAATAGTTGAATTTCTCAAATATTTAAAAATAAAATTTTAATTTTCTTCTACGCTTATTGTTGTGTAGGTCATAAAAAAGATATTTCTTTATATTAGAGCTATTACATTGTTTTTTTTTTGCAAATTATCAAGAATTTAGTCAGCTTTAACTTTCCTGCTGGTCATTTTTTTAAAAAAATCTTTAGTTTCAAAGCTATATTGGAAAAACTGATAAGTACCGGATTTTAGAAAAATAAAATATACGGATATCAAAAATTATTATTACGAATTATAAGATTTTTATAAAAATAGACTTCAACGACTTTAAATGAAATATATATAATGACGCATATAATTATAAATACCGTTCTTCGTCTCCAAGATAAAATTATTGAAATTATAGCCAAAAATGCATTTCCGATTGTTGTCATGTTAAGCAGAAATATCCCTGTATTCTTGAATTTGTTGAAGTACATAGTATGTTCGTTAATTATTGTATAATACAAAGTTACAGCATAAATCGTTAAAATAATTAATGAATAGAGAATAGTTATTGTAAAATTTGGACGTCCTATTGGAATTTCAATGATTCCGCTACCCAAACTCCAGCTTAGAAATTGTAATGGTTGTACAACATCCTGAATGCTTTTTGTTTTTTTCGTATATTGTTTCATTCTATATTCAGATTATGTATTTTTTTTATTAATGATTATTATTAGTGACTTTTTTGACATGCAATTTTTAAATGAAAGTAAATCATACCTGTTACTTTTGTAGATATTCTCTGTTTGAAAGTTGTTCTTCGTCTCTAATTTTAAATCACAGTGAAAAATATTAATGTCGAAACAATTGTTTCGGGGGAAAAAAATTTTTGTAAAAATTTTTGAAAAGAAAAGTATCAATTTTGGGTACATTTGGGTACCTACATTAAATTTCTTTTTATAATGAACTTCAAAAATAAAATGTTGCGTATAGTGATTGTCACATTATATTCTTGAGAGCATTCGTGCTTTTGTTCTGCTTGCTTGTTTTTTTTATAGGTAAAACTTTTATATGTGCTTGCGTGAGATACATATCTTGAATATTATATAAATATTACATTAAAAATTATATTATCTATTTGTATAAATATTTTATTTTGTGAACTATCAATATGTCGGACTCTTTTGAAAGTACTAGGGTAAGTGCATCAATTACAGCGCGTTCATAAAAAATAACTATTATTAAAGTATCTTTAAAATACACGTAATTTTGGTCACCGTAATCGATACACCGAACAAACGCGCCGTAATAGAAAATTACGCTATTAATTTTAATTTCTCATATTCGTTTAAATAATCGATTTTTATAAAGTTAAATTTTTTTTTAATATCTAAATAACATAAGCTTTTAGTTTAATAAGTCTTAAATTGACTTTATACAATAGAAATGTCGAATTTTCTATTTCAAAGGGGTTTTGACTCGAATCGCGCCTTAATTAGTGCATTTACCCTACTTTTCAATTTTGAATTAATTTTTGATACAAAAAATTCTATGTCTAAAAATAAGTTATACTTATTTATTAGTATTATTAGTCAAATAAGGTGTCATTCTGTAGTTTAATATATCAATTTTTCATTTTCACATATAGGGAAAGAAAAATTTTTACTTTTGATTAAAAAGAAGGCTACCACAAATTAGTCAATAACACAGCCCCACAAAAAAAAAGTGTCATGTACTTTTGACCGGAATACCCTAACCCTATGTATTTTGACGCGCTGAACACGAATCCGAAGTCCGTTTTGCTCCATCACGTCAGCATTTTTTTCTAACCTCAAAAAACTTGTCGGATTTTGAGAAGTAGGCGATTTTTTAAAAAATTGATGTATTAACTTCAAACTTGGTATCTAGGGGTTTTTTGGGTCGCTGATTACGAATCTGATGTCAGATTTCCGAAATTCGATATGCCTGATTCAATATTAAGGAATTATTTTTAAAAAATTGTCAGATTATTACGAAATTTGGTATCTACAGGTTTTCTAAGTTGTTGACAAGTAACACTAGGGAAGTGCCATAGGCCGATTTTTTGAAACTTGGCAGTTTTGTAGTTTTTTGAAAACAATTTGGGGGGGGGAATTACCCCTTGAATTTTTTTTTGGTAGGGGGACATTATTTTACGAAATTTTTTAAAAATTAATGTGCAATAGTGTATCTGGGGGTTTTTTGAGAAGTTTTTGATTCGTAATCAGCGACCCAAAAAACCCCCAGATACACTATTGCACATTAATTTTTAAAAAATTTCGTAAAATAATGTCCCCCTACTAAAAAAAAATTCAAGGGGTAGTTCCCCCCTCATAAATCAGCTTTTGGGGAAAAACAAAACATACGTGTCAAATTGTTTTCAAAAAAACTACAAAACTGCCAAGTTTCAGAAAAATCGGCGTATGGCACTTCCCTAGTGTTACTTGTCAGCAACTTAGAAAACCTGTAGATACCAAATTTCGTAATAATCTGACAATTTTTTAAAAATAATTCCTTAATATTGAATCAGGCGTATCGAATTTCGGAAATCTGACATCAGATTCGTAATCAGCGACCCAAAAAACCCCTAGATACCAAGTTTGAAGTAAATCTTAAAATTTTTTCAAAATTCGTCAGCCATATTGGATCCGCCATTTTGGGATTTTGAAAATCTAACTTCAGATTCGTAATCATCGACACAAAAAACCCCCAGATACCAAGTTTGAAGTTAATAAATCAATTTTTAAAAAAATCGCCTACTTCTCAAAATCCGACATGTTTTTTGAGGTTAGAAAAAAAATCCTGACGTGATGGAGCAAAACGGACTTCGGATTCGTGTTCAGCGCGTCAAAATACATAGGGTTAGGGTATTCCGGTCAAAAGTACATGACACTTTTTTTTTGTGGGTCTGTGTTATTGCTTATATTTTCGGTTTGTTTACGTTTCACTGTAACAACGCACTTTTTTTGGTACCCGATCGTTATTCCGATTTCATTTAACCGAACGTTTTTTCCCTCGAATGTTTAATTGTTTAAATTACCAAATTAGGGAATTTTGTCCCCATTTACCCCAACTGACCCTAATTAAAAAAATACATTTGGTATACAAATTTTTAATAGTATATTGTGCTCCAAGTACCGAAAGAAGCTGTTTTCCAAAAATTTCAAAATTTGCTGCGTGCAAGCGAAGCGAGGGCAGCAATTTGCACGAAGTCGGAAAATGTTCTTTCGTACGTGGTGCACACAGAACTTTGTGCAACATTAATTTAGAGAAAATGCTTTTTATTAATTGAATAACAAGCTACAATTAATGTTTATATTTATAATAAAAAATATTTGTTAAATTCATAAAATATGTAATAATTTCTATATAAATTTAGTTTTGTACACTAATTCAACTACCAATAGCGAGCAAAAGTCAAAGTTCTACAAAAAAAAATCATAACGCTCGATGCCGTCAGCATACATACTTGTAGGCATCCTTCAAAGTACTTTTCTGCACTCGTGCATCAAAGTAATGTTTTGCGCCTACTTTACAAGCATGAAAAGTAATGCTTTTCTTTAAGGTGTTGCACAAAAAATTTTATCTTTTAACCACTTTAAAAACAAATAGCACTGAGAAAAAAAAGAATTGTATTTCTTATAACTTAGTATAAAATGAAATATATAGGTTATAAACCTTTTATTTATGTAATGAGAATTTATGAATTTTTTTTTTTATTGAACAATCACTTATGTGAAATGTTTTCATTTTAATTTTCGAAAGAAAAAGTAAATTTACATAATTTATACTTTTAATTTAATTAATACAGTCTATAGTTCGAGCTTACAATACATGGAGAAAATAAATTAGCACCAACAGCTAAATCGATTGCTATTATAAAGATTAGCAATTTATTTTTAGCTTATACAGCTAATAATTTGCTATTCCCATATATTAGCCGCATCAAATTAGCTGTCACGGGTAATAGTTTTCCATCTCCATGTAAAATTAATTTTTTTTTTAAATTAAAAATTTAAGAATTATTACAATAAATTTAAAAAATTTTCTTACCTTATCTTTTTTTATCTCTTTCTTTTAACAAATATTTAGTTAGTGAAATATTTCTTTTCGTTAAAACTGTTTAACACTATCTTACAAAGTTGCTCTCCAACCAATAATGTTCAACTAACATTCCCTTCCAAATAATGATGGATGTTTATCATTATAATGATGGTAATAACTGAATAATTTATTGTCTTGTAAATTATTTTATTAAGTTTCATAATTATCTGTGTTGTTAAGTGTAATCATGTATGAATAAATTATCAGTAATGCATTTTATCTATTAATTCTGTATGTAAATTGACGTTATACGCACAATAAGTCTGATATTGATGATTGACATTATTGTTCCTGATTTGTCCTTTTCAATATGAATATATTAGTTACACATTTTCTTTTATTATATCGGTACACCCAGGAAAAAAAGTATTATTCTCAGGGCTAAATAAATATTTATTGACTTCAAATAAAAATTTTGTTTGTGCCAAATAAAATTTATTTAGCTTTGATTCAAATATATTGTTCTGGATGTAAAATGGATTTAATTAATTTAATTTCATTTAGTAAAATATTGTACAAATTAAAATTTTTTCTTCTTTGATTGCATTTTTTTGAAGAAATATTAAAATTCCTGTATTTAAAAAATGAATTATTATTATTATTAATATTATTTGTATGATTTTGAAATGATAGAATAATTTTTCTTGAATCAAATATATTATTTTTTATTTATCAAAATTATTTACAATAATGATGGTATCTTTATTCTTTTAAAGTAAATTTTGTACATCTGGACTGAATTGTATCAATATAACAGTATACATCAATACTTGTCCTATAAACTGTAAAAAAAATCATTTATAACATTTGTAATATTGTTGATTGTGAAATGTTTTATTATACACTGTAAAAAAAAGGAGTTGAAGGGGATGCTATAAAAGTCCCACCCTTTTGGAGTTAAAGCGAAGGGAGTTAATGCTTTACGAGTTAATTTTATGTCTAGGGAGTTGGTTTCAAGGAGTTAATTTAATTATTAACTCCCTTTTTGAGTTGATTTTTAACTCCCAGTAACGTTAACTCCCTAATTTTTTTACAGTGTACAAATAACGGTAGTTGTAATTTAAATTCGTACCTTTTCAACAAAGCTATAATCTAAATTAAAAATTCCAAAGGCAGAAAAAACTAAAGGGCATTGAGTTATTTGCAAGGAAAATTGTTCAATCTGTAATTTAAAAAAAATGTAGAAATAATTATTTTTCAATTTTCTTCATATAAATTATTTAAACTGCTAAAAAAATACATTTTAATTATAGCTGTTAGAAAAATGCTAATTTTTGAACATTATGCTATGTTTTCTTACCTCAAATTTTAATTCTTCATCATCTGTTACATTTATTAGTTCTAGAAGAATTTCTTTTGTTTTTTTCGCCTATACATTAAAAAACAATATTAAAATTTTTAATTTAATATGCACAAATTGATAAAAAAATATTTTCTAATAATTAAAAAGATGGAACATTGTTTAATCACCTCGCAACTAACTTTTGCGCATGTCACAGTAATGTTATAAAATCTGTAGGTATAGGAAATACACCACAATAATCCGCTAATTTTAGAAGTCCAATGATTATGAACATCTACATTTTTGAAAAATAGTCCTGCAAATGAAATGTAATAAAATCCTGTCATAACAGCAAAAAAAGTTGCTATTAAAATTAGTATTTGTATCTCATAAATTCGATTAACTTCAAACGAAATGTCAGTCAATTCTTTGTGAAGACTCCTGCAAGAAATGGGTGAATTTATAAAAATAAATAATAAACATTTTCTCCCGTGAAAAAAGAACATAAAATCTAAAAATTTATGTCATCCTTTTAAAATAATACGGAATCATATTATTATACTTACTTAAAAATGCAAAATTTTATTCTCTTTTTTTCTTTAATTTCTTTTAATGCCGCTTGAAAACTTATAGTATTTTGTTCTTTACGAGCTTTCATCACCGTTTTCCAAAGAAGTGAATTAATGCCATTAAATCTCATTCCTAAACACCTGTGATAAAAAAAAGTTTGTTTTTTTTTTAATTTTTACGAAAACACAACTTTGAACTTAGAAGAAATTTTGTTGTGTATACCCAATCAGCACGAAAACTTGCAAGAAGCTTGCCGTGCAAGATGTGCAAGATTGCAGTGCAAACATGTAGCAAGTTTGGTGCAAGCAACAAAATGTCCTCTTGTGGCAAGCTTGCAGGGCAACGTTGGCGCAAGCTTGCTGCAAGTTTGCAAAACTTAATACGATGCGCAGTTGTAAATGGAAGCTACCTTGCTACAAGAGAACATTTTGTTGCTTGCACCAAACTTGCTACATGTTTGCAATGCAATCTTGCACATCTTGCACGACAAACTTCCTGCAAGTTTGCTGCAAGTTTTAATCTTGCAATCCCTCTTAATCTTGAATTTTTGAGGTTATGTTCGTATTTTAGCTCTGAGTTTTGACATAATTTTAAGGTTATGTTTATTGATTTTAAATTCTTGATATATGAACTTGAAATCATACCTTGAATTTTGACGTTATATTCACTTATTTTGACATAACCTCAAAATTAGGTAAATTTCTAGTTCAAGACGCCGCTGGGTTTGAGGTTAAAACCAGAGTCAAAATACTAACAAACCTAGTTTATAAAATTATTCCAATTTGAAATTGAAAAATGAAATAGAAAAACTTTTTTTTTAACATTTATAAGGTATTCTCTAAATTCGAATTAATGAGAATTCGTTCACTAATTTAAATTAGAAGAAATTTTCACTAATCCAAATTAGTGTACGAATTCTCACTAATTAAAATTTATAGAGTACCATATACTCACCTAATTATTGCAGTAAATGTGAAATCAACAACAGCATTGATATGAATTGGATAATGCAAAGTGAGAACGAGTTGTGTCACTTCAGCCCAACCTAATATTTGCAATAAAGCGTAAAAGCTAAACACAATTAGTGTAAAAACCAGAGTGATCCATAAAATTATTTGCCACAATAAATTTATAAAAATTTTGCGATATTTGGGAAGAATACCCAACTTTATAAAATTCTCATCCATCATTATTATTCTCTGCTGAATAATCTTCCATGCCTTATATATTTTGAAAAAAATGTGTCAAAAAATTATTATTTCATTCTTACCGTTTCCGGTAGTGACTAACGGTACCGCTACCTGTACAGTCACTACCGGTAGTTACTACCGGTAATTTTTCCGGGAATTACAACAAATTTTAGTTGCGATTCCCGGAAAAAGTACCGGTATTCGCTACTGGTAGTGACTGTACAGGTAGCGGTGCCGGTAGTTACTACCAAAGGTGGAACTTTTCCACCTGGATATCCACTCTCTAAATTTAAATTAGTATAAACATTTTAACTTTAGTGACTTATTTTTTCCTTTTGAATTAGTAAAATTGAACACTGAAAAAAATGTTGCCGAGAAATTCAACTACAATTGGAAAGTTGACTAGAAAGTAGTTAAAATAACTACTTTTTTAGTTAATCTAATCATGTACATGTAGTTAATGTAACTATTTTTAAGAAGTTAATAAGTAATAGTTGATTTTACGTAAATATGTAGTTAAAGTACAACTACAGGTCGGTAGTAAAATTAACTTTCTTAAGGTAGTAAAAACAAGTGGAATTGTAGTCAACTCAAAATTTCAAGAGTAGTAAATCCAACTACTATTCACCAGTTATATGAAATGTAGTAAAAGGAATTATTTTCTTTAATTAAGATAACTGCTTTTTGAGTAGTAAATTTTTTATTAATTTCTATGATTCAATAAATTTCTTGTTGTAGAATTAACAAGTCGTCTGTAATTAAAACTACTACTTTAAGTAGTAGATTTTTACTATTTTAATTAATTCGATAAACTTAAAGAAGATTTTTGATGTAGAATTTACAAATCGTTTCCAGTTAAAACTACTACTGTAAGTGGTAGATTTTACTACTCAAAGTGGTACAATAGGCTTTAAGAACATTTTTGTTGTAGAATTAACAAATCCTTTGTGATTAAAACTACTACTTTAAGTAGTAATTTTTTACTATTTTAATTAATTCAATAAGCTTGAAAAACGTTTTTGAAGTAAAATTTAGAAATCGTTTCCAATTAAAACTACTACTTTCAGTAGTAGCTTTTACTACTTACAGTGGTTCAATAGGCTTTAAGAATATTTATGTCGTAGAATTAAAAAATCCTTTGCAATTAAAACTATCACTTTAAGTAGTAGATTTTACTGCACTATGCAATTAAACAACTTATAATATAATTAAAAGATGAAAAATTTACAAGTCAAAACTTAAAAAGGATAGTTGTAGCAACTGATAAAAGTAGTAAAAATGACTACTTTAAATAGTTAAATTACAAATTAAACAAGCAGAAAGTAGTCTTCGAGTAGTTTGCAGACTGTCGTAGCGAGCGTGCGTGGTTAGTCGGCTAAGGTATCGGATAGCGAGCGTTAGGGTCGAGGGTTCAATTCCCGTCGGTTAGAAATTTTCTCTGTTAGGTACATAATCGTTAGGGCATAAAATAAGTACCAAAAAAATGTTCTTAAAGCCTATTGAACCACTTTAAGTAGTAAAATCTACTACTTACATCTTGAGTTGTTTTAACATTTTTAAATTGAGTTAATACAATCATAAAATGTCATTATACCAATTACATTTTTAATTGGTTTAACTATTTTTATATAGTTAATAGAACCGTTTAAATTCAGTTGAGGACCTATTGTACTACTCAGAGTAGTTAAAAAGTAGTAAACCCTACTAGTTTTTTTTTTAGTGAACTAATTCGAAAGCAAAAAATGAGACACTAATTCAAGTTAGTTAAAATTTTTACTAATTCAGATTTAAATAGCATAGGTATATAAAATAGTTTGCTTCAATTAATCAAGTTGTTGATTAAAACTTTTAATCTAAATTTTGATTGATTCAATGAAATTTAAAATTAACAGCGTAAATAAAATCTTTCGAATTAAACTTTTTTTTTTAAATCTAATGCAATAAATATGTACATACCTTATAATTGTACCAGCCAATAATCATGCAACACGATGAAATAATTGAACTGTAAAGTTTAAGATACAAAAAAATATCCTTTCTTATTTGATTGTTGTCTTTGTAATTACTATGAAAATCTTTAAAATATGCAGATATATAGATAAGAAGACAAAGAGAAACGTAAATAAATGATAATATTGGTCGTGATTTATTTATAGGATATTCTATTATACTGAATCCTGTCAACCAATTTAAAATGATAATTGGAAAAATTGCATTTCGAATATTTTGTGGTTGCACTTTCACCATTTTGAATATACTTTTCTCAATTGGTCGCATGATGTACACTCTTTATTCTATTTCTAATATACTAAAATAATATTTAGTTTTTCGATACACAATGACAAACCTTTTTTGACACGCGCAGAAGGAGTAATTTACTTGTGTGAATAGATACATAGTAGTTAATAAATTATAAGGATACACATAAAGAAACATCGAATTTTATTTAGCACCTCATAATATCATGTTTGCAAGGAATAATTAAGTTGTCTTAGTTAATAGCTGTCCAATTTTTTATTCCTAAATGTTAAGGATAATGACAAACATATATTATAATTATGTATATATACATATACAATGGCTATAGAGGTTTACAACTTGATTTATAGTTTGAATGATATATAATTATAATGGAAAGAATTCAAACACGGGAAAAAATAGTTAGTCGGAGTTGAAAATCAATTTTTTCTCCAAAATTTTTTTATTTCAAAGCTTTATTGACGAAATGTTGTTTTTTTTTATTCCGCTGAAAAAATTTTCTTTACAAAGTTATAACAAATTTAATTTTTCAAGTCAGAATCATCGTTTATTTTAAAATTAAGAAAATATATATTTTAGGGTCAGTTGGGGTAAATGGGGACAAAATCATTATTTTTCTCAAATTAGATAAGTTTCTTCCTTTAAAAGGTAATATTTGCGGGTTTATTTTTTTTAAGTTATTTATACATTCCCAGGATTAATTTTATGCAGTAGAAAAAAATTTATATAAGCTTTAAACGCATGAAACTGACTGTCCCCATTTACACCAACTGACCCTAAGTGTTATAACTTTTTGACCAATCAAAATATTTTATTTTTTCTTTTTGAACCTGAAAGAGCTTTCATTTCTCTTTAAAAATCCGACAAAAAAATTAAAAAATATTCAAAAATAACAAAATGGCAACCATTTCACTAAAAATTTTTGAATTTAAATTACTCAAAAAGCCCATCTTCTTTTTCGTTGCAATTTTTTTTTGTTAATTATCTTCATAGTCCTAAAAAATTTAACTTGTACCCAACCTGGTAGAAGAGAAAAAAAATTTATTGTTTGGAAGAAAAATTTTCTTTTTCTCAAAAAATAAATAAAAAATTTTTTTCTTCTTTCAGTATCGGGCACAAGTTAAATTTTTATGGAAAATATTTTTTACTATATAAAGACAAAAAAAATTTTAAAAGAAAGTAAGTGGGGTGTTTAAGTAATTTAAATTAAAAGATTTTTAGTGAAATGGTTGTCATTTTGTTATTTTTGAATATTTTTGAATGTTTCTATTGAATTTTTAAAGAGGAGTGAAAACTCCTTCAGGTTCAAAAAGACAAAAAAATATTTTGATTTTAGTCAAAAAGTTATAACACTTATAATTTCGTAAAAAAAAAATTTTCAGCTAAATAAAAAAATACATTTCGTTTAAAAAGATTTGAAAAACAACGTACATTTCGGAGGTAACATTGATTTTCAGCTTTGACCCTATGTTGTAGTACAAAAAACGATTTTATTTCTTTTTATGTAGTTCCGGACTCATTTGTATTAATATAACAAGGTAGGTTGTCACTGTACCTATAAACTAGTAAAAATTAAGAATTTTTAATAAAATGACATGAAATGACACACTCGTTTAAAATTTACATATATAAATACTTACATTTCTGATAAATGAATAATTCAAAGTAACTAATCCACATGGAGAGAAAATCAATGGATGTTGAAACAATTGCAGAGAAAATTGTTCAATCTATCAAAAAAATATTTACAAATACAATATAATATTAATTTACAAATTTTTCTTGAAAAATTGATTTAAAATTATATGTTTTTACCTCATCATTGAATTCTCTATCATTATTTGCATTTTTTAGTTCACACAAAATTTCACTCGTTTTACATGACTGCATTGAAAATAAATACATATTGAGAATATATAAACATAATTTATTGGTAAAGAGTCAATCAATTTTTCAACTAATAAACTAAATCCATATAAATTATATAAATAATACTTATTTTCAGTATAATTTAAAAAATTTATTTATAAAATAAAGAATTGTTTATTTCAAAATTGTTTTCTAAAAATAAGCACTTCACTGCAAAAAAAAATGTGTTAAAACACATTGTAGCCTAATTTTTATAGTGATACAACATATTTTTTCAATTGAATTAGGGTAAGTCCGGGGGCGAGTTGGCCATGCGGGAGAGATGGCCAATTCAAATATTTTATAGAATTTGCTGCTAGGTATCGCTTATTAAAGATTAGTTCGCTTTGTTTTGTGGCAAAACACAATTAAAAGAAAAAACTTCACAAAAAATATTGAAAATGTAAGTAAAAATCTGATTTGTTGTTTTGACTAGTTCGGAAAAAAGTGATGAGTTTACGTTTCTCACTGGTGTTATGTTATTTTAAAGAATAATTTTGAATTTCATGTTTTTTTGTAAAGTACATGACCCAAGCTTTGTCATAAATTTATATTTATTCAAAAATTTTATTTATTTATTTAAATTTCAGTTGTGTCAATTTGTCTCCTGATATTAGGAGAGATGGCCATGTTTTTTCGAGGTGAGATGGCCATAATGTTTAAGTTATTGGCACCCATGAGATTCGTGTGTCCGCTAAATAACATTAATTCTGTGGCAAATGACATTTTTTATAACATATATCACAACAAGACACTTCAACAAAGATTTTCAAATTTAAATATGATCAAATAAAATCAATATTTATTTATTTATTTATCAAATAAACGGGACATGCCCTTTCATACAGTAGTATTTATAAGAAAAGATTACAATTATACTTAAAAATACAGTAACTAACAACTAGGTTGGCTCAATACTTTCTATGCTAAACACTAATCTACGCAATGCTGAGGTGAATCTTTGTAAATTTATATCAAAAAAGTTAACTTGATCAGAAACTGTATTAACCTCTCTACTAATTCTATTAATTAATTCATTATTTCCATAATTAGTTCTATGAAAAGTCACTCGAAACGGCAAATAGTTTCTAGTATTTCTTGTTGGAATGGCCTAATTAATTACAGATAAAAGAGGAGGACATTGAAAAAAGCCATTCAAAACTTTAAATAAAAAAACCAAATCAGAATAAAGAAATCTTGACAATACCAATGGAATATTCAAAACATCACGCAACTTATTATATTCATGGGAATGACTATTAAATGGTAAATTAAGTTGTCTTGCAGCAAATCTAAGAAATCGATTCTGAACACGTTCAATTCTATTAATATTAAAAACATACATTGGTGACCAAATAATAGAGGCATATTCAAGTATCGATCTGACAAGTGTAAAGTATAGAACTTTCAGTGTATTAACATTGTGAAATTAATTTAATATTAATATTGTAATATTGTGTAATTAAATCTTAAAAACGTTTATAAACAATCATAACACAGGTCTACAAAATAAGACTTTTTTATATATATATCAGAGTGGTTTTCAATGTATTTTTGTGTGCTGAACACGATCCCGGGTTCTAAAATTGCGTATGAAGTCAGGATATTAAGTAAAGTGGGGGTAAAATCTTCAAAAACCATGTTTTTGAGTGTTTTCAGTATTTTTTTCTCCTTAACCTGAGGTGCTAGAAACTTCTATCTAGGCTTAAATTGAAGTTTAAAACGTACATTTTAAAACCCATATGCGCATAATAAAAAAAATTTTGAAATTTTGATAAAATAGGGGTAATGACCCCAAAAATTTTTTTAAGTGACTTGAACCTAATTTTTTTCAAAATTTCAATTTCTTTTATCTTGCGCATACCTATGTGTCTTAAAGTGTAAGATATGAGTTTTAATTTAAGCCTATATAAAAGTCTCTATCACGTCAGGTTAAGGAAAAAAAAATTCTAAAAACACTCAAAAACACGGTTTTTGGAGACTTTACCCCCACTTTACTCAAAATCCAGACGTGATACGCAATTTCAGAACCCGGAATCGTGTTCAGGACACAAAAATAAATTGGAAACCACTCTGATATCTCAAAAAAATTCCTTGTAGCCTTGTTGTGTCGGTGAGACAAACAGACATACAGCGCTTATGAAAATTGCACTGAATTTCATCATAAATTTTCGAAATGTAGTCAGAACAAGAAAAAAAGACTTTAATCCCTTTAAATTAAAAATTTTGTTAAACCGAAAAGCTAAAAATTGATTTTAAAGTATTGGGCATCTCTCCCGTACGCTTATGGCCATCTCCCCCGTACATTCCGGGAGAGATGGCCAAACGCGTTTTTTAAGAAATATTAATTTTAAGATTGTTTGCATTTAAAAAATTTCTCATTTCTACACTGAGAAAAATAATAATATAATGTTAACAAAATAATTTGGTAGAGCAATTTCAGTTAAGATTAGAAAAATTTATTTGACATAACAGTAACGAAAGAAGCAATCAATCGAGAAATTTAGTTGGCTGTACCAAAAATTTCGTTCAAGCTTTTGCGTCTGTTAACTGAATAATTTGGTTCTCCAAACCAAACCGTCTGAATGCTCAATTGCGCATGCGCTGTTCTCGTAAATATGTCACACGTTAACCATGCTTCGCTCTTCGTGTCGTCCAGTTTTATTCAAGTGTTTTCGGGATTTTTATGTGTTTCAGAAATTCGGTAAAAAAGTGTGTGTAGTGATGCATATCGAACAGAGAGAATAAAGCTTGTTAAAAGAACGGAAGTTTTTCTCCAGCCTGTATACTTTATGAAAATAATTTACACTCACATTGTCACTAGGATTCTTAGTGTAGTGGTCAGCGTTCTTGATTTGCAGTGTTAGGTTTTTCCGCAATAGAAATTAATTTAAGTAGACATAGGGTAATAAAAGAGGATAACAAAAGTGATAAAATTAAGTGAAAAATAAAAAATATAAGTGTGAGCCAAAAAATAATTTGGTTGAGAAAAGAACAAAATTTTTTTCATTTAACTAAATTTTTTGTTTGCTTAAAAACAATAAGTTAGTTGTGCAAAACAAAAAATTTGGTAGACCGAACAAAATGATTCAACGAAAAAATTTAGTAGCCCGAACCAAACGGATTAGTTGCACATATATCAAATAAAAAATTTGGTTTGGAGAACCAAACTTCAGTAGATGATACCAAACAGTTTTCTCAGTGTATTATTTTTTGTAAGTTAAATGTTCAATGTTTAATTAGCAATAAAAGTTAATACATAAATCACTTTCTTCTTATTTTTACAGGCCTTTAAAAAAAACTATGGCCTACTCCCCCGGACTTACTCTAAATAACTAGAAAATTTTAACATTATGTCACACATTTTTAAACATAGGTAATTTATTAAAATCTTTTCTGAATAATTTATTGAAAATTTTACCTCTTTACTAACATTTCCGCAAGTGGAATTAATATTAAAAATTCTGTATCCCAATACAGTACACCATAATGAGGTACCAATTAATGATCGTAGTTTAAATTGCAAAGAGTTGTTGGAGAAGAAAATAGTTATATATAATTGATATAATAGAGAAATTACATTTGAGAAAAGTGCACCCATTCCTATTATAATTTGAATTTGGTAAATTTCGTTTATTTTCCTGGATAATTTTGATATTTCCAAATGAAGTTGCCTGAAATAAAATTTTATAATTCATATTAACGTTATTATATATTATTATATTGAATTTATTGAAAGTTGATTCAACTTAAATTCTGACCCATTTAATCGAATTTAAAAGGCCGACTGACGTGGAATTGCCCATGTGTAATTTTGTTTACCTTATTATTGAAAACAATTGTTTTTGCTGTTGATTGTCGATTATTATATTTGATGCTGCTGGCTTAACTAATATTTTTAATTTTCTAGATTTTTGATAAAATTCACTGATTGGTTTTGGTTTTTCATACTTTATTAAAATTTTTTCTAAAACTAAATTTATGTCTTTAAATCTCACTCCTATACATCTGATGTGATTTAGAACAAATAAAATATGTTATTTAATAAATGGAATTAATTATATAGAAAAAATATTTTATAAAAATTAAAATATAAATTCAAGAAAAATTTTATTGATATAAAGATTGACAAGGACAAAATTAAATATATAGGTACTTATTATCATCTTTTGAGCGTACTTGATCATTGAAGTGAATGTAAAGTCAGTAATTGAATTACAATGAAGTGGAACTTGAAAATAGCCCAATATTATTAAACATGTGCCCCAATCGTTTGTTCTTATTAACGTTTCTATGTCATTTATTAAAAGAACAAAAATTGTAACAATCCATATAATTACTTCGAAAAGACAAATTTTGAACATTTTCTGATATTTCTTTGAAGAACCAATAAATTCTAAGGCAACATCAACTAGTTCCAATTGTTCAAGTGTCCTTTTATACTTCTTAAATAATGTATTTTAATGAAATTATTTGTATAGTACCAATATTTTATGATACACATTTTTTGGTATACCTATATACCAAAAAATACATATGTTGAATTTTTAAAACGTACCTTGTAAAAACACCAGTTGATTAAAATAGAAATAGCTGCAATAGTGTTATTCATATAAAAAATATACGTGTATACATCTTGGGCAAACGTGGTTAAGTTAGTAAAGTTTATTTCTGAAATACTTAAGAATTTAAAGGACCAATAAAATAAAGCAAATAAGAAAGTGTAAACAAACGTAAATATTGGTTGAGGCTTTCCCAAGGGATATTCCAATATATTAAATCCTGTTATCCAATTAATTATAGAAATTGGTAAAATACAATGAGATAAAGTTTTTGGTTTCCATTTAATAATTCCAAATATATTTTCTTTCTTTTTATGTCTTATGGACATTTTTTTTTTAATTTACAATATATTAAGACTGTTACTTTTAAGCTTTTTAAATTCTTTAAATAAAATAGTAAAGAAATGTAAGAGTATTACTCGTATAAGCGTTATTTCACTAATGCTTTTTTCATTCCACATCAATAAAATTTAATGATTAGGTATAAAAATTTAATTTGCAAAGTAGTGAATAATTTTTTTTTCTTTTTCTGTGGTGCATTTATATTAACGCAATTTATGTCTTAAGAAAATTGTTTGGGTTTTAAATTAAATTATGCTTTTTATACTTAATTGACATTACTTATCGTTTTAGATACCGTGTATTGAAATTTTTCAAATTAATAATGACAAAATTTCAATTATATTATTAAAATAATTAATGATAATTTTATTTTTTAATATAAAATTAACTATAAAAGAAAAAATTTATCTACATATTTCTAATTCAAAATCAATAAAAATTTTTCGCGGAACTTTATTATTATTATTTTATTATTATTATTATTATTATTATTATTATGTACCAAAAATAAAACTATAATTAAAATTAATTTTACTTAATTTTTTAATTATTTTCTATCTTTACAGATCTCTTCCATATTTTTAATGCTGAGTGTATTTTAACCCTTTAATGGCCGAGTTTTTTTGTCTTTATTTTAGAGACATGATGTATATTATATTTAATTATTTCAGTATTCAATATGAATAAAAAAAAATTTTTAACACGTTTCACTCCTTAAAACCACCCCTAACGTTTACTCCCGTGCAGAAATTTCCCTACTTAGTTCTACTTTAAGTAAGGCTCTCTCATGGCCCTTGACAGTTTTTCCACAAGTTACCACAGTTACTTGTTTATGCCATGTTTGCAATATAACCTAGAAAACTACATATCAAGGCAGTGGAAAGGCCCTTGCCAGTTTGTCCACAAGTATGGCATTCCTTAGAGCAACTCGGTCTTACTATGGTTTTATGACATAACCTCAAAATAAAAAGTAATTTTTATCTCCAAATAAAACTATAATAAAATTAAATTTCCATGCAAAATATTTTATCAAGTAATAATTATTTAATAATAATATTTATGAATTTTGAATTATTTAAATAACATTTAATTAATTAAAATAATTTATTTATTAAAATTATTAATTTTTTAAAAAATTAATTAAATTAATTTAAAAAAACCAATTTTAACCAAAGAATTTTATCAACAACTCAAAAGAAATAAGTGATTTTTTCTTTACAAAAACTAAAATTTATTTTTCTTTTTTTTACTATATTATCAATATTTAAGATAATAAGAAAAATTATGTTCCTAAGTTTTAATAAAATAAAAAAATGAAAATATTGACTTATGTTAAATAAATTATTTAACATTAAAAATAAATTATAATTTATATATAATTATTGTTTCTTTATTGTTCTGCTGCTCAAGTCTTCAGTTTCCTCAGTCGCAACTTATCAAATCAATTGTGTATTTATTTTCTCACGTTAAGTTGGCGTAATGGTTAGCGTGTTAGATTAGGGGGTTCGATCCCAGCGAGCGTTAAATATTATCAAAATTTATGTAAACGATTGCGTTAAATAATAATAGGTAGGGGTAAATAATTAATTCTATATTTAATTTTTTTGTTTAGTGTTGGTGTTACTACATTTTTGAAGTTGGGTCGACTTTGGGATGCAAAACAGTCTCAAGCCATTACTAGGGCCTTGCCAGTTTGCCATGTCAGGACCTTGCCAGAATCCGGGCGTACTGAGAAGGGCCTTGAGAGGCCCAGACCATAATTTCTGTACGGATTAATTAAACATTTTACAGCTTCTGCATACTCTTTATAATTATTTCTAAATATTTTCTAGTTGTTTTAAAATTGGAAATGATAATCAACAACGCCACTTGAAAACAGCTCTTAATGTCAAAAACCACCCCTTAATGATAAAAATTTTTGTAAATGAATAAAAAAAAAGTTCGTGAATTCTTAGTCAACATTTTTTATTAAATGTAGGAAATAAGTTATTTAAAAAATTGATTCTTTTGTTTTATAGGTTATAAAATCTAATATCTCAATGTGAAGAAATCATTCCTGCAGAAATGGTGAGTAAAATTTTGTTTCTTCTAGGTGTACATGACAAACCTTTAAAAATTGAAATAATTTGCATGGTTTATTCGTCAAGGGGATAGTTAGGGGGATTTTATTTGGTAAAACACATTTATTGATATGTAAATACCACTTAAGGGATGCAGTGCAGATTTATGATAGAACATGCAGGATTATAGTAAGTATGGCACCCCTCACAAATATACCATACATAAAGATCATGTTGTCACAGTTGAGGATTAGCAAAATAAATAGAAATATGACATCTACAATTTTGAAAGTGATATACAACTGATTGTTTAAATTTTTTTTTTACTTTTTTCCCTCTAGTTATACTAATTTTAAAGTATAAAAAATATATAGTGAAAATGTTCCCTATTTGAATTTACCACATTGATTACACTGACCAACACTATATAACTTTGCCCTGCAAATGATTTTTTTCATTACTTTTGATGTACATTTCTTTCACACTGATTACAAATCTGCAAACAAAAATATTATCTATCATGTTTTTAATAATTTATAATTAATTATATAATGAAAAGGCCTTGTACGGTTTTGAAAAGAATTTCTTCTCTAATGAATGAAGTATCGTGAAATTCTTTTATAAACGAAGTCATGTGAAGGAGATTCTGAAATATAGTAGAATATGTCTTGTTCTCAAGTTGAAATTATATAAGAGCCGATTTTGTAGTAATTAGATAGGGAATAGTGATCACGTGAATGAAGGCCATTTTCTCCGGGGAATTGATTGTATGGGGCGTCGATCCGTGAAGTTGGCTTCCAGTAATCCTATTCTTTTTCACTTAGTCCCAAGTGAGTGATCCCGAAGGACCGCACCCTGTTAATGCAGGATTCTAACACGTGTCCAAATGGTTTAAGAGGTTCTTGTAGCATATGCGATAAACAGATCGCAGGACTTCTTCAGATATTAATTATTAACGAAAATGGATCATTTTTTCCCACTTTACCTGATTAGTATCACCAAAATATTTTCATCATAAAATGTAATGTTTATATAAATGGGGTGTGATCAATGCGAGAATATTTTTCTCAGTTCCCTATCGATTTTCCTAATTTTTAAATTTTCTAAATAAATATTTCTGAAAATATACATTTCTAATACAATCTTCTTAAAAATAAATTCCTAAGTCTATTAATTTTTCCTAATTTTCAAATGATTTTATCTATTTTATCAGAAACTTTTTGAAATTCAAAGTTGAAAATTCTGTAATAAATATGAAACCATCTAGAAGCTGTTGTCGTCCTAAAATTTTTGGAAAGAATCCATGTTTTATATATAATTTTTTTTCTTTAATTTGGTATATTTAAAATTTTGAATAATACGGGGTTAAAAATAAATTTTACATAAATAAAAATTTCGTGGAATGAAAAATAATATGAGCCAAAAGTTTTGAACGTTCAAATGAACGAAATTTTTTTTTTGCAACTTCTTTAAATACGAATTTTATTATAAAATTTTGTTTTAAATATCTAAAAAGAAATTATTATTTTAATAATTGTTTAATTTACTGTTTTATTTTACATTGACATCATAATTTTTAATAATTTATAGATTGAAAAAAATATTTCGTTCATATGAACGTTCAGAACTTTTGGCTCATAAAATAATTGCAAATCAATATGTAATAGAATGATAGAATAAATTCACTATGTATTTGGCCAAATTATATATCATTAGAAAAAAATGTTCTTTAGGAAAAAATAATTAGGAAAATTAAATTAGAAGAAAGTAATTTGGAAAATATTTTTAGGAAAAATGTTTATTAGGAATATATGCCACTCCAAACGTTTTTTTAAGCACTTTCCGGAGTAACCTCACCAATTTATAAATTTTACTTAGTAGAATGATATTTATTCAGCTTATTTATGTATTTAAAAGATACAACAATAAACATTGAAAAGAAAAGCCACTTTTGAACGATTACACGAAATGAAATTGCTTAAAGTTCAAAATTTTCCATATTTTTCCAGATTTCATATCCGAAACAAAAATTTGGGTTATTGATGTTAACTTGTTCAAAAATTTAGGCATTGTTTTTCGTTATTTTCAATTATTTTAATCGGCTGTTTTGACTGCCTGCGACGTTTCTTATTTTCTAGTCAGTGATACGAACATAATTCTGAAAAGTGAGGTTATGTTTATCATATTTAAATCACGCATCATGTTGGTATCATTGACTAGAAAATAAAAAAAAAACGCCGCGTTCCGCTTTGTGGTTCCGCTATAACAACTGATTAAAATTATTTAAAATAACAAAAATTGAAAAAAATGTAAATTTTGACAACGTTAATACTAAACACTCGAATTTTCTTTTTGAATATGAAAGCTGGAAAAATAAAGAAAATTTCGAATTTTAAACCATTTTTCGAAGTTTTCATTAAAAAAAAAAAAAAAAAAAAAAAAATTATAAATCATCTTTGTAATGAGTTTGAATTGAAAATTTTTATTTATTTACAAAATTAAATACAAATTATATAATTTAAATGACATTTTTTTTTGTTAGTTTTACTATACGTATAATGTTGGATTATTTATAATATTGCACTTTATAAATTTTTCTAAACTACATGAAATTTTGAAATTTTTTATGATAAATTTTTAAATACATTTCATTTTTCAAGTTATGATTTTTAAAAAATAATTTTTGTATTATTGACATTTATTATAAAAATGATTTGATATATAGTCTTCATTTGTTCAATCATGCCTCTAGAACATGATTCAGATATGCAATGTAGCAAATTGCTAATCGAAGTATTTCAATTTTTGAAAGCTTTTTATCCGGCGGCAAAGTCGGTAATAGTTTCCGGAGTTCAGCAAACGCAAGATTAAAGGCCTCTACTCTTACTCGTTCCCTATTTTTATGTAAATTAATCAAAAAATTATATATTTTTTTATTTTTGACAATGTTTTTTAAATTTTCAAACTTTTATAACTTTATAAATTTTCAGAATTTGAAAGTAAACATGATTATTCCACAGAAGTCATTTGACTTTTCATTCAAAAAATTGTATAATTTATTTTTATTATTATTATTATTCAATTTAAAAAAATTTGCAATTTCTAACAAATAAAAATGCGATGAATTTAAAATTCCTGTCATTTAAAAATTCGAATTACATAAAATTCTGTTGAATAAGAATTCTGCAACATTATAAAATTCGGCTAAATTAGAATTGTTTTAAATAAAAAGTTCGGTGAAAAAATATTCAGTAAAATACAAATTCTGTCAAATAAAAATTTGTTTAAAAAAAAAAATTCTATCAATTGCAAAGTCAAAGAATGAAAATTTGTCTAAAAAATTAACAATGTCTAATAAAATTGTTTAAAATGAAAATTGTAATTAATAAATTTTGTGAGATAATTATGCGCTTCATTTAAAATTGTTACAAATTTTGTTTAAAAAATAAGTAAATTGTTTGTAAAATTCTTTTTATAATATGACAAACAAATTTTATTAAGGTGATAAAAAATTATCAATTAATTTATTATTTTATTTACCTTGTTGCGTGTGCTGTTCTATATTTTTGAGTAGCTCTCCGACGACGTCTTCTTTCTTCTCGCGATAAATTTCCTGAATTGTTGCTGATACCATTCACCGAATTATGACCATTTCCAATGGAATTTTCTCTGTCTCTGCGCATAAAGCAAGAGTTAATTTAAATAAAAAATATATTTAATGAGGGTTTTGTAAATTACTATATATATTAAAATTACAAACCTCCGACGAGATTGGTGGCCTAAATTGCAACAAGCGGACAATGGAAGTAGAACCTCTCTTTCCATTATTTTATTTTATTTTACTAACATGAAAAGAAGAACAATTAATTAATAATTATTCTTAGCAATTAAATTTTATTAATTTTCTAAATTTCTTTGAATTCTAGAAATTTTTAAATGAAAATAATTGAAGTTATATATATGGAAACATTACTTTATTTTATTTTTTTCATTTTAAAAATGCACCAAACTCAGGGTAACAAAATCGATTTTTCATGCGATCGTGTTCTCGTAAAACTGAGAATACTGTGTATAGACTGAGAGGAAGTCTGTTTAAAATATTTAAATCGAAAAGACTGCGGTCCATATAAATGTTCATTTTACTTAAAAAATCTGAAGGGACTGTTTGACTGTCTTGTCAGTTAATAATTAATAATGTTGACAAGTATACGTGTTACCCAGAATGTAATCGCATTATTTGAATTATAGAACAACATTGGCTGTGAAAGGTTATTTCTGGGATTTTTTTTTTTTTTTTTTTTGAATCGATGAAATAAAATTTAACACTCCTTTGGGAATCATTCGGAAAACCAAGTCTTCAGAAGGGAAGTATTCCTCTGAGAAAGCACGTATTGTGATTAAATATTTGCTGAACTCATTATCGAATTAGTAACCCTTTTGTTTGGTGGTTATTATTTTTTCTTCAAATTTTCCTCACTTATGATGTTATTTAATATATAATTCCATAATTGAAATATTCTTTAAATTTAGTAAAAATTTAATAAAAAAAAACTTTATTTTCGAGAAATATTTTTTAAATGAAAAATAATTGTTTGCGGTAAAATAATTATTGAAAAATAAAAATAATTATTTGTGTTATAAAAAGATATAGTTGTCTCGGAACCAAATAAATATCTATTTGTTTTAAATAAATTTTATTTGGTTTAAACGAAAATTTAATTGATACTAAATTACATTTTTTTTATTTAAAACAAATAAAAAGTTATTAGTCTATGAGACAAATATATTTTTATTTGATTCAAATAAAACGCAAGTACACGGAGAAAAATGAGTTTGCTATTATATGGAAAAGCTAATTTTTAGCTACAGTAGCTAATATTTAGCTGTTACAGCAAACTATTTTAGCTATAGTAGCTAATTTTTAGCAGTATTAGCTAACGAAAATTGCTGTCCATATAATAACAAATAGGGTTAGCTAAAATAGCTAAATTTTAGCTAATATGGCTAACTTTTTTTCTCCGTGTAAGAGCTATTTCTCTGAATGTAAAAATAATTTTTTGAATAAAATAAATTATTTACTTATTACATGTATAAAAATCTAATTGATTATTCTATTGCAATAAATTATTATTAATGTAAGTGTTCTTACCGAAAAATTCCATAAAATTTAAAAGAGAAATATATTTGCTAATTTATTAAATCGGAGTACAATATTAACACTTTATAAATCATTTTATAGTCCACATATTGTTGAAATAAAAAATTCATTAAATTATTAACACTTTTGATAATTGCTTAGTAATTGATCATCAAAATCGTCATAATTTGAGAAAATTATCACAATTTCCACTTTATTGAATACAAAACATAACAACTGTTGAAGATGAATATAAATATACTTTGATTGAATATCAATTTTTAAATGAAATAATTTGTAATTAAATTTTTTTTTTATCTCGTACGAGAAAATGTGTCTGATAAAGATCTGATCAAAACTGATACTACTTTTTTAAAACAGAACTTGCAAGGGGTTGGTTTTATCTTGAGTAACCACGCCCTTGATTCGCAGCATCCCTTGTATTATCCAATAGTATTTCATGGACCAACTTTTAGCCCGCCTTCCACCCTTGTCGCCATTACATCGGGATTATTCATGTGCATTTTCGTATTGACAATATTTTGTAACTTTATTTTCCTAAAATATTTTTTTATTAATAATATAATATGTAATATTGCAAAATAATGTATAATTATACTATTTATTTTAAGTTCATCTTGATCACTATACATCTAGAAAAAAAACATATTTGTCTCTGAGCCCAAATAAATTTTATTTGAGTTAAATAAAAATTTTATTTTTGCTAAATAAATTATTGACTGAAATAATTAGTTACTTGACTATGTTATCAAAAAATAAATATTTGCTGGAATCAAATAATTTTTATTTAATTTAAATAAATAATTATTATTATTTTTATTTATTCTGCCAAAAGTATAAAAAAATATTGTTTCAAAAGCAATATGCTTAAAATTCTGAACGTTCAAATGAAGGAAAATAATTTTTTAGTCTATACACTTTTTAAAAATTACTATAGCAATGAAAAATAAAAAAAGTACATTAAACATTTGATAAATTATTAATTTTGGTGAAAATTTTGTAGTTTCTGTAGAAATAAATGTATATTTTCAATCAAATATAAAAATACAGTGCATAATTATTTTATATACCTACATTCTTTTATATAAAGATTATATGGTTTTTAAGAAAATTTATTTTTCTAAAATGTATAAAAACCAATGTTTAAAATTTTCAGAACTTTACAAATTTATAGAATTTAAAATTGTTACAAATTTTGTTTTAGAAATTGTTGATTACATGCAAAAAAAAAATTATTTCAATGTGTAGGTAATATTAATGATTTTAACAGAAAATTGAAAAGAAATTTTCATTTATTATTCTTTTACTGAAACTTTGAAATACGAATGTATTTTTGTATCAAGAAGTCTCAGATGCGTCTTGATAGCACCTGAGCCTCTCGAAAATCTATATTCTTGTATCAGAAACTCAAGCTCAATGCGCAAGAATTTGTCTAAACAATTTTTGTTGAATGAATCTTGCAATTACATATTTATTTTTTTTTTCATAATATTAAAATTAAATACAATGAAGCAAAAAGTTGAAAAAAGTTTTTCTGTTTTTTTCACAATTATTATTAAATTTTATTATGTTAGATTTATAATTTAGCTGACAGGTATTTAATTTAAATACCGATAATTTTTTAAAAAATCACTCGCATAAAAATGTAAAAATGTAACCATTATCAAGTAGTGAACAAAAAATTTCTCCCTTAGGTGACAAAGATATATCTTTTTGCAGTATTTTTATTTGTATTAAAAAATTAGTTAATTTTGTTATTTTTATAAAGTTTTTTGGTTTTCATGGCTCAGTCCCAAAAGTCTTATAGTGTCCGTCGTACACTCGTATGATTGCCATGGTAACAGTTACCAAAGCAACCGTTACTATATAGCAATCGTTTCCATAGCAACCGTTTTCATAACAACTGTTTCCATAACAATCGTTACCATAGCAACCGTTGACATGGTAGTAAACGTTACCTTACACTCAGAGAAATGGTATATTTGTCTCGGAGCCTACTAACTCATTTATTTGTTGCAAATATATTTCATTTCATTGAAATAAAAAATTTATTTGAGCCAAAGAAAAATTTAGTTCTGACAAATAAAACTTTTATTTACGCCAAATAAATAAGTTAGTAGGCTCTGAGACAAATATACGTTTATTTAACTCAAATATATTTTATTTGGTTCAAATAAATCATTTCTCTGCGTGTAGCAGGCCATGAAACTCCTGCAATGGATCTCCCATATTTTTGAATTACAAATACCCCAATTAATGAATTAATAATTAAGTAATAAAATAATTAATTTATAAACAAACTCATTACACCCAGAGAAATCTTTTATTTGAATTTATTAGAGACAAATATGTAAAATTTATTAAATAGGGTAAATGCACTAATTGCGGCACGATTCGAGTCAAAACACCTTTGATATAGAAAATTTGACATTTCTATTTTATAAACTCAATTTAAGGCTTATTAAACTAAAAGCTTATGTTATTTAGATATTAAAAAAAAATTTCAATTTTATAAAAATCGATTATTTAAACAAATATGAGAAATTAAAATTAATAGCGTAATTTTTTATTACGGCGCGTTTGTTCGGTGTATCAATTACGGTGACCAAAATTACGTGTATTTTGAAGATACTTTGCCCGCCAAAATTGGAGCCAATGGAAATCTTAAAAATGTTTCAATTGCGGCGCGGAAAAAAATTTGATCTCAAATAATTAAATTAATAATTGTTTAAATCTGCATCTTTATAAGTAATTGTATCAAAAGAAGATTGAAATAATTTTTTTTAATCATTTGGCAATAGTTTTATTAAATGTAATAGTAGTTATTTTTCATGAACGCGCCGTAATTGGTACACTTACCCTACACTGAAAAAAAATTATTTGATTAAAAAAATCGGTTACTTGGCTAACATTTTTAATAGATTGTTTAAAAAATACTATTATTATTATTATTATTTTATGTTGATGTTTTACTTATGCCAACTGCGTAATTGAATAGAAATGATTTCTTGAAAAATTGAGTCAGTTTTTTATAATTCTTTATCGATAAAACAACTAAATAAAGAGTTGACATATTAATTTTTCTATATAGAACATGCAGTATAATAGCAATCGCTCAGCACTTTAAAATATAAGTCTATAATAATTCCAGATGAAAATAGAATATTACGCACGTGTCGACACGTGACAATAGTAATGTTTTGTGAGGCAAAGGGCAAAACAAACTTAACACATGGGGCTTTCACCTGATGAACATAGATACATAGTTATTGTGGTTATGTCGTGGGACAGTTCACACCTCATTACTTTAAAATCAACAACCCCTCAAGCTATCATCAATTTTTCAATCACCCTTTATTCACACTATATGTATATATCATAATATCAGTTTTAATCAAACGTATTCTTTTTTTTTGAAAAACATTTTTACAAATTAAATATAAAGAAAAAAATATTGTAAAAAAATTATTTCTACAAAATTTTAATGATCTTTGTTCGTAAAAAAATGATAACTATATATAAAATTTATCACAAATTCGATGAAGAAAAGGTATATAATTTCTAAAAAGTTAAATTTTTTAAAATTTGTAGAAAACTTCCTGCATCGAGAGAAAAGATATATTTGTCTCAGAGCAAAATAAATTTTATTTGTTTCAAATAAAAATTTTATTTCTGACAAATAAAATTTTTATTTTTGCTAAATAAATGGATTCGTTGGCTCTGAGATAAATATATACGTTTATTTAACTCAAATATATTTTATTTGGTTAAATACAACATTTCTCTGGATGAAATAATCGGTTACTTCAAATAAATATTTACTTGAACCAAAAATAATTTTTATTTGAATTAAATCAATTTTATTTGGACCAATAATCTTTGTATTTGAAACAAATATTATTTATTTATCAAATATTTATCGAAGGTACAATTAATTATGCTTTAAAATTTATATTTAAATTTGAGAATAACAAATTTCAGGGTTTTTTTTTGCTTATATCATCAAATAACATTCAATTTAAGAAAATGTTCTAAGAGAAAAAAAGTATGTTTTTTTATTTTTAATATAAGTGCTTTGCCATGTGTAAGGGTGGTATATAATAATACCAAAATAGATGGCAGCATTGAACAACTTCAAAAACGAATAATCAATATTGGTCCATACAAGATTCTTGTTGTTATCATCAGTTGATAAATTAAATATAAATTTATATGTATTTCAAAATACAAATAATACAATAAAATTTTTTCCATTTTTAAATAAATAAATTATCATTTTTGAGTTGAAGTGTAAAAAATTATAGATAGATTTATTTTTCAGTCTTACAAAAGTACATATATGTCTTATGATTTTATAGTAAAATTTTTGAAGATATTAATTTTTTATAAATAGATTTAATTAAATTTTTAAAAAAAATGTTACATATGCTAATATATATTATTCATTAAAAGAAAGCAAAAATAGAAAGGAAAAATTTTCAATTTCCACCCACAAATTTCTTTTACATGAAGGTATTTCATTCTTATAGTTGTTTCACTTTTAAAATTGTTGATATTATTTTGTCACTGGTTTTACAAATTTTTTCGACTTCCGAACTTTCCAAGATCGAATAACTTCTGTTTTTACTTCATTGTTTAGAAAACAGTAAAGAATCGCTATAAAGCAGCCCTGTAATTAATAAAATTTAATTTAATAAATATTTTAAATGTTGTTAATTTTAATACAATATAAACGATAATAACTTGAAAAGATGCAAAAAGTAGATCGAAGAAAAGCCACATTAATTCCACTCGATAATCCTTGCAAAAAGACAATCCAATAAATAAGCTATGATGTATTCCTAATAATGGAATTAATATTAAAGTTGATCGAGCCCATTTTCTAAAATTTCAATATTATTTTTTTATGTCACATTTAAAAAAAAACTATTATCTTAAAAATTACCTATATTGCATTTTCTTTCTCTGAAGAATAACGGATGTTTTAAATTTAATAAAAAGTACTCGTACGATACTCAGGAAGAGAAAAAAATTGAACTGAAATTAAATTTTTTCATTATATTATAGTTGTTTAAATAATAAATTAAAAAAATTCATTTTATATAAATAAAATAAACTAATTAAAACTTACTAAAATTAATATTTCAGTGGGAATACTTATAATGAGAAAAGAGTGAGAATTATTATTAGTTGTCCAACATAAAACATCCTCAAATATTATTCGGGCAATTATCCAGGGAATAATAATCATTACTGGTAACCCTAGAAAAGAAGGTAATTAGGCCATTCCATTATATTTCACCTGAAGTCGTTGAGGCCTATTTTTAGAAGAATCTGATATTTCGTAATAATTACTTTTAATATCCGTACAATTTATTTTTAAAAATTATTTTATGAAATTTTTTTTTTATGTTAGAATTTAGTTTTTAAGTTGAGTTGCACGAAAACAGATTAGTTTGACAGCTGTGAAAATTTAATAAAAAAGAATAGAAAGTAAGTGGATTTTTTAAAGTGAATAAAAATAAAAAGTAGATCGTTTTCCATCATCAAATTTTGATAAGATGGATAAAGAATATTTAACGTAAATTTTAAGACCAAAATAGGACTTTTTCATTAATCGTCTGCGAAGATATAAAGTGTTCAAAATCACATAAACTCCTGAAAAGTTCAACATTCAAGATAAAATTTCTCATATTTCTATACATTATAAAATTAAAAAATCAGAATATCATATGAAAGTACTTACTATTGGGTAGTAATAAATTTTATAATATTTATAAATTTTCTTGAAAGATGTATTGGAAATATCAGATTTTTCTAAAAATAGACAGCAACAACTTTAGGTGAATTATAATGGAATGACCCAATTTAAATTTAAATTTTCTCGCGAACTTAATATTTATAATTTTTAGTAAATTCAATGAAAAAAAATATACTTCATTCAAATAATCGGTTACTTGCGACTATTATTAGCAAATAAATATTTATACTTGAACCCAAATAATTTTTATTAGAGTCAATTAAATGGTATTTGTTTCAAGTACAGAAATTATTGTTTCAATTATGCAATTTATTTAATTCAAATAAAAATATTCTTTGGTTCAAGTAAATATTTATTCGATAATAATAATTAAGTAACAGATTATTTGAATCAAATAAATAATATTTTTCAGCGTTGATTTGATATTTTGTGGAGAAGTTTATAAAATATAATGATCAATTACATTTTATAAGTTCTTTAAAATAAAATACAATTTAAATTATTTTTTCCTATAAATAATCTGAATTCAAATCAAAATTATTTGTCTTAATTACATTTCGTGAAAATTTTTTACTTAAAAATTTAATCATAATATTAGTTCACTTACCCCAGCCTATTACAACATAAAGTGTGATTGTGTTTTTATCTGCAGAGAGTGTCGAAAATATCAATCTATGTAAAAATAATCCTTCCATTAATATCCACGTGTTATTTGCCAAAATGCAATATTGCCAAATGCTTGTAATTGTCTTGCAAAACGATGGCTGAAATTAAAATTTGTTTTATTAAAAAGTTCATAATAATTAGTCCATTCATATAATTAATAATAATAATAATAATAATAATAATGTTTATTAATTGTTGGGCACAATTGACAAAAAAATTAAAAAACATCTTTTAATTATTAAATTAAAATTATTATAACTATATTAATTATTTATTAATTATTATAATAGTAATAACAACATTGCTTTGAACAATGAACACTTTCTGTCCATCATTTAAAAAAATATCCTCAGGGAGTCCTGTTCCTTCAACAAAAAGCCAATTCTTCAAAAGAGCCATGAATGCCCTCAGAATAAATGATGCAAATAAGTGCATATGCAATCTGTTCCGTGTATTCTGTAATTTTCTACGTAAAAATACATTAGTTCAAAATAAATATACATTTACTGTTGTATATATATGTGATGCTCCACAAGAAAAGGGACCTTAGAAGCAAAACATTTTAGATTATGTTTAGTGATAGTTTCAGCTTTATTATAAACGTTAATTTTTAATTGTGTAAAATCAAAATCTATTTTTATTGAATATTTTTGATCTCATAAAGACATAATAATCATCAGTGATTCTCTTTATTTATTTCCAATTGAAAAAAAACACAACCTATAATTTTTTGCCTCCTAGGTCCCTTTTCTTATGGAGCGTTACACATGTAAATTAAGGTGCACAAACTAATTTTTATAATTTTAACTCACTTGTGTAAGTAAAAAATGATAAAAGCAATAATTAAAGTTAGACAGGAAGTTGCATATCCAATTTGTGAAACTGCTTTAATTCTTGGCAACCATGTCTAAAAAAATGTAATTAAAAAATTGCAGATGTATAAAAATATAATAAAATAAAAGATAACTATACATACATATATAACACCGTCCGACTAAATTCAACTTTTTTTTTGACCCACAAAAAATTTAACATTTTCGGAAACTGTAGTTTCTGAAAATGTTGGATGTTAGAAAAAAATACCCGTGTCTGGCCGTTTTGCTAGATCAAGTCGTTTGTGGTTTTTAGGGGTGAAAACAACCACTAAATGAAAAAAATGACGATATATCTTTGAAAAATTATTAATACGTTATAAAACTTGGTATCTGGGGGTTTTCGGGGTCGCTGATTATGAATCTGATGTCAGATTTTCAAAATTCAAAATGGCGGTCAAAATTGTAAAAAGTTACTAATTTTTTATAAAACTTGGTATCTGGGGGTTTTTGAGATCGCTGATGTCGAATCTGATGTCAAATTGTCAAAATTCAAAATGGCGGTTATAAAATAAAAAATCAGTAACTTTTTAAAAATTGATCGCCATATTGAATCCGCCATATTGAATTTTGAAAATCTGACATCATATTAATAATCAACGGCCCCGAAAACCCCCAGATACCAAGTTTTATAAAATATTAATAATTTTTAAAAGATATCTGGTCACTTTTCATTTAGGGGTTGTTTTAACCCCTAAAAACCACAAACGACTTGATCTAGCAAAAGGGCCAGACACGGGTATTTTTTTTGGTCCTAGTTTTTGAAAATATTGGATTTTTTGTGGGTCAAAAATCGTGTCGGACGGTGTAATATATGGGGCGAAATTACTGAAGTGTACCAATAGTCAAAATGAGGCTCCGGATCTTAAAAGGGCATATGCTTGAATTTGCATCACAAATTTTGGTCCCTATATAAAGTTAAAATTTTTCAATTTTTCAATATCAAATTTTAACAGTTGATTCTTATCTTAGGAATTTGCTATTTGAAAATTAAAAAATTTTAACATCAGAGGCCAAAACTTGTGATGCAAATTCGAGCGTGTGCGTATTTTTTGAAAAATCATAACTATTGTATAAAAGGGTGAAACAAATTTCAACCATATATATAGGTCAATATAGGTTAAAAAAAAATTTTTCACCCTTTTATACAATAGTTATGATTTTTCAAAAAATACAATTTTCATATTTTGGCTATTGGTACACTTTAGGAATTTCGCCCCATATATACACTACCGTCGGAAATTGTCGGTACGGCTGACGTGCGAGGAGTGGAAGTTCGATGCTGACTTTAAAGCAAGATATTTTAAGTTAGAAAAAAGTTAGAGACTTCTATCTTAGATGGTTGGGAAGCTGATAAAATTCTGCTTCTGAATGTATATCAAGAAAATTTTTTTCTTTTTTTTTTTGTATTTATTACACCGAAACAATTTCAAGAAACAATTATGCAATTTTCCTACTTTCGTACTAATGTATTTGACTCCCAGCATAATCTAGAATAATGTATGGAAAATTTTGACAATTTTTCAACTTAATCTTTAAGATCTCATCTTTAATTTGCATTTTTGAAACTTAAAAAATATTTTGTAGTTCCTAAAATATGTTAAAAAATGTTCGAGCATGTTTCTCTGCAACCCAGCAGCGAGGCAGCAAAAAGTGATGATCGACGGCTGAGTTGTAGAAAAACATGCTCGAACATTTTTTAACATATTTCAGGAACCACAAAACATTTTTTAAGTTTCAAAAATGCAAATTAAAGATAAGATCTTAAAGATTATGTTGAAAAATTGTCAAAATTTTCCATACATTATTCTAGATTATGCCGGGAGTCAAATACATTAGTACGAAAGTAGAAAAATTGCATAATTGTTTCTTGAAATTCTTTCGGTTTTATAAATACAAAAAAAAAGAAAAATATTTTCTTGATATACATTCAGAAGCAAAATTTTATCAGCTTTCCAACCATCTAAGTTATAGAAGTCTCTTTCTTTTTTCTAACTTAAAATATCTTGCTTTAAAGTCAGCATCGAACTTCCACTCCTCGCACGTCAGCCGTACCGATAATATATAATTAAAGATTTTTCTTACAAGCGATAAGGTGGAATTGAGAATTTCTTCCTCGTATTCTGTTTGCTTAAAGTTTAATTCAGTTAATGTGGTTATAAATTGTCCACCAGATAACATACAAAGAGAATAATTGCCCCATGATGCACCGTCTATATTTTGAAACCATTTACCATTTGTTAAACATTCTCTAAATGCCAATGCAGGTTTTGGATTTGGTTTTGTAAAAAAATATGAAGGACATGGTAATTTAGCGATTTGTGAAACTTCTGTTCTAGGCCAACACAATATTGAGTCGAAAATTGGCGGGCAAGAGGCACTTGTTTCATTTTTTGTTAGATTCATGTCTGAAATTGAAAAATTTTATCATTGTTTAAATAAAACATATAATTTTAAGTAAATAGACCAAATGAAAAAAAAATTGACCAATCTAAATTCAATCTGATTGTGAGTTAATCTAATTTGACGTATTATATTTGGAAAATTTGATTTTTTCAAAATAAATCGTATTTACATGAAACTCTATAGTCGTTATTCAGCGAGTTTTGGATTCGCCGAATCTTTATTTCAATGAATTTTTTTTTTTGCCAAATTATTATTTGATAGAATTCTTAAAATGCAGAATTTTCATTTGACCAAAATTGTAAATGGCCGATCAAACAAATATTGACAGAAAGATTTCGCGCGAATTTTAAAATTTACCAATCAGATATATTATCAAGAAAATTGTGATTGGACAATTTTGAAACTCGCGCAAAATTCGTCTGTCGGTTGTTTATTTGGACATTTACAATTTCAGTCATAAATTAAAATTTTGCGTTTTAAGAATTTTATGAAATAAAATAATTCATAAAAACTTCTTTCAAATTATATTTATTAAAAAAATTAAAATTTGGCTAAAAGAATTTTCAATTTAATAAAATTCTATAAATTAAAATTCTAACTTATTTAATTAAAAATTGTCAGATTTTCAAAAATTGGTCGCCATTTTAGACCCGCCATTTTGAAATTTGAAATTTGAATGTTAAATACAAATTTAGTAACCTTAAAAAATTGAGCAACAAGTTTCAAGTAAATCCGATAAATATTTCTAAAGTCAATGTATCCGTCATTTAAAAACTTTGAAAATCTATTCGTATGAAATTTTTAGTTTCCGATTAGACATAATACAAAAAAATTGATTAAATTTTATCAAAACTAATGTGACAAGTCTTGATAAAGACGTAGTTAATTAATTGTACAACACATTAGATTACATATTTTATTCCAATTAAAATAACATTTCATCAAGTCTTATCATCTTATCACTCTATATAATATAATATGTATGTCAAAACGTTTTTAAAATCAGAAAAATTCTTAATTATTTCCCTGCATAAAACTATTCTTTGAGTCACTAAAAATATTATTAATATTTATTTATCTATATAATATAATTATAGGGACGAATAATATAATTCGTTTAAATTATTTAACTAAAAAGAACACTAACCTTCTTTGAACAACCGAACACATTTATATAGTTCTTTCACTTGAAATTCCAAATATTCTTGTGTCATACTTATATCTAAAAAAGAAAAAATTAATTTAATTATTATTATTATTATTACAAAAATAACAATTATAGAAATTTTAAAATTAAAAAAAATAGTTTTGATAGCGTGTAATAATTTTTTGCGAATGAATTATAAAAGTAAAATAAATCAAATAATCTTTTATCAATACATATGTTTGAAATTCGTTCGGAGAATACAATAAGAAATTTTGAGACTCATATGATTTATGAGAATTTGTAATGTTTGACGGTAGCATTACAAGAGATCACCTTCGACCTTTTCTCAGAATGCGTAAAATACATCATACAAATTTTTTTTTAAAAAGGATTTTAGGTGAGATTTTTGCGCAGTGATTTCAATTTATTGTTTGTAAACACTCTTCTAGTGAGTCTACAATATTGAAAAGTTATATTCTTATAATTTTTTAAAATATCACAATTTCAAAATTTTTTTTATCTGTTTCTTCAAATTTCATTTATTTTTAGTTTTTTTTTTACATTATTTGATAATAGTGAGAAAATGGTTTGTTAACGAAATATAATTTAATAATACTTTAATAATATTTAATAATAATATTAATAATAATTTAATAATATTTTATAATAGTAATTTTCCTCTAAAAATGTAAAATGATTCTTCCTGTAATTGTGTAGGTGAGGTAAAAATAAAGTTGCTTGTTTAAATGACAAATTTTGTGATTTTCATTATTTTTGAACTTGTTTATAAAGTAAATATTTTGACAAAGTTCACAACGTTAAAAATTATATAAAGGAAAACTTTTTATAAATTTTTCTCTATATATAATATATTTTGCAACTTTCAATGAACAACAAAGTTTGAAACATAATTTTTTTGATAAAACATGATATAGTAATTTGTTTGCCTATCAAAAAATTTTTTTGATCATATTGCAAACTTTGCCACAATACAAAAATTTGATATTTCATGTACAATTTATTATTATTATTTTTTTTAAAACAAAAAAAGTGTAGACTTACGTGAAAATTCTTTTTCTTAATCTGTTTAAAAAGTTTTATCCTCTTCAGTAAACGATTGTTCGACGTCTGAACAGTTTGCGGATTATCTGAATTTGCTATAGAGCTATTCTTCTGCCGAATTTACGATTTAGTACAAAGCGCAAGCGCAAACTTATTTTTTAATTGTTTAAAATTTTCTAACAATTATTATAAATTCCTCACAGGTCATTTATCTCTTTTTTTTGGTGATGTAAAATTATTAATTAAAATTACGTCAAGAGTTCAAATAAGGTTCGTGCGGTGATTGTTATTTTCGATTTTACAAAACACTCAACAATAATCTTTGCGTTATAAAATATTTTGAAAATTATTGTTTAAAAAAACTTGAAATATTAATATTAATTTACAATTTAAATGAACAATTTTAACATAACATAGATTGTTAAAAAAAGTCCTTGTGTTTCTATTGATTTTTAATATTGTTATTTTTTTCAACAAAGAATAATTAATCAATAGTGTTTTATTATTTTTGTTTGATTAGATCGTGTCATTATTTTAGATATTCGAGGAATCATTAACTTAAAAATTATTCCTTTTGAAAAGGAAATATAATAAAATACAGTGACTTGCTAAATAACATATATATATAGTGCTCTATATTAATAATTATTTTTTTGTGTCTAAATTATACACTTGTTATTAACTGAATAATGTAAAATATTTCTATAGAAATTTATTTAATTAGATAAACATTTATATAATGAATTAAAATTATTGAATTCAAAAGAAAAGAAATACATACTTATATATATATTTTTTCTTATGTCTGACTATAATTACATTTTTCTACTTGGATCAGAAATGTCTATATATGTATCTGTTAATTTATTAATTTGTTTCAATTACTTAAAAAAATGCCTAAATTGGAAGATAAAAGTTTTATCGTCTCTAATTTGAACAAATTGGTTATTTATTAATAATACAACAATGGAGAAGTTTATTAAGATACTAATTAATATCACAAATAGTTTTTTATTTCGTTTTTTTTTTAATTATTTTAATTATTATTTTTTTAATACTGAACATATAAAATTATTAATTTTTATTTTGCTTTCATTCTCAGATATAAATATTATTAAAATTACACAAGTAATGATTAGTTATTGTTATTAATTATTTAAACTAATTCTGAGTAATTTTTTCTTAGTTTCATTAAAAGAACTCTCTATATTTATATTGTTTAGTTAATTTTAATAAAGTTGATCAATTAGAAAAAAAAATTAATTAATTAGTTTTTTAAGTTTGCGGAAAAAAATTGTAAAACTTTGTAATAAGTACAAAATGGAGAAAATAAATCTAAATCGATTAGAAGAACAAATATTAATTTTTTTGTCATATATATTTTATAAAACATATTATGCTATATATATATATAATTTACTCACATTTTTTTTTCTTAGAAATTTGACACACAATATAAATTCTAGTAAACATTTAGTTCTTATGATTGATAGACTTTTAAGAGCATTAAGTTAATGAAATTATATTAAGCAAAAAAAAATTCCTAATTGCAAATATCAATATTTATTTATAATATTATTATATATTGCTATTGCAATGTTAAAATTAATAATAACTGATAGTAATTATTAATTAATTTTATAAACAATTTAATTATTAAAAATTAAGGGATCTGATGGGGAATAATATTATCTAAATAACTACAACTATATGACAGTAAATTAAAAATGTAATCGATGCGAAAAAATTACAATATCATTTCATTTTATCATCACTATGTTAAGAAAGGGGATGTTCTTACATATTGACAAAATGTTGGATTAAACTTTCGATTAGATAAAGTTAAATAATGCTGCATAATTAATATGAGTTTAGAACTAATTTATTCAATTTTTTTTTATATTATTTTAAATAAATAAAACAATTTTTTTATTAGATGGAAAATTATAAAAAAAAAATTTATCTAAAAACAATGTTTTTTATAATTTGTTAATCAATAAAAATTTTGTAAGTAATATTTTTGAGACTATTAATAAATAAATATTTATTTGAACCAAATAATTTTTATTTGCCTTAAATAAACTGTATTTGAAACAAAAACCATTTAATTGACTCAAATAAAAATTATTTGATAATAGTTCTAGAAACCGATTCTTCGAATCAAATAATTTTTTTTTTACTATAGAATTTTTCATATTATGAAAAAAATATTTCTTTAAAAAGCATTTGTCATAAACGTTGTGAACTTTAGTATCGTTAATAAAAAAAAATCGTTTATAATTTTTTTAATAAAAAAAAAGAAACCTTCATCTGGTGTGGTGTAAAAATATTTTTTACTAATTAATTAACAGTTTAAAGAACTATTTAATCTCCCTGGAGAATCGTAAATGCATGCGCATATGAACTTGAATTTATAACAACGTAGTTTCTATATATTTTCTTTTCATCACAATAGATAATACAGGTGATACAATGTATATAGGGTTCCGTAAATTACACCAATAAAAACACAAATGGGCGCAGGATCTTTAATATGAATATTATGCTTTCATTGTCAGTTACTTTCACGCGCTTGAATAATGTTCTTCTTTTTTAATGAACAGTTGACATTGTCAATTTTATAATTATCACAAATAGTGCAAAAAAAAAAAATGAAAAATTTACAAAATCAGAAAACAGTGAAAAATAATTCCAGTCAAACTGGTGAGTAATTTAAAAAACATTCTTTTTCAATATTTTTAATTTTTATTTTTTTTATATTTAAGCAAATCTCAGGAACCTTTAGCATATTTAATTTATTCAATTTTTTTCTTTATTTAATTTTATTTATTTTTTTAACTTTAGCATATTGTTTGAAAAGATTTAATTTTATTGACAAACACATATTTTATATTCTTCAATTTATTTATGTTTAATATATTATTATTATTACTATTAATTAATTTCTACTTAAATTATAATTTAAAATTATTATATGTGAATAATAAAAGAAATTATAATTTTCTTTACACTTTAGGAGATATAATTAGACTTTCAAGTCGAAAAAGAAAATGTAGTGGTAAAAAAATTTTAGGACCAAATTTTCAAAATTTTTGTGAACATACTAGTCTTCATGGTTTTCATTATATTACTTCTCCAAATACAAGTGTTGTCGAAAGAATTATTTGGTCTTTGGTATGTATTTAATTTTGAATAATAAATTATATTTGTTTTTCAAATATTTTTTATATATAATAATTAAAAAATAATTTCTATTTATTTAGTTATAAATGAAAAAAATTAATAATTTTTACTGATATATAAAGTATTGCCATGAACACTCCCTCTTTTTATATTAATTAAATGAAATTGACAATCATACGATAAGGGATAATATTTCTATATACCGTCAAGGACAATAGATTTATTATCATTTAATGATACAGTAATTTAATTGACAGTGAATTTATATAAATTTAGAATAAATAAATTATAAAAATTTTATTGTTGTAAAACTATTATTTATAATGTATAAATTTATTTTTTAAGATTTGCACAATATTTTTGTTGATTGCATTTGGTATGATGTTCATTATTATGTATCATTATTCAAAAACACCAACAACAACAACAATTGAAACCACGGCTTATCCAATTTGGGATATTGAATTTCCTGCAATTACTATTTGTAATCATAATAAAGTGTATCTTCCATCAGCTTTAAACGTTACAAAAACTTTGTAAGTTTTTATATAAATTCAATTAAAATTAATTATATCTTATTATTATTTACATAGTATTAATGATATCTATTTAAGGTGAGGGATGGCTAAAATTTCAACCTTTCGACATTAAGGCTGTTTAAGGTTGTCAATTTTTTTTCTGACAATATTATGTATTTAAAACTGTAATATATTATGAGAAATTGAAAAACAATTAATTCATTAATAACATTGTCAAACAAAAAAAAATTGACGTTCTGAGCTTTTGATCAGACCATAACTACTTTATGTTTTCGGGGTTGCTGAAACCGAATATGAAGTCCGTTTAAGGGGACTTTCTGGTTTAGAATTGACAAAAAAGTACACGTTTTAAAACTTTTGTTGTAAGAAAAGTATGAAATAAATTGCAAAAATTCTTTTTGGACATTATTGCACATTACATAGAGAAAATTTAAAAAAATATTTTTAAGTGTATTTAGTTCAATTTCTTAGCTGTAGGTGGCGTCTTCTAAAAGATGCCCTTTTTTGGTACAGGTGACCACGAATGTCGAGAAAAATGAAGATTTCAAAAATCATACAGATTTGCTTGAAACATACTGGATCCGCCATTTTGAATTTTAAAAAACTAACACCGAATTCGTAATCAGCGACCTCGAAAACATAAAGTAGTCATGGTCTGATCAAAAGCTCAGAACATCAATTTTTTTTGTATACCAGTGTAATTTTTCAAATAAAACTCGAAAATTATCAAAAACTAAAAATTTTAACTTCTGTCGCAATTTTTATTATTTTTCATTGCAGATTTTTTTATATACTTTTTTTTATGATTCTGAACAATCAATCGTATGGATTTTGAAAAAATTCATTTAAAAAAAAATGAAATTTTTGACAAATAAAAAAATTGTTAAAAATTACTTTTTTTTCATTTTTCACTGAGAAATATGATTTAAAGTTCTAAAAAAATTTTTCAAAAATTGTTACCCCTAAACAAAACCAATTATGTTTGGCTTAAATTTTATCAATATTATTTCTTAAAAATTCATCTTCTTCCACAATTTAATTTTTAATCGGCAATTTTTTTATAGTCTTTTTTCATTCTTCTGAAAAATCAATCGTATGGATTTTTAAAAATTTTAATATTTTCAAAAAATAAAATTTCTAAAATGGTAAAAAAAAATTTGTTTTTCATTTTTATAATTCACAATAATTTTAGATCCCAAATAATAACAGTAAAAAACTTGATACCCCTTTAACAACATCAATTTGGATGAGTTGAAATTTCACCGGTTGTAATATTTTACACTGAAAGAAAATATGTAACAAACTTTATTAAGGAGGTTCGGGGGTATTTTGAAAAAGGTTAAAAAATTTTGAAATATTTTTAGGGTTCCGTACTCGGTTCGGAACCCTATTAATATCGGTTTTTTTGAAATCGTGTACCCCCCCCCCCTAGCGGCCACATAAATTTATCTGGAGGGCTGAAAATTAGTATACATATGTATTTTCGCGTGTAGATTACAGGAAAATTATAGCGAACTTGATTGGAATTGATTAACATAGCGTTGTCAAGGAAAAACCATGAATTTTTACGAAAAATGCCTAAAAATGACTATGTACCCCCCCCCTAGCGGCCACATCTTTTGACATAAAGAGCTCAAATTTGACACACTTACGTATTTTTACGTGAAAATTACAGGAAAATTATAGCGAACTTGATTCGGATCAATTTACATAGCGTTGTCAAGGAAAAATCAAAAATTTCGAAAAAAATAATTTATTCTCCCTAGCGCACACAATATTCAACCCAGACAGATCATATTTAGTATACAAATGTATTTTTACGGGAAAAATACAGGGGAAAAAAAGCGGTCACGATTAGAGTTGATGATTAACTTTTTATCAAGTTTTTCAAGAAAAAATGACAATTTTAGGAAAAAAATGTATTTTTCCACCAAAAACGAACAAAATTTTATTTAAAGCAAATTAAATTTATATATTTTAACGTATTTTTACGTGTAGATTACAAAAAAAATATAGCGAGCATGATTGGAGTTGATTATCATAGCGTTGTCAAGGAAAAACCATGAATTTTTACGAAAAATACCTAAAAATGAGTATGTACCCCCCCCCTAGCGGCCACATCTTTTGACATAAAGAGCTCAAATTTGACACACTTACGTATTTTTACGTGAAAATTACAGGAAAATTATAGCGAACTTGATTCGGATTAATTTACATAGCGTTGTCAAGGAAAAATCAAAAATTTCGAAAAAAATGATTTATTCTCCCTAGCGCACACAATATTCAATCCAGACTGTTCATACTTGCTGTAAAACTCAATTTTTGCGTGAAAAATACAGGGAAAAAATGTAAGCGCGATTGGAGTTGATGATCAATTTTTATCAAATTTTTGAAGAAAAATGATAAATTTCAGAAAAAAATGTATTTTTCCGCAAAAAACGAAAAAAGTTTTTCTACAGTGATTCAAATTTTATATATTTTGACGTATTTTTACGTGTAGATTACAAAAAAAATATAGCGAGGATGATTGGAGTTGATTTTTCTGGAATTAATAAACAAATTTTATTTTTTAGATAACTTTCGATTTTTCCTTGACAAGCAGCTACTAGCCTTATATCAATATCTTAAGTTTTATCTCTTTTTGACTTAGAAAGATAAAATTTAATATTCAATATATTTTTAAAATGTAAATACAATAAAAATATTGCGAGTTGAAATAAAATTATGTTTCTTATATTTTTTTAGTAAAATATTTTTTAAAAAATAAAATCGGACAAGTGCGAGTTACACTCGCACTGAAATCGAGGGTTCCGTACTCGAAGCGAACTTATTTGGTATAAAAACAAATGTTTAAAAAATATGTGTTGTATGACAACTAATATAAGTGATACGAAGAGGAACAATTTTCTTGAATTTTACAAAATTGTTCCTTTTTGTATCACTTATATTAGTTGTCATACAACACGTATTTTTTAAACATTTGTTTTTATACCAAATAAGTTCGCTTCGAGTACGGAACCCTCGATTTCAGTGCGAGTGTAACTCGCACTTGTCCGATTTTTTTTTTCCTAATGTCTGGGATGCCATTCAATTTTCCACCAAGTATGAAAATGATTTACCGTATACTTTTTGAGAAAATTGAAGTCAAAGTTCACATTTTATACATAGGCTCTTATGGGATAGTGTTCTAAGGTGAGACAAAATATCAATAAAAGTGCATAAAAAAAGGTTACACTGTTTAAAAAAACTTTGAATTGAATAGCGGAAACATTTCTGATTGTAAACATTTAATAATATTGTATTTTCACCGCATAGTTTTAAAGATAATTAATAAAAATCAATTAGAAATCATGCATTCAAGCAGTATTTCGGACAGGGGCATTGAAACGACGGCAACACTGTAATGTGATCAACGCGTTGACTTTACCCGCGAGAATTCAAAAATACAATAAAATACAAACTTTTATTTTAAACGTTTTTATGAAAAAAAAACAATTTTAACTTAATATATTAAATTTTAAAAAATGTTAAAAAATGGTTTATTTTTTTACAAAAATTTATAAATTTAGTTATTAACAATCGATTACAAAAAAATAAATAACAAATCTTAATGGATATTAAAATGATCAATGTTAGCTATTTCAATTAATTTTTATCTTGATAATTAATTTAAAAAAATTTAATGCTATGATTATGATAATCATAATTATTAATTATTAATTTAATTGAAAAAAAATTAATTATATTTAATAAATAGATATATTTTTTGCAATAACAATTCTATGGTTTAAAGTAATTTTATAATTTGAAATACGAAATGTAATGTAATAAAAAACAAAATGTGTTAAATTGAAAAAGAAAATTGTTTAACACGCCTATCTAATTGTTTTTTATTAATAAATCTGCCTTTATACCTTAGAACACTTTCCATGTTTGCATTTTATTTGGGGTTAGGTTTGTCAATTGACATTTGACAACACACGCGCATACTATGTGAAGTTGTTAGCAAATACACTGACAGAGTAAGCGAGAAAGGAAATGAGATAACCTACGACGGACTGAGATGAAAATAGACAACGAAAGTTTTACTCATGTTAGCCAACACTACACAATAAATGCAGCGTTGCCAAGTCAACTGCAGTCAGATGTTATATTTCTTTTAAATTATTTTAACGATAAATTCACAATTATACACATTTATATGCAAGAATATATTAAAATATAATTAAATAAATTAAATTAGGTGTGTTTCATACAATAGAATAAAAGTAAATGCATATTTTCATTAACGATATTATGTTGGTATGAAATTAAAATTCGTATGCTGAAGCATTGGTACTCCCTCTTCCCTGCCTGCCCCTCAAATGATCCCCCGAACCTTCTTAAGTATAGTAGAGATTTTAGTAAATATTTTTCAATTTAGGGAAATTGCAAATTTTTGTAAATATTTACGAACTTTAACATAATTTACAGTAATTCTACAAAATTTTTACTGATATTTAATATATTTTATATCAATTTTTTCCAGTTTTGACAAGTTTTCCCTAAATTGAAAAGTATTAACGAAATTTTGTTATATATTTTCTTTCAGTTTATATTTAATTTAATGTTATTAAAGTAAAATATTTTATAATAAATTTAAATTTCAAATAATGCAGGTTAAAGAAAAATATTGGACAAGAAGAAATTGATAGTTTTTTCAAATTACTGCCTCAATTAATTAGACCTTCATTTCAAAGAGAAAATTTTAAAAATATGTCCTCTATTTTGGAGCGTATTAATAAAACAATGGAGCAACTTATGTTTGAAGTAAATAATAATAATAAAAATATATTATTTTTTTAATGGGACGCATAAATAACTAAAAAATTTTTTTTAGAATTATGATTTGATAGAATCTTATTCTTTAGAATATTAATTTTGCAGAATATTTATTTGTTCGAATATTAATGTTTTAGAAAATGCAAATGGTCAAAAATCAATTTGACAAAATTTTTATTTAGACGTAAATTTAATTTGTCAGAAATTCAATTCAAATAAAAATAAATATTCTGCAAAATTAATATTCTAAAGAATAAGTTTCTATCAAATTATAATTCTAAAAAAAATTTTTTAGAGCTTATTCATGTGTCCCTTTTTTAAATTAAATTTTCTGTCTACTAATTTTGTACAATAATTTTTTTTTCTTTTTTTGTTGAATTTTTTTCCATTAGTTAATGCAACCGTGCAGCAAAATGCTTCGTCTTTGCGTTTGGCTCGATCAAGAATATGATTGTAATAAAATATTTAAGGCCACTAAATCCAGCGAAGGATTTTGTTGTTCCTTCAATTATCATGTGAGACACAACAAAAAATTGTAAGCTATTTTTTTGATTTGTAATATTTATTAACCCCTTCGCAGTGTAGCAAAAATAAAGCTTCAGTGTCCCGTATGTGGGAAAAAAATTTTTTTTTTTTTAAATTGATATTAAAAAAAACCCGAAAATCTAAGAATACCCATTGACAAGTTTATTGTATTGTTAAAATAATGAAGTAAACGATTATTAAAATAATGAAGTAAACTATCGATAATTTATCATATTTTGTGTCTACTTATTTTTTTTGAGATGCCGCTATAGCGGTCATGCACACTGGTGGCACGACATTTTTATGCCTCTATAGAGGTCAATAACAGTGAAGGGGTTAAAAAAAAAAATGAAAAACTATATAGAAATAATCTATACTTATGAGCAGGAACGTTGATAATACCACTAAAGAAGATTGGAATTATAATAAAATTAAAGATGAGGGGCAACCAGGTGTTGATGAAATTCAAGTAAGTCAAATTTGAAAAAAAATATATTTTTTAAATTTTAATTTTTAATTTTGTTTTTTAGTTTGTACCGGGTGCTGGCAGAGATTATGGATTAATAGTGCATTTTGATCTTGAAAGTGAATACTATATTGGTAGCATTAAACCATATATTGGAGCATCAATTTTGATACATCATCCAAATGAATTTCCTGAAGTTGATTTGCGATCAATTATTATTCAACCTTCTCAAGAAGTTACTGTTTTATTATCAGGAACAATTATTGAAAGTGAACCAGGCATTCGTGACTTACCACTTAATTTAAGAAATTGTTTATTTAAAGATGAGGTATGTCTTATTCAATTTAAAATAAATATAAAAAAAAAATTAATAAAAATTAAAATAAAATTTCTATTTTTTTATTTAAAATAAAATAAATAATAAAAATAATCAGCTGTTAATTATTCTTGTAAAAATCAATTACAGAAAAAGTTGAATATAAGCACCACTTATGGATATCAGTCTTGCGTTTCACAATGCAGAATAAAATTTATTGTAACTCATTGTAAATGCATACCTTTCTACTATCCTAAAATTTGTAAGCTTCGAATTTTATATTTATTTAGTTGATGTATTATTCAGGGTAGCCACAAGTCAGGAAAGTTTTTTTTTTTTGTCAAGGAAATTTGTCCTCTAGTTCACCTATTTAAAATTTTCTCACCTATTTCACCTTATTTTGATAATTTATTACCTTTTTCACCTTTCTCATGATTCGATTAATTTGCAGATATAATTTTTGAAAAATAATTAAATTTACAATGTAAAAAACATTCAGGAATGTTGAAAAATAATTTATTAGTTTTTCTAATTTCAAATTATTAGATTTCTCATTAAATTTAATAAAAAAAAAAAAATTTCAGAGAAATCGACAAATTTTTTTCTTGTGGCAACCCTATTATTACATTTTTTTTTAAATTAACTTTTAACCATATGTTATATTTGATCAAACTTTATAGATCCTGATGTAAGAATTTGTAATCTTAGGGATATTGAATGTTTACAATCCATAAGAAGTAAGTAATAAAATAATTTCTTACAAATTACATTTTAATTGAATGAATTTATAAAATTTTATAAAAAATATATTAAATATATTAATTTCATTTTTTTTTCTTTTAGAAAATATTTCTGAGTTACAAACAGACAGTGATGTGAATGCTTATGATGTAAGTTCGTCTGAAGAAGAAGAAGAAGAACAAGAAGAACAAGAAGATAATGATGATGAAAAACAACCAAAAAAGACAAATTGCTCTTGTTTTCCTTTATGTACTGATAATTGGTACACTTTAAATACAGAAAGTGCTTATATGGAATCATTTCATAATAACATTATGTTATTGTAAGATTAAAGTATTATTTAATATTTATAAAATTTTTAAATTACTTTCTTTTTGTTTTTTCAGAAATACAAAAATATGAAAAATAAATTTTAATAATCTTCAAACTTTTGCATATGAAAAATAAATTAAATAATTTTTTATAAAGTTAAAAAAAAATTGATTATTTTCAGAAATGGTTTGGATATTAATAAGACTTCTACAGCTGTGATATATTTTCGTGATATTACTTGTATAAAATATAAAAGAGATAAATGGAAATCATTGAATGATCTTATTGGTAAGTTTATTTAATTTTTTTTTTTTTGCGTTTTCAAAATTTCGAAAAATTATTATAATTATTTGTTTGTTGTAGCGTCACTTGGTGGTATTTTAGGTCTTTGTGTTGGTGGCTCTTTTGTTAGTGTTTTTGAAGTAATTTATTTCTTTATTATAAATAAATGTTTTAAAAAGAAATCAAAAACTTCAACACCAAAAATTGTCATGTGTACCAATATTTCATCAAATGTTGATAATACAAAAAAATCAGAAAATCAAAGTAACGCTATTATGGTTGAAAATAAAATTTCTCCCATGACAAAACTAAATAAAACAAATGAAATTCTTTAATGCATTTCATGTTTGCAAAAAAAAAAAATAAACAAATGTCATAAAAAGGATTTATTAGGTTGTCAATTGGTTCTAATTTTTTTGCAATTATTTTGAAATGTGAAAAATTTTCACAATTTATTTTCTAAATTAAATTTAGTTATAAGTATTATTATTCAAATTCTAAAATTTTAATTAAGTTGAATTGTATAGAACTCATCAAGGATTAAATATCAAAATACAATCAAAGATGCAGATCACTTTGTAGTAAAATTTTAATGTTTAAGTTCAATAATTTACAGTTTGTAACAATAATTTTGACTAAAACATGAGGTGAAATAATGAATATCATTTTTGAAATAATAATAATATTCATAATATGTACAGAATTAAAATAAAATTGCACTACGCATAATTGTCATCTAATTAACCTATTATTGTTAATAACTTAAGACATTCGTTTCTAAAAATAATGTAAAAGAAATAAAAAACAAAGAAATATATTTTTCTATTATTTTAAAGTTAAAATTCACCATTTCTTCCTGCGAAAATGTTTTTTTTTTTTTCTCTTATCAAACAGTCGATGTGTAAGTACAATTTAATTACAATCTGTATATTTTTTTGCATTAAATAAAGGACTTTAAAGAGAGAAAATTTTATCGAGATGTTTCATAATAAAATTTACATTTAAATTATATATTATGTGAAAATCTAAAATCTTTGTGAAGAACGTGAAATTCTTTTATATTATAAATCCATTTAAAGTCCCATATTGTGCAAGTGAAATCGAAGCGTGTATTTTCAATTATAGGCCATTTTTGGAATTTCATGTCACACGCATATCTAAATCATTTATGGCGATGATGCTGATACTAATGTGATTATTCTTAAATTATTTATTTTCATGATTCATTTATAATCTACACAGTAGAATCTAATGTTTTTTTTACAGTTTTACAACCGTGAAAAAAATACCGAACCTGTTTTAAAAACAAAAACTTTACAATAATAATTTTGCTATCCATATGAGATATTTCGATCTTTGTTTTCGATTTTTTAAAAAATCAATTTGCAGATAAAATAATATAAACTATTCTAGAATGCCTCTTCTCACCTAACAGTCTTACTATATCAAATATAATTCTAAGAAAAATTATTTCAACTGTCAACTACATAAACTTCTCTATCACACATATATATATATATATAAAAATTTTCGATCCTTTAATTAATTTAAATTAAGCATCTGTTTAAAAATCAGCATACAAAAAAAGTATCGCTCTGCCGTGTTTAATACTTTTTACTATAATATAATAGAATTATTTTTCTGTTTTATATTGTTATTTTTTACAGATTTTATAATAATCTTTTCCACGTTTTTACAAAAATTGAAAATCTGTTTTTTAAGAGATTAAAAAAATTTTTTTAACATTTTTAAAGAAATTTAAATCTTGTAAATTTACATATATCGATAGAACTAAAAAGTCTACTAGTTATTATAAACTAGTTTAAATTGATTCATTTAATGGATGGCATTTCAATTATAAACTCTAATCCACCAAACACAAACATTTATATTCCATAACAATTTTTTTTTTTCGTTAAGTATACATTTCATATTTATATATTATACGTTGTCTTTCACGCACATCAAATATTAATATCAACTCTGAAGATTAGAATACGGTACCTACATTTTTTCAGTCCTGTCCACAGAACTATTTTTTTTTTTTAGGAACGAGAATTACTAAGTATTTTTTGCATTTGTTTGCGTTTAAGGTGCAAAAACAAAGTAGAAAAGGCACTTTGAACGAAATGAATTTAATTTGTTTGTTAATTTTCTTCAATAATAATTGCTATACAAATAAGTATATAAAAAATTTTTTTTCCCCTACATCGACTTAAAATTTTATTACATAGAATTATTTTAATTATTGCACAATAAATATATTATCAATAAAATTATTAATAGATTAATTTTGTCATTTCTTATCAAATGTTTCTTTTAACGTTAAATATATAATAACTGCAGTTTATAAAAAAAAAAAAATACTAAAAATTAAATTTGATAAACTTATAAAATAAATTAATAATTCTTATTTAGATTTTTAGTATTAAAAATTATATAAACAATGTTTTCTTTTAAAAACTTTAGTAACAAAAAGTACTTTTCACTTCGTTACTTAAAATGATTATTTTCACTCCGAAACTGCACCATATTTCTCATATTCACAAGCACATAAATATTTTATTTATTATTGCATGAATAACTTTCATTCCTTCATTTCATAAATAATTATTTTTACTTTCTTTGATAATCACCTAAAGCAAATTTTGCTACACTGAAACAAAAAGAAAAATTTCCTTTTTGTTCTTCCTTTTTTTCTATACATATAAATATAAAAGTAAGCTCTCATCAAGCCCTTCATTGGACCCCATCATGAAAACTCTTTGCTTTCATCTATTTATTATGTGGAATAATATTTTTATCTAAAGTACTCAGTGCTAAGAGACTGATCTGTATTTTGTATTTTTTTTTCTAACTTGAAACAGTCATAGGTGCCATTAGCTTGAGCATATATATATATATATATATATATATATTATTTTTTTAAATGTCGCAAATTAAATTTCGTTCATGATTATTGCTTCTCTTATTAAAATTCGCATTTCTTAAAATTGTTTTTTCAGTATTATTTTAATTGAGTCTCGAATACAAGCTCAACAATGTATAAATCTATAATATTGTGTTCAGCAAAAGATTTTCTAAAAAATTTTCTAAAAAACGTATTTATGTTTGCAGTTTTGTTTTGTTTTGTTTTTTTTTTTTTTTTGTTATTTGTGACGATTGAATAATGTTTTATATCGAAAAGCGCAAATTCTTTTGACAATAATCAGTCTATAATAGCAAAAAATCATGACATGATGAAATTGATGAATGGCCTCATAAATGATAAAACAATTAGTATTATTATTATAATTAATTCACAGCTTTGCTTCCTCGAGTCACTGTGGTGTACTGAAATGGCTTTACGTTTATCCGTTAATTTCTACCTCAGTCAAAGGCATTTTCCTGGATTCTGAGAGCACCAGTGTGGCCACATTGCCTCTATTTTAAGTCCCCGAGCCGTCAGAATATCCATGTGTGTGGATAATCTTGTGTATACATTTTCTTCTACAGAAAAGCCGTTTTCTGGTAAATCACTCCTGAAATAAAATTTAAATTTTTTTGTCAAAAAAGTTTTGTTTAGTTCATAACTAGTGATTTAAAAAAATGCAGGAAAATGTAATCATTATTTCCGATTTTTTTTTAATTTAATCAATTTTTTTCATAATTTTATAAAAAAAAAATTAAATATTTATTATAACTATTTACGATGATGAAGTTTACAATTTTTATAATCAATGATTAAAAAAGAAAATATTTTTTGAAACGGAAAATTATAAAAATTTTTATCTAAAAAAATGTTTTTTATAATCTGCCGATCAATAAATATTGCAAGAAATGAGATGAAAATTTATAGAATTTTTCATTGAACAAAATATTTCTTTAAAAATTTTTTGATCATAAACTTGATCATCATATTGTTTGTTGTGATTGAAATTGATCTTTTTTTAAAAAATTTAACTTTTTATGACAAATTATGATTTTTTGGTAAACTGAAATTTTTTTTTTCTCTTTACCAAATTTTTATTTTTAAAAAATTCTAATTTAATACGACATTAATTCAGCAAAATTCTCATTCAACGGGATTTTTAAATATCAGAATTTCTAATTCACCGGATTTTTTAATTGCACGAATTATTACTTGATAGAATTCTTAAAACGCTGAATTTTCATTTGTCCGAAAAAAAATTAATCAATCAGAAATTATTAAGCAAATTGTGAATTCGGCGAATTGGAAATTTTTGCATTTAAATATCGAATCACTTAAAATTCTGTTGAATGAGAATTCTGCTAAATTAATTAATATTCGATTAAATAAGAATTAATAAAAATTCTGTTCAACAAAAAATTAGTATCTCAAACATCTATTAAGTAAAAATTCTAGGGTGGTGACCACTATTTTTAGACTTTTTATCTCCCGGTGAGATAAAAAAAAAATTATTTTTTAATTCTTATAACTTCTTTAAAAATGCAGCAATTATAAAAGTTTTTTTCAAAATGTGTGTTTTTAACTGGACTTTTCAAAAATTTCATGCAAAAAATTATAAAATTAAAATTTACTATATTTTTCGTAATTTAAAATCTTGTTTTTAAAAATGTTTGTATCCTTCGATTTATTTTTAATTTAAAAAAAAACTACTTCCTTTTATAAAAATTTTAAGCCTGGTTTAGTCATGGGAAAATAATTTTTTCAATATTTTTGGAATTTTTTAAAATTTGCGAAATTTTCAAAAAGTGCATAAGATATAAAAATGACCAGACCAAGTTTAAAATTTTTGTAAAAGGAAGTAGTTTTTTTGAAAATTAAAAAAAAAGAAATGGAAGAATACAAACAGTTTTAAAAACAAGATTTTAACGTTTAAATTACAAAAAATATAGTAAATTTTAATTGCATAAATTTTTGCATGAAATTGTTGAAAAGTTTAGTTAAAAACACACATTTTGGAAAAAGAACAACTTAAAATTGATACATTTATAAGAAAGTTATGAGCATTCAAAAATAAGAAATAAAAATTTTGAAAAATTCATATCTCGTAAACGGCTTGATGAAAAAATTTGAAAAAATCTCCTGGTGTAAAATTTCAATCCCGACTTTTTCCCAGTTTGTTCCCAATTGAAATTTTTCCCGGTCCTTCCGGTTGGGTGGCCATCCTGAATTCATTTAAAAAGAAATTCTGTCAAATTTTAATTCGAAAAATAATTATATTTAATAACATTTTTTAAAATGAAAATTTGAATTAATAATTTTGATGGAAAATTCATGTGCCCTGAATTGAATTGTCCCCCCCCCCCTTCCGCAATGTATAATAATTTACCACAATCTTTCGGCAAGTGCTGATGCCCTAGGCCAGAGTCGAGGTCCCAAGGACATTTGTCCCACTTGCTCACTCCAAATAGCAGCTTCTCCTCCAAGAATGAGATTCAATTGTTTCTGTGGATATTCCTGCCAGGGCCTATGATTATAGACAGTTTGCCAAGTGCGATATTCTCCACAAGCTGGATCGCCTGTTTCTCTCCATTTTCCAAAACCACAATCAAAATACCATTTATCCACATGTGATAGAATTACGCGAAATCCATCGTCTAATAAATCTTGTGTTTCTTGCCAATTACTACCACCCCATGATTGTATCACATGAACTTTAGAATCAAAATATGTTGTAATGTGAGGCTTTTTTGTTAATGGTGAACTCCATATAATTACAGCTTGTGGAATTTTTTCCTGATTCACTTTAAGTATACTCAACAATAGTTTCATTTCAAAATCTCCCCACAGGGCATAATGATCAGTTATATTTTGTGCTTGCATTGCAGCCGTTATATTTGAATATTGTGCCCAACAATCGAGATTAACTTCATCACCACCCAAATGAATGATGTCACGAATTTCAGTTAAATCCAAAAGTTCTTTGTAAAGTCCTTGAATAATTCGATAGGAATGTTCATTGATTGGATTTATCTGACCACAATTCGGTTCTCCGCAATAAGATGCCCAGGGCATTTGATCCACGCATAATGATAATTCACCTAATCCATGTTCAGGACCTGTAAATAATAAATTTTCAATAAATTTGTTTTGTTTTATTAAACAAAAGAAGAGAAAAATTTGAAAAACAATGAATATTAAATATGTATATGTGAGAACAAATGAAAATATCGAATTCTCAACATGCAAGTTGCATACATAAATATTCAATGAGTTATAACATTTGTTGAATACTACTCAGTTCGGCTTTTATCAAGGATTATGTACTTCATCTACTAACCCCATTGCCAACCAGCGCCAGCGTGAGCAGGGGAATCAATCTCGATGAGAATTCTGATCCCTCTGATCCTTGCATAATGCACAAGATCTCGAACGTCCTCAGGAGTGTAAACTTGTTCTCCACTGTAGGCACCCCAACGTGCCATTTCCGGAAATATGGCCGAGTCAAATGGAAAACTTTGCGAATCAGTGAGATGCCAATGAAATGTATTCAGTTTTGATGCTGACATTCCATCGATGACACGTTTTAATTCATCAATTGAAAAATATTGACGACCCGTGTCAATTAATAGTCCACGATAGGGAAATTTTGGTTTATCATCAATTGTAACATGACTTAATACACGTAGCATTCCCTGTTTTCCCACTGTCTCATCCCACCATATCATTTGACTTAAAGTTTCTAAACCGTGGCGAACTCCATAATAACTTTTAGCTGTAATCTTTGCTTCCAGAAGTTTGCCACTTAGAGAAATTTTCAGTTTATAAGACTCATCCGTGTTTAGACTTAATTTCATGTCTTTAGAATCTCCTGGACTTAAGTATATGACAAAATTATCAATTGTCGATCTGGCCTTTGCGTTTGGTATTTTTATTAAACTTCTCACATTTCCTGTAAATAAAATAAATATCTTTTATTTTTTTAAATTCCATTAGAAATTATGTAAATAAAAATGAAAAATTATTGTAAAAATTAGAAAAATTAAAAATCGAAGCAATTGAAAAAAATTATAATTTTTTAAGGAAAAATCGAAAAAGAATAAAAAACTCGAGAATTTTAGTAAAAGAAAATAGAAAATTAAAAAAAATGGAACGTCATTGGATTAAAGAAAAATTGAGAATTTTATTTTTGTTTGCAAAAAAAATAAATAAGTTTTATGAATTCAGAAAAAAGAGAATATAACCCCTTGACTGCAATATATGTCTATACACGTACTTACAAAAAACTTAAAAAAAACCAAAACAAAAATTAGCAGATATACATCACACTGATGTTATTTAAGGTATTTTGAACGCTAAATCCGAATTTAAGGTCAAATATTTAAAATTTCGAAAACCCAAATCCAATATATATCTTCTGAAAAGTGACCTATTTTGAAATTCGCTTGAAACTTTCAGTCTCGCATTATTTTAAAAATTTGGAATAAAATTAATTCGAAAAAATTTTATGAAATAATTTTATGAAAATTTCATTAAAATATAAAATTTTATCTACTGTATTCTTATTGTATTAAACTAATTTTTATTTCAGTAAAAAAATTTTTAATGCATCATATTTAATGATAATTAAATTCAAATTGCGCCAATTGAGTCACGTGGTCGCGCGAAATTCAGGCGTGCGTCTCTTCTATCTTTGTCACTCTTATTGAATTTTAAATGATGGTGATAAATTTTTTTCTAAATATATTTTCGATTCTTATATTGTAGTATTATGATTATGGGTGATTCTCCGCGTAGCGCACAATTTGGTGTCTGAAACTTTAAAAATATTTTTTTATCCAAATGATAAATATCAATACATATTTTTGAAGATAAAGTGTCAAGAAATAAATATCCATGGTGGTCCGGAAAAAATTTTTATAATTTTTTAATTTTTTTAAACAAATTAAAAAAAATTCTTTGCTTGTTGAATTCTATAAAATAGTTGAAATTTGATTTAAAATGTTTATGGGAAGTTTTGGGGTAATTCACAAAAATATATATAGCGCGAACGACAATTAAAAATTTTCATTTCGGTAATTTACGGAAATTTTGGAGGTAATTTATGGAAATTTATGCGGTAATTTATGGAAATTTATAGAAATTTATTTGGTAAGTTATAATAAACTTACCGGAGCTATGATAGTTTATAATAAATATTTTTAATTTCGTTTGTTTCATTGTGTATTAAACTTGGACTAGTGACGGTCGAAATTTTGTGGCGGGTGGAGACGCTGGGGTTGGTCGATCCGTTGGAACGAACGTTAATAATTTTTATTTTTTTTTGAGAAAATTATCATTTATTTTTAATCGGTTTCATATGTTTCAGATATATATGGACTAAAATAATATAACTACACTTTATTTAACCTTTATTATTTAATTATATTCTATTTTTTTAACCCATTAACGACCGCCAGGACGAAAAATTTACCTTCACTTAGCAGCTGTTATTTTATATGAAAAAATAATTTAAAAAATTCAGGATAGCCCATTTCTAACGTAAAATTTATCGCTCTTTTCGATTCTGAAGTCCAAATTTAATTATAATTAAATCCTTAATATTTATAACAATTTTATTGCAAAAAAACATGATTTTCTGCAAAAAAATTTTTATTCAAAAAATATTTTGACATGGAAAACGACAGTTAATTTGCTCCGGAACCCAAAATATCGCGTCCTCGAATACCCAGCTACAAAACTATATAGTTGCGAATTTCAAAATTTAAGATGGCGGACGACAAAATGGCGATTTTCCACTAAAAAAGATTTAAAAAATACTATTTTGCAAAAAATAATATATTGATGAATTATTTTTATGTCTGCACCATATACTTATGTTTTTTGGGTCACTAAACACGAATACGGTATAAGTTTTCAAAAATTCAAAATGGCAGATCCAATATGGCGGACAAGTTTTTCAAAAACTCAATGGATTTATCTGAAATTTGTTACTCGGGGGTTTTTGGGGTCGCCGGTTACGAATCTGAAGTTACTTTTTAATAATTCAACATGGCGGATCCGAAATAGCCTACAAATTAAAAACCCTGCAGAAAATCCTTTAAAGTACGCGTCTCTTTAGACATTTTTATAAAAAATGTTAAACAATTTAATTATTTCAGTACTCCTTTGACGGTAGAAATGGTGAAATTTATGGTCACACAGTAATAAAATAGTAGATCAGTAATAAAAAATGTGTTCGATTTCAATATAAAGTGAAGTAATTCGAAATCAACGACCCCAAAAACTCAATAAGTATTGATTTTCGAGCAAATTCGGTGAATTTTAAAATTTGTAGGCTATTTCGGATCCGCCATGTTGAATTATTGAAAAGTAACTTCAGATTCGTGACCGGCGACCCCAAAACCCCCGAGTAACAAATTTCAGATAAATCCATTGAGTTTTTGAAAAAATTGTCCGCCATATTGGATCCGCCATTTTGAATTTTTGAAAACTTATACCGTATTCGTGTTTAGTGACCCAAAAAACATAAGTATATGGTGCAGAAATAAAAATAATTCATCAATATATTATTTTTTGCAAAATAGTATTTTTTAAATCGTTTTTAGTGGAAAATCGACATTTTGTCGTCCGCCATCTTAAATTTTGAAATTCGCAACTATATAGTTTTGTAGCTGGGTATTCGAAGACGCGATATTTTGGGTTCCGGAGCAAATTAACTGTCGTTGTCCATGTCAAAATATTTTTTGAATAAAAATTTTTTTGCAGAAAATCATGTTTTTTTGCAATAAAATTGTTATAAATATTAAGGATTTAATTATAATTAAATTTGTACTTCAGAATCGAAAAGAGCGATAAATTTTACGTTAGAAATGGGCTATCCTGAATTTTTTAAATTATTTTTTCATATAAAATAACAGCTGCTAAGTGAAGGTAAATTTTTCGTCCTGGCGGTCGTTAATGGGTTAAAAAAATATTGAAGGGTCGGTGGATGCCGGTGGAGACGAATTTGTGATGCCCTGTACAAATTTGAATCTTGAAATGTGTAAAAAAAGGATAAATCAATTAGAAAATTGATTATTTTCTTCATGGATCAACTTAAGGAATATAACTTTTGCTGTTACTGAAGTAGAACTATATTAACATTTGACTTTTATTTAAATAATTCAATGTTTAATAATAAAACGCAGAATAACACACAAAAGTGCAGTCAAGTATAAATAGCAAAAAAAAAAGAAAATAATTTTTTTTTTATCAAACGTTTTTTTTATTCAATTCCACTACAATATACAATACTAAAATAGCAATAGAAATTGTATTTATAAGTGCACATTGCTAAAAATATTAACTTTTTTGTTTAAACATCCTGTGGGGACAGGTCAAATTTTGACGTTTTCAGCCTTAAAAACCACTTTTCACGAAAAATTATAATCTTAAATACAAAAGTAACTATTGGTTTTTGTTTGTAGTCACAGAAATTACCTTTTTACATTGAAATCGAAATATTATGTGAATATTATTTGTGATTTTTCTTTCACAACATGAAAAAAAGCAAGTTGTGCGCTACGCGGAGAATCATCCTTATATACATTCTAATTTAAAAAATTAATATTTTTTTGTTGCATAATTTATATATTTAATGTTAATTAAATATTATAATATTCTAAAATTACATATTACATAAATAAGAGTGAGAGAGAAAACAATAGACGCGTTTCTACCCTGTCAGTCTCACATTTTCACATCCCCCTCCATTGCCTTAAACGTGATTGGTGCAAAAATCAAAATTATCCTCACGCGTCTAAATTTCGTATGATCACGTGGTTTCAAATTCACTTTTGGGCTTCATCAATTTCATGAGGTGGGATCATTTCTCTAGCGTCGGTCAGTTACATCGGTTCAAAATCGCAAGTTATCATCGGGCGTTTCAATTATTGAGTGTTTGTGAAAATTAAATCAGCATTTTTAATTCTTATTAAAATCCGTGTTTTAGCTTTCGGAAGTGTTTCGTATTTTTTTTAAACTCGCGATCGAGTAATATTTAGGGGTTGAATTTTTTTGACGTGACAATGTCTTTCTCCTCGATGGCTCATGGTGTCACGTACTTCAAAGATAAGAGCGAAAGTAAAAAAGGGTATCTTATCTTTGAAGAACACATAATTCTTCAAACTTATTAGCACTTGGTCTATTTTTACGGTTATTTTTCACATTTGCTGAATGGAAATTTAACTTGAAAGTAGGGATCTCCGAGGGCTATTTAGTTTGAAAGAATCGCCTTGAAGCTATTATTAAAATTTTTAATTCTTTCAAGTCAGTGCTAGCTTCCGGGAGTGTTCGCAATTTCTTTAAACCCGCGATCGAGTTATATAGGAAGTAATTTTCTTTTCTTCAACTTTTGTTTAAAATAAAATAATTTTTTCATTTCGGGAGTGTTCGCAATATTTAAAATCGCGATCGTATTAAATGAAAGTTTTTTTAAATTAACACCTGCTCCGGGAGTGAACGAAATTCTTAAAACCGCGTGTGAGTGATTTTTTTTGCCAATTTGGAAACCGCCGTTCGAGTGCCGCTCCGGGATGGAGATCGGGCATGGGCGAAGGGTGTCCACGGTAAGATTTTTTTATTTTATAATTATAATAACTGAAAAAACATGGTTGTATGAAAAATTGTAATTTTTAATTTTGTTTCTAATTTTGAAATGTTTCTTTTTTCAGACTGAAGGACAGGAAGGAGGATGCAGAGAAAGCATGGCCCCTGCATAGTTACCCGGTCTCCCCGCATAGAAGATGGGCTACTGGAGGACTGGTCCAGAAGAGGCGATGCTGCCATCGCCCCGTCGGGGTAAATCCGCGATCGGCAAGTGAATTTTATTTTGAACGTAGCGACACACCCTGAAATGTTTAATTTCTAAAATTTTCTATTTTAGAAATTAATTACCCCAAATGGCAAACATTATTTTAAATGTACGAAATTTTAATTTCTACATTTAAAATTTTGTAAATTGCTATTTATTTCAGGATTATAATTTCTTGTAATACCCCCCCCCCGATTTTGGAAATTGTTAATATATTTTTAAGCTTAAAATTTCAAATATAATAGTCTAAAAAATTTTCTATCAAAAATTTCTTATTAATCTGAAAATTTTTTTTTAATTAATAATAATAATATTAAAATTTCTTTGGTAGAAAAAAAAGTTAAAATTAAATTAAATTTGAATATAATTAATGTTAAAAAAAATTAAATTTAAATCAATTTTGTTTGAAAAAAAATTCATGCATCAAAAAAGTTAAAATAATCTAAATTTTTAATTATTAAATTCTCTCCATAATTTGTTTTGAAAGAGAGAGAGATTTTAAGCTCAGGTGTCGGATAATTTTTGTATGAGTGAAGTAATTTTTTTTGAATACAGGTATAGGCAGGGTATTTTTTGTGTATGTTTGATTGTAGTTGTAGTAATTTCGCATGATATACACAGTAAAAACAAAGTCTTAAACCGTTTGCACCTTAAATTAAGCCCATATATTTTGCATAAGTCTGTCCTTTTTTAATTGGTCTGACTCCGTTTACACCTTAAATTCAGCCTCAAAAAAAGGCTGAAATCAAGATTTCTTTTTTAGTGTGTATTTTTTTTATAGTGTCGCTATCTTCTAATTATTCTATAAAACATGTAGTTCATTTACATTTATTTGGAAAAATTAACTTTAATTTTTACAAATCAAAGTGTAAATAAACTAGAAATTTTTTTGTACTTTTTTACTAACTTTTCTTTCAGCAAAATCATCGTGGTGAGAAAAATATTTATTTATATTCTAAAATTTTTTGTGTAAATTGTGCCCATTTTAAATATGTATTTACTAATATGTGTTTTTAATTTTTTTTTCTTTTTTTTGGGCAGTATTTATAACCACAAAACAAATGTACGAATTTCCATTCAAAATCGAAATTATTTAAATCACGAAAAAAATTTATCTGCAACAACGAAAGGTTTCACTCAAATAGAAAAAGTTTTAATTGTTTCAGTTATATCTTTTACTATTCTAGTAAAATCTTTCCCTGTTTCAGATGAAACTTTTATTCCGTGTAAAAATTCTATAAAATTTTGCTCATTTATTTTTTGAGTTTCTTAAAAAATTTCAAGTTTTAGACGAAGGTAGTGATACAGCTAAACGACTGGTCACAAAAATGCCTCACTACGAGAGTCAAATATTTACGGACATAAAAATTTTTTATCATTTTCTCAAAATTCTCAAAAAAATTCGGTTTTTACGCGGAGGCAGTGATACAGCTGAACGACTGGTCACAAAATGTCTTAGTACGTGGGTAGAAAATGTGATGAATATTAAAATTGACAATAAATAATGTAATGTTACAAGTCTAATTTATCAAAATCGAAAATTTACTAATGTATTAATTTTGTAATAAATGAATTATTTTTTGCCTTTTTAAATTACTCTAAAAATTACATATTCTTTTTACGCAAAACATGTGATGCAGTTAGACAAATAACTAATCACAGTAATAATTAATTTATCCGAATCGTTAATTTACGAATATTAATTTTTTCTAGTTTTTCAATCAACTTAAAAAAAATATTTTTAATCGTACATTTGTCTCAGATTATAAATAATGCTATTTTTTCAGGTTACTAATAATGAATTTTTCTCTTTTCAGGTTTTACTAATGAATTTTTTTTCTTTTCAGGTTTTCTGGCAGAAAAAATTCATTGCTCTACCTAACACTATCAAGCAGTGCTAGCTAGCGACATGATTTTTTTCTATCAAGGTTTTACTAATAAATCTTTTTTCTGTTTCAGGTTTTAATAATAAATGTTTCTTCTGTTTCAGGTAATACTAATGATTGTTTTTTCTGATTCAGATTTTACTAATTAATGTTTTTTCTGTTTCAGGTTTTACTAATAAAACTTTTTTCTGTTTCACATTTTACTAATGAATATTTTTTCTGTTTCAGGTTTTACTAATTAATGTTTTTTCTGTTTCAGGTTTTACTAATGAATTTTTTTTCATTTCTTGTTTTCTGTTAGAAAAAATTCATTGCGCTACCTAACATTATCAAGCAGTGCTAGCTAGCGCCATGATTTATTTCTACTAACGTTTTAATAATAAATCTTTTTTCTGTTTCAGGTTTTACTAATAAATATTTTTTTCTGTTTCAGGTTTTACTAATGAATGTTTTTTCTGTTTAAGATTTTACTAATGAATGTTTTTTCTGTTCCAGTTTTTACTAATAAATGTTTCTTCTGTTTCAGGTTTTACTAATGAATATTTTTTCTGTTTCAGATTTTACTAATGAATGTTTTTTCTGTTTCAGGTTTTACTAATTAATGTTTTTTCTGTTTCAGATTTTACTAATGAATGTTTTTTCTGTTTCAGGTTTTAGTAATGAATATTTTTTCTCTTTCAGATTTTACTAATAAAAGTTTTTTCTGTTTCACATTTTACTAATGAATATTTTTTCTGTTTCAGGTTTTACTAATTAATGTTTTTTTTGTTTCAGGTTTTACTAATAAATATTTTTTCTGTTTCAGGTTTTACTAATGAATGTTTTTTCTGTTTCAGGTTTTAGTAATGAATATTTTTTCTCTTTCAGGTTTTACTAATTAATGTTCTTTCTGTTTCAGATTTTACTAATGAAAGCTTTTTCTTTTTCAGTTTTTACTAATAAATGTTTCTTCTGTTTCAGGTTTTACTAATGAATATTTTTTCTGTTTTAGGTTTTACTAATGAATGTTTTTTCTGTCTCATGTTTTTCTAATAATTAATTTTCCCTTACTTGTTTTAATAATAAATAATGTTTTTTTCTTACATGTTGTACTGAGTGTGTTTTTCTTATTGCTTACTAATAATGAATTTTTTCCTTACATGTTTTACTAATGAATGTCTTTTTCTTACTGGTTACTAAGAATGTATTTTTTCGTGTTTTACTAATTAATGTTTTTTCTGTTTTAGATTTTTCTAATTATTGTTTTTTCTGTTTCAGGTTTTACTAATGAATGTTTTTTCAGTTTCAGGTTTTACTAATGAATGTTTCTTCTGTTTCATGTTTTATAAATAAATATTTTTTCTGTTTCAGGTTTTACTAATGAATGTTTTTTCTGTTTCAGATTTTACTAATGAATGTTTTTTCTGTTTCATGTTTTACTAATAATTAATTTTTCCTCACTTGTTTTAATAATTAATGTTTTTTTCTTACATGTTTTACTAATGAGTGTGTTTTTCTTACTGCTTACTAATAATGAATTTTTTCCTTACATGTTTCACTAATGAATGTCTTTTTCTTACTGGTTACTAATAATGTATTTTTTTCGTGTTTTACTAATTAATGTTTTTTCTGTTTCAGATTACTAATAATAATTTTTCTATTTCAGGTTTTAATAATAAATATGTTTTTCTTTCAGGTCTCCCACAGTACAAAAATATTTCGGCAATATTGAAAATATTTCAACTATTGCTGTAATATATTTTGTTCTGAGGCGTGGTTAGGCCTAATGCACATTTTGACCACAATTACAAATTGAAAAAAATTATTTTTAAATTGTAATTGAACAAACTGTACAATAGGGAAGCACGTTAAAGAGCGTGTCTAATGTTCCACCTCTTGGGTGATGCGGAAGAGAACATAATTAATTTTTTGGATTTTGAAAAACTAATATCAGATTCGTAATCAGCTACCCCAAAAATCCCCGAGTAACATGTTTCAGGCAAATCCGCCGAATTAAAATTAATAAGTCCACCATTTTGAATTTTGAAAACGGACTTCAGTTTCGTAATCAGCGACCTCGAAAATTTAAGTGCACACAGTTTTAAAAATTTTGGTGGTATAAAAGTTTCTTAACATTTTGGACCCACTTTTAAGATTTTTCTCCTCACAACGAAGGGGTTAAAAACCAAAATGTTAGAAAATGAAAAAAATTCTGAAAATGTAAAGAAATAGAAAGTCATAGAAAACAAGAAATTAAAAAAAGCGAGAATTTGAGGAATTCAATATTCAATAAACAAGAAACAAAAAAAAACGATAATTTGTGAAAAACTTGATCTTTCTGTCCCGTTTGTAATAATTAATAACTTTTATAGAAATTTCCAAAGAAACGAAAATTTGATGATAAAGAATAGAATTTTATGAAAAAAAGAGAAATTGTAGTAAAAAAATTATATTTTTACTGAGAAAATTCCTAGTTTAACAATATAATAATTACTTATTTATATTTATTTAGATGACTAAATTATTATTGTCATTCAAACATTAAAGTCATGTGATTGTTATAATTTCACATGAAAACATTCTCCGCATTTTTTTTCTCAAAATACTTGATAGATTGAGCTAAAATTTTGTGAAGAACTCAAAACTAGTATAAGGATTCGTTGTCATGTGAAAGATTATATTAATATTTTGTCAAAAAATTTATTCTCAAAAAATTGCTTTTTTCAAATTTTAAAAAATAAAAGTAATTATCACGGTAAGGATACAATAATTAACAATAATAAAATTAAAATTATATTTTTATCATCATTTATAATTGATAACTCAAATATTAATTAAATGAACATTGTTAAAGCAGACTTACAATGTTTGCTCATTAGCTTGTGTAAATTATATGAAATATTAAATTTAATTTTCAATTAATGATTTCGTATCTATATAATTTGACGAATATATATATATCAATTATTTTATTATTAAATACTATTGACATACAAAATTAATAGATTGGTAAAAAGAATAATATAAAGTACCTATATAAGAAAAAGTAAAATTTCAGATATATCTAAACAAAAATTGAAAAGTATGTTATGGTGAGCAATTTTTATTTTTTCATACTTCCAACAAACTAAAAGAAAATAATTGATAATTTTCTTTATGGTATTTTAAAATTAAGTAAAATTTTAGAAAAAAATTTCAATAAAAAAGAACTAAAACAAAAAAGAACTAAAACAAAAAAGTTCGAAAACATTTTATGAAACGAAAAGACTGAAATTCTTTCCCTTAACCCCTTGAGTGTCGACGAGATTTCCACTATTTGGGCCAAAAGTGTGTTGAAAAAAATTTTAATGAATTTTTATGAAACTTGGTATCTTAAGGTTTTCAGGGTCGCTGATTACGAACCTAAGGTCGGTTTTTCAAAATTCAAAATGGCGGATCCAATATGGCGGACGACAATTTGAAAATATAATGCAATTCGCTTGAAAATGGGTACTCGGGGGTTTTTGGGGTTGCTGATTACAAATCCCATGTTAGTTTTTTAAAATTCAAAATGGCGGATCCAATATGGCGGACCACAATTTGAAAATATAATGTAATTCTCTTAAAAATGGGTATTCGGGGGTTTTCGAGGTCGCTGATTACTAATTCGATGTTAGTTTTTCAAAATTCAAAATGGCGGTTCAATATGGCGGACGACAATTTGAAAGTGTAATGCAATTTGCTTGAAAATGGTTAGTCGGGGGTTTACAGGCTCGCTGTTTACGAATCTGAAATCAAAATTTTTAAATTTCCAAAATTCAAAATGGTGGATCCAATATGGAGGAAAAATTTTCAAAATTAATCAGATTAATTAATATTGGATCCGACATTTTGAATTTTGAAAATCTGATGTCATATTCATAATCAGCGACCCCGAAAACCCCTGAGTAACGAGCTTCAGTCGAATCCGATCAATTTTGAAAAATTTTCCGCCATAATGGATCCGCCATCTTGAAGTTTAAAAAACTGATATCAGTTTCGTAATCAGCGACTCCGAAACCCCCTGAGTAACCATTTTAAAGCGAATTGTATCATATTTTCAAATTGTCGTCCGCCATATTGGATCCGCCATTTTGAATTTTGAAAAACTGACCTCAGATTCGGAATCAGCGTCTCCAAAATCCCCCGAGTAACCAGTTTCAAAAATATTTGAGATGTTTTTCATCACTTTTTTTAAGTTGCGCATATATGAGAGATTCTTTTTCAATCGCCCCAGCCCAAAAAGTCAATGTTCTGGGATTGGCTTCATACTTTGGTAAATTGTTGTCCTATATGATAGTAATAAATCCCTAAAATATAAATTAATTAAAAAAATATTTGTAGAAAGTAGAGGGGGTTGAAGTTTTGACGTTAAGGGTAACATTGTCATTTTCAAATCCGTATAACTATGACAAAAGTTAATGGATTTTAATTTATCTATAATGAATTTTATTGCATTTTTCACGTACTTTTCAAAAATGTATACAAAATTTAAAAAAAAATTTTTTGACCCCTTTTTTTTCAAAATAAACCCTTATTTTTCGATTTTCACCCCTTCGGGAATTTTTTTTTGTTTTTTTTTTTATTTTCATTGGAAAGCTGAGGTTTTTTCCCATGAGCTATGTAAATATGAAAATGGGACAACAATAATTTTGTGAGAAACATAATATTAAATTAGGCAGTGCCTATCTAAATCCTCAAAGATGATCTCCAGGTACACCCCTTATCGGCACCGCCTACTTTAATATTCTGTTACTCACAAAATTATTGTTGTCCCATTTTCATATTTACATAGCTCATCGGAAAAAACCTCAGCTTTCCAATGAAAATAAAAAAAAAAAAAAAAAAATACCCGAAGGGGTGAAAATCGAAAAATAAGGGTTGATTTTGACAAAAAAGGGGTTAAAAATTTTTTTTTTTAAATTTCATATACATTTTTGAAAAGTACATGAAAAATGCAATAAAATTCATTATAGATAAATTAAAATCCATTAACTTTTGTCATAGTTAAACGGATTTGAAAATGGCAATGTTACCCTTAACGTCAAAACTTCAACCCCCTCTACTTTCTACAAATATTTTTTTAATTAATTTATATTTTAGGGATTTATTACTATCATATAGGACAACAATTTACCAAAGTATGAAGCCAATCCCAGAACATTGACTTTTTGGGCTGGGGCGATTGAAAAAGAATCTCTCATATGCGTAAAGAGCACTTTTGACCAGTTTTAGTTTTACGCATATATGCTTCAGCGACAGGCAACGGGTTAATACAATTTTCTTTCATTTATTAAAGAATAATTTTAATAAGAAAAGAATACTCATGACTCAATACCCAATCAATTTTTTCTCAAAATTAAGAAAAAGAATCTTTATTTTATAAAATAAAATAAAAATTAAAAAAAATTTTTTAATAATTGTCATATTACAAAATTTTTACTTAACAGTATTTCTTTTTTAAACCAATTTTATTTTCTCGAAATAGAATAGAAATTCTGTTAAATAAAAATAATCTGGCTAATTTAAAGATTGAACAAATAAATTCCAATAAGTAGATGTTATGTTTTAAGAAAATTGTACTAAATTAGAATTTTGTCAAATGAAAATTGGATTCAATAAAAATTCTACTAAATTTTTTTTTTATTTTGTGTAGTTTTGATACCGACTCTATATGCGTGCCAAATTTTTTCTTCAGTTTAGTATTTTCTTTCATAATAAAAAAGAAATGAAAAGAAATTATTTAATGAAATTAATTAACTTGCCTAAAAATACTTCCTTCGCCTTTTCTAAAAGATTTGAAACTTCCTGATCAGGGGAATCAATTATGCCGAAATCAATTTGTTGAATATGAAAAGCTACATGATCCTTGCTGAGAAAAGTTTTGCCTGTAGGGCTAGGCCAAATTAAACGTGTATTCCCACCACATGTGGCTGCACATGTTGCTTGAGTTGTTCTTGATGATCTAACAGCCCTTCTTTCACATCTCCCTTCATTACACACCCATGACCAAGGACTACGGAATGGTCTGAAACAAAAAAAATTTATCAGAAATATATACAAACAGACAATATTATTGCGCAGTCATATTTGAAATTTAAGTACTATTTCGGTGTTAAAATCGATAAAAAGCAATTTAAATAAATTTCAATTCAAGCCAAGGACGAAATACATCGATTTATTTCACAAATAGAATGTACGACTTCAATAATTAGCAATGGCAATTAAGAACGACGATTTTAATTTTTAATTATGCTATACGATTTTTAAAAATGTGGTAAAAAAACCTATTTTAAGTAATTGATTCTAAAGGGCTTTTTTAAATTTTTTTAACATATTTTCTGAATTGGAATTCTTTGAAAAGATAATTATTTTTGTTCTGTTTGTGTAACATAGTAATTTTTAGTTACTATTAATCATGAGAAATAACAGTATTATTTTTTTTAGAACAAGAGGAAAGTAATATTTTTAAATCCTTTAGTGTCATGTGACAACAGTTATGTGACCTCAGTTACATAAAACAATTGTAATCAAAAGATGACAGGCAAGAAAATGATAAAATAAAGTAGAAAAAAATGTTCTACCAATTAATTTACAACTATCTATTTTTCAATAAGAAATAAGTTTTTTATATTTCTTTCTTTTCGTATATAATGTACCATAAAAACGGAGTAAAGTCGTTCATGTATAGAGATAAAATCGCTCAACAGTACACTGAAAAATAATTTATTTGATTCAAATAATCGGTTACTTCACTATTATAAAATAAATAATTGTTATTAAATAATTATTATTTAAGTCAATTAAATGCTATTTATTTCAAATAGAGAAATAATTGGTTCAAATCAAGTTTATTTAATACAAATAAAAATTATTTAGTTCAAGTAAATATTTATTTAACAATACACGGAGAGAAGAGATTTAGTCTATTCTACTAAATACGTTTAGTCCAGATTCTACTAAACAGCGTAGTCTGAGGGACTACTATAGTTCTGTCACACAAAAAAATTTACCGACAGAATAAAACTGCACAAATCTAATTGGTTGTCCACAATTAACTAGATTGCGGACAACCAATCAGATTTCTACATTTCGTTTCTGTCGGTAAATTTTTTTCTATCGATAATCGTGTAAATTTTTTTACTAAACAGTATCGTTCATTTAACTGAATGTTTAGTCCGTCCAAAATGAACGATACTGTTTAGTAGATTTAACTGAGATAGTAGTAAGATCTACTACGCCCTTCTCTCCGTGTAGTCAAGTAACCGATTATTTGAATCAAATAAATTTTTTTCAGTATAATTTTGCGTTTTATTAAAATAAATAATTTTTCTTCATACCTCGGTCAAAAGTACGTATCTCCCGCATCGATTTCGCAACAGAAAGTCGAATATTTGTGCATTGGTCGATGCACAAGCTCGCCCTCTATAACAGCGGGTGCAAAAGTTGTTAGCTGCTCTGTATTACCGGCAGAGAATTCAAAGCGCGAGTGATCCAGACGATTGACATTAAACAAAAATTTATGTAACAAATACATAAATTGTATATTTCATAAAAATATTATAAATAATTTTTACTTACAAACAGATTTTAAAAATAATTCATACAATTAATAAATAAAAAAAAACTTAATTACTTTTGTTATTCATGGTACAAGAAATAAATAAAAAATTGCAAAAATTGACTATTTCTTTTAAAAAATGTGTAGCTATATATTTGCCTATTCACATATGAGCCGCCGGAAAGTAAAAGGGCGCATAAAATTTGTACGGCCGTTCGAGTTGGCCCCTGACGCTTGAAAAATCGATTTAAAAAAAAAAATTTTTTTTTATTACTACATTACTGGAAATTTTATTCCGCATCTTTTTTCTTCTATGAAAAAAATCTCTATTTTTTTCGGTTTTCGAGTAAATCGAAAAAAACTGGATTTTTAAAAAACACAAATTTAATTAAATTTTTCACTTCAACTCGCTCTAAAAAACAAAGTTATAAATATTTTTTGACAAAATTTACAGAAATTATAGTTTAAACTATTCTTAAGACGACAAACTTTGTATGAATGTGATTTTTTTATTTCGAAAAAAGTTATGAATTTTTTTGTTTCACAGTGACAAATTTACGTTTCCAAATTTTCAAGGGCTTCGTTTATCTGAAAAATTTTCAGTCAGTGAAAACTTATCCCGAAAAAAATGTTCACTAGGGTCTTACAAACATTTTTGTAAAATATTTTTGCAATTGGAATAGCCGTTTACGAAATATTATTGAAAAACTATTTTTCGTCAAAAGCGCGCGAGTCAAAAACTTCCCGTTTGTGTAGAGCCGGCTAGTACTCAGCGATGGCTGCCAAGGTCGTTTATGTTTACTCGCGCGCGTTTGACGAAAAATAGTTTTTCAATAATATTTCGTAAACGGCTATTCCAATTGCAAAAATATTTTACAAAAATGTTTGTAAGACCCTAGTGAACATTTTTTTCGGGATAAGTTTTCACTGACTGAAAATTTTTCAGATAAACGAAGCCCTTGAAAATTTGGAAACGTAAATTTGTCACTGTGAAACAAAAAAATTCATAACTTTTTTCGAAATAAAAAAATCACATTCATACAAAGTTTGTCGTCTTAAGAATAGTTTAAACTATAATTTCTGTAAATTTTGTCAAAAAATATTTATAACTTTGTTTTTTAGAGCGAGTTGAAGTGAAAAATTTAATTAAATTTGTGTTTTTTAAAAATCCAGTTTTTTTCGATTTACTCAAAAACCGAAAAAAATAGAGATTTTTTTCATAGAAGAAAAAAGATGCGGAATAAAATTTCCAGTAATGTAGTAATAAAAAAAAATTTTTTTTTTTAAATCGATTTTTCAAGCGTCAGGGGCCAACTCGAACGGCCGTACAAATTTTATGCGCCCTTTTACTTTCCGGCGGCTCATATTGTCTCGATGCCTGCCCCCGACCAGCAGCACTCGCTTTGCTCGTGCAGCAAATGTCGGGGCAGGCATCGAAAAAAGAGAGAGACAGAGAAAAAGTCAGAGCTTAGAGAGTGTCCGATAGAGGCGTTGAAGCGAAAAGCAAAAGTAATGATGGCCGCCTGTCAATTGGAATACGAAATTGAAATGTTTTGAATTAGTCAATTGTTGTGCGTACTTTCGACCGGATATAAAGAAAAATAGTATACATTACACGGGCAAAAATTTCGACATCCCCGCACCGCGGGAAATGATGCCCGAGGCGAAGCCGATGTCGAACTTTCTTTTTGAAAGAGGAGCTAACTTATTCGATCGATTTTACCCAACATAAACGACTTTTGCAGAATATTTCAATTAAAAATAGTTACATTTATTTAGAAAATATACGTCGGTAAAGTTTATAACGATGTAGAAGAAAAAAATATTTTTATATGCAAATTATTATAATTTTTTATCTAAAAAATTTTTTACAATGTTTCTTGATCAACAATTTTTGGAAGAAAAATTTATAAGCAAAAAATTAATTATTATTTTTCTAGTGAAGACAAATTTTTTTTTATTTCAATCGTTAATCATAAACGTTGTGAATTGCACCGACGTGAAAATATTGCAAGAGTTTCAACATTGAAATAAATAAAAAGAAGCTAATGAAAGTGTATTAGCTTATCTTGGTTGCGTTATTTTTTTTTAAATTATAATTAAAAATTTGCTGTAAGGTATATGAAAAAACATTTACGTTGAGTTGCTAATGAGATATTGCTCTCTTTTTTTTAGCATGAGTTTAAAACAACTTTTTTACAGTACTGTCGTGCAAAGCAAAAAATTTGTTTTTAAGTTGATTTTCGGTTACACGACTACGGTAAATACCTAAAAGCAAATGTCAGTTATAGGCTTTTTTACTTTTGCACAGCAGGGGTATGTGTTTTACAAGTTTTACTCGAAAATTTTAAAAACATAAAATCTATTACTTTGCAGGGTAAAAAAGTCTATAACTGACATTTGCTTTTAGGTTCTATTTCCCCTAGTTATGTAACTGAAAATTAACTTAAAAATAAATCCAGTTTAAAACTTTTTTTTTTGTTTAACATGTCAGAAAAAATCTTTTTTTTTATTTGTATTCTCACTTATAAATAAATTATATTCGTGTACAAATTATACAATTATATGTTATCGTGTCTGAAAAAAAGGGTAATCAGGTTGTGTACAAATCGATCTTTGAATTCCCGGTTTAAGATAATAAAGTTTTTTCTTACTATAATTATATTATAAAGCAAATAATACCTTCAATTTTAATGTACTAGCGCCTCCTGCTTTCTTAATTTCAAAATATTAAATTTAAGTTGATTTTCAAATTTTTTAATTAATGAAAATAATAAGTTACTTTCTAATATAATTTCCAACTTGAACAACATATACCTATTATATAATAAATTTTAAATAATCAATTCAATTTTTATGCAATTCATTTGTAATTATATTTTGTATTCATGAAAAATTGCAAAATGATTTATTTTTAACAATATAGTTAATTAGTTAAAGCCAGTTAAAGCTTACAATCAGCTGTGTAAGGGAACGGTAGGCTTTGAAGTAGAACATTCCTAGTTAAAAACATTTCAACCAATCTCTTTCATGCATTTCACATTAGCCATACCGACCGTTGATACAGTTGTCTTTTCACATAGAACACGATTTTATAAAAATTTTATTAATTTCACTATTTTAGGTATTTCATTTCCCGGTTTGTAGACACCCTGGTAATAAAATAAAAATTAATTAAAAAAAGCGCGGTGAAACTAGCGAGCCGCCAGCCGGCAGACAGCAGACAAAACCATAGGCGTCGACGCTACACTAAACGCCACCACTAGCAAATTGGAGCTGCTGGCTATTAATTTTTACAAATAAAAAACCTGCTAATAAACATTCTAAGAAGGTTTTCCAAAAAGAAAAATAAAAATACATTAATAAATAAATTTTTTTAGTCAATTTAGTGAAAAAAAACCAAAAAAACGACTGTCTGCTACAAGCGGCTGGGGCTGCTGGCTATTAATTTTTCCCAAAAAAATTCTTGCAAATATAAAACTTGTTAATAAACATTTCCAGAAGATTTTCCAACAAGAAAATCAAAAATTCATTGAAAATTAAATTTTTTGAGTCGGTTTTAGTGAAAAAAACCAAAAAAACGACTGTCTGCTACAAGCGGCTGGGGCTGCTGGCTATTAATTTTTCCCAAAAAAATTCTTGCAAATATAAAACTTGTTAATAAACATTCCCAGAAGATTTTCCAACAAGAAAATTAAAAATTCAGTTTTTTATTTGTAAGAATTTTTTTTGGAAAAATTAATAGCCAGCAGCTCCAGCCGTTTGTTAGCAGACAATAGTTTTTCATTAATTATTATTGTTTGATTATGTAAGTGTAAATTGTTTGTTAACTAATCATATTTATGTTAAAATATGTTCATGTAGTATCATAATGTAATGTGTGAATCATTTGAACTGTTTTTATTTTTGTTTAAACGTTGCTACCCAATTTGCTAGTGGTGGCGTTTAGTGTAGCGTCGACGCCTATGGTTTTGTCTGCTGTCTGCCGGCTGGCGGCTCGCTAGTTTCACCGCGCTATTAAAAAATATTGAAAAATAAAAATTAATTAAAAAATATTGAAAATAAAAAAAAAATGTTAACCTACTTGTTAAATTTTTTATTATTTTGTTTTAATAATTGTGGAAAAATTGTTATTTTATAAAAGTTGGAAAAAATATAATGATAAAAATATAACATAAATGAAACTAAAAATATGAAATTCAGTCTTTTACGTAAAAAGGAAAAACTTCTATGTATAGTGTTTTATTATATACATCTGGATAAATTGAATATTAACAATGCAACATTGTTGTCAGTTGCAATAGACGTGGGATGAAATGGTAATGAATTATGATTATATAACTGCTTTCTGCTTACCTTCGAACAGTAAAAGGTTGAAATGAAGAAAGAGGTGGTGAGTTAGCAAACATGGCGATGAGAAGTACCCCAGTAATCAGAACAAGAAAGAAGAGGACTCTTCTTATCCACCCGCTGGGCACTCCACCCACCATTCTCGCGAACCTTTAAAACAATTCATTTTTCTTTTTTTTATTACTATATAGTTTATAATTAAATGAAAAGAAAAATGAACTTGAGTTCAAATATTGTTTTAATTATCTTATATAATTAATTGTTATAATTATATAACATATTTATATAGTTCTGAATTATTTTCAACAATTGTTATAATTTACAATAAAAGCAAATTAAAAAAAATTTTAATCTATTTAAAATTATTCAATTTTAACTCAAAAATTTTTCTGAAAATTAAAATTAGAATATAATTTTCATAATTGATATAGGATCAAAGAAACATTTATTTGAATTAAATAAAAAATTTCTTTGAAACGAAGATAATTTGTTTGAAACAAATAAATTTTCTTTGTATTAAAGAAAAATTTGTCAAAAAAATTGATTTCTTTGAATCAAAGAAATCTTTTTTCTGCGTATTAAGAGTTAATATTCCGTGTGTATTTTCATTCCAAAACTCACAAACATAATCTAAAATTTTTTTCAGCGTATAAAAATTTCATTATCCATTTATTAGTTAAGAAGGGATCGTACAGACAATCAAATGAAAAGTTAATTCAATTCCATTATATTTGTAATTTTTTATAACAAAAAAATTTAAATCAATTTTTTAATCAAAAAATGATTATAAAATATTTAAGTTATTTATTTAATCAGAATTAATTAATTAATTTTAATTTTATTCTATCTAAAAATTGTTAAAATATTGAGTTGGACTATTTGTATACTTGAATTTTATACTCAACATTTTTTTAATTGAAATTTATAAATATATTTGTTTATTTATTTATTACTATTACTACACATATATATTTTCAAATTTAAATAAAAAATTTAAAGCGGTTGGCTGAACGTAGACATTCAAGCAGTGTCGTCATTATTTTATTGTACTTCTCGAGCTAAAACGGTCCTCGCCGGTTCATTAAATATTAGATACCGTTTCTATAAAAAGAGTAATGGTAGGGTCACTATAAAGAAATCAATGACCGTACAAAGAGTGAGTACAGTAATTACACGAAATTACATAATGTCATTCTATAACGAGATTTAAACATTTTTTTTTTTGCTTCTATTATATCTCCTGTATAAAAGTTTTTTTCGGAAAATAATTTTAATTAAAAATTATAATTAACAACGTATTGATTCTTTACATAATGTAGTTCACTATATATAACCATATGATTCAAATTAATTATTCTAATCAAGTATTATAGTATACGGAGAGAAATCTGTTGCGTTTAGCACGTGAACACCATCAGATGTTATGAATAAAGCATGGATTATATATTAGAGGCGAAAACTACGAATCTACCTGAATATCAGGCCAATCCTCCTGATATATTCAAACCAATCCCAAACAATACCAGCGCTCGCTGTTAGAATTTAAGCACCATCTAAAAAAGCTGAATGGAATAAATGCTAAATGCATAAAAATTTTTGAACAATAATTCTAACATTTTTTCACTCTGTGTTTCTTTTAAACTAAAATATTTTAGACGCATGAATAAGTTCTAAAAAAAATCAATCGTTAAAATTTTCTTTAATTAGAATTTTTTATTTGTTCGAATTATTATTTTGCAGAATTTTCATTAAACCGATTTTTTATATATTACAGAATTTTTATTTGTTTAAATTTTCATTTGTCAGAATTTTTATTTTCTCGAATTTTCATTTAACTTAATAGTTATTTTAATGAATTTTTATTAGGTAGAATTTGATTGCATAGAATTTTCTTTTACATGAATTTCCATTTGTCTGGAATTATTATTTTATAAAATTTCCATATAACCGATTTTTCATACCTCAGAATTTATACTTAACCGAAAAATTATTTAATAGAATTTTCATTTGTCCAAATTAACAATCGACAGAAAGATTTCGGACAAATGAAAATTCTATTAATTAGAAATTCTGCTTTAATCTAATAGAAAATTATATGCAATGATAATTGAAATTCTGCAAAATAACAATTCGAACAAATAAAAATTCGGCTCACTGAAAATTGTATTATGAAATTCTATTTAAAGAAAATTCTAACGATTGATTTTTAGAACTTATTCATGTGTTCGAAATATTTTAAATATTTATGTACAAATAATATTTTACATATTTTTATTTAAATATTAAATTTTTTTTTATAAATACAGATATTTATCTGTCAAAAACTTTACTTTTGCTTTTCATTCATAAGTGTAGAAAATATATATATATATATACGGATTCTAGAAGTCAATTTCCGGTTCAACGAAATGGTTTTTCTTCGTTTTTTTTTGTGTTTAACTATTGAACGAATGATAGATTGCTTTTTTATTTAAACAAATATTTTTCATTTCCTGTAAATGCATTCCTATATGTTCAATGTTTTCTAAAGAGTTTTCTGGTAAAACAATTTACAAATTTCTTAATTTATGAAATTTTAGAGAAGTTCACAAAGTTTATGGTCAACGATTGAAAAAAAATCATATTCTTTATTTGGTAAATTATAAAAATTTTTGCCTTATAAATTATTTTCTTTGAAAAATTGTTGATCGAAAAACGTTATAAAAATTTTTTAGACAAAAAATTATAATAATTTACATATAGAAAAATATATTTTTTTTCTAAATCGTTAATTATCATCGACTTATTTTTAAATGAATCACATTTATAGTTATTAATATTAATTAAATTAAAATAAATTACGTTTTTAAAAAATTTATTAAAATCAATAAAAAAAAAAGCATTAACCCTTAAGCTGTAAACATGGGTCACTCGTGCCTTTTAAAAAGTGACACCTCTTGTTATCTCGGAGGGGGGTCGGTCAAACTATATTGTAAAAAATTGTATACTAATGAGTTACATATGTTCCATAAGTGCCAAAGGTTTAATGCATAAACAGTAGTTACAGTAGTTAGTATTTTGAAACGTGCACGAGTGACCCATGTTTACAGTGAACTGTGCCAAAGTGTGAAATGTTAAGTAAAGTATTTTTTTAAAATTTTGATTTTTTTTCGTTAAATAATTTATTTTTTAGTTCTGATGTTTATTTTTAAATAATTTTTATTTATTTATTTTTTATAAAATGACGTTTTAAGAAAAAAAAAATTTAACGTTAATAAAAATTAAAAAATAATACAATGTCTTTTTATTGTAATTTTTAAACTTAATAAAGATTAAAAAATAATATAATATCTATTTATTGTAATTTGTACCTCTTTTACGTACATTGAAAAAACATTATTTTCATGCTCAAAACTTAAGCATTTCTCTTATTTATAAAGATTTTCAGTATTCTTTCCCTTAAACTATCACTCTTAAGCTTTACTCTCCTATTTGAAATTTTAAAAAATATTGATTTTATTAAAAGTTATGATTTTTTGAAAAAAAACAATATTTTTTTCGTATTTTTGTTTGTTTAAACAAATATATTATTTAAACAAATGAACATTTTAGCAATATAATGATTGGTCCTTAGTTCAGGATAGTTAATGCAACATTATGAATTTTGTCCTATTTTTTAAAGCACTTTTTAAAGCGGCGGACACGAGTGACCCATAATAACCATCTTACAGTCTAAGGGTTAAAGCTTATATGTCTTAATGGTGAATAAATTTTTATTTGTTTCAAACGAAAATTTTATTTATAATAATCAAATTTTTTATTTAAAACAAATAAACAACTATTCAGCTATGAGACAAATATACTATAAAATATTTCATAAAAAAAAAATCATTTTTTTTTTTAAATTATTGATCATGAACGTTATAAAATATACTATTAACGTTTTACTGCAATAAAGATATATCTATATATGAACTTTTTATAAAACGCACGTGATTATGTGTACGACTATAAACGCATTCCTTGTGAAAGGAAAACCCTTCTTTTTATAGCACTCATATAAAAGCAATTTTCTATTTTTAGGAAGATTTCTATAGCCTATCCCCATATCGAGTGTCATGATTCTTCGTAAATTTACTTGAGACAAATATTTTTTTTTTTATGTATTTCAACTAAAATTCTAAAAAGATGGGGGCCGATGAATGATTTTATTCTATTTAGTATATTGTTATTCAAATTGTTTTAAATAACATTAAAAATTCAGTAGTATAAAAATACCAAAAAAATACCGAAAAAAATCTTTTTTTTTTAAAATGAATATTCATTTATATTGAAAAATAAAATGTAAAATTAATTTTTGAACGGAATATTTTTGTAATTTTGAGATTATAATTTTTTTTGTGTATTTAATTTTAATTTTAATTTTTGTAGGTATATTCAATAATTTTCCAACACTTGAAAAAATATTCGTTTCTATTATATGATGAAACATATTATGTCATAAAAAGTTCATGACTCCCATCAATCTAGTGAAAATTAACACTCTTCTTCTTTTATATGAATCCTTTGAAAATTAAAATATATTTCTTACGTAAAGAATGTCAAAAGAATTTCCATTAAATTCATCAAAAACTAATGTAAAAAACTTTTTTTTTCTACTTTTGCAGCTGTTTAAATTACACCTACATTTCTGTTAACGTTTCTATTATAGTTTTTTTTTCATTTTATTCATCAAAAAAAAATTTTATTATTTTAAATTAAATTATTTTTTTTTATCAAAGTCAATTAATTAATTTAAGTTAAATTAAATTTCAAATTTATTTTTTTTTCTACCTGGAATGAATGGACATTCATATTATCTTCACGGAACAAATTTTCTGGAAAACAAACAGTAGATTACAAAAAAAAGAAAAAAAAAAAAATTTACTGAGATCATGAAATTTCGAAAAGAATGAATCGAGCTGGAAAAAAAGATCACACCACGTCTATATAATACAAATACTGTAAAAGAGTTGCATTTCCTTGGAATGCCGGGAGAATTCAATCTTCTAAAAGTATATACTATATGTCGATATTGTCCACGAGAAATTCAACGTCGCCGCAGTAGTAATCTATCCTCGTAAAGATCTTCAAGGAAATGCCATTTTCCTAACACGTATATACCAGTATATAGAAATTTTCATTTATGCGTATTTACTTTATCTTCATTTTAAATTTCATCACTTTAATAAATTATCATTACATATATTTATTTATGACATATAAAAAAATTTGATAAATAATTTTTTGAATTTGATTATACAAAAAAAATTTATTTATTCACTTTGTTATTTGCGATAAATATAATTTATAAATTCTTAATTTATTTTATAGGTATATAATTAACTTTACTTTTTGGGTTTGAAAGAAAATTGTTTTACATTAAAAATATATGTACTCTCGGAAAAAAAATTTGTTTGAAACAAACAAATTTTGATTGAATCAACCAAAACTTTATTTGGCTCAATTAAATTCTTTCTTCGTTCGAAAAATCAATTAAAATAAACCAAACGTTTAGTTATATCAAATAAATATTTATTTGAATTAAACAAATTTTTTGTCAATCAAATAACAAAAAAAAAAAAAATAAAAAATTGTGTTAACACAAATAAATAGTATATTTGGTTCTAACAAAACTTTTCACTATTAAAATGAAATCTATTAAAGAAAAAAAATTTTTTTTTAACGTACAAGAAATCTTATTATAGTTTTATTTGCACAAAATTTTGCATTATAATTAATAACACACAATACGAATTTCAAAGAACCGATGAACCATTTAAAATCAATATATTCAAGTTTAATATAATAAAAAGAACAAAAAATTTTATGTACATATATTGGATACAATTGAACCAACAAAACCTAATATAACATTTATAAATATGTTTCAAAAAAATAAATTGTACTAAATAAGTGTAAAAATTGTAACAATTATATTATTTTTTTTTACTTTTACAATAAAAATAAAATTTCTGTCCACCGTTAAAAAAAAAAAATTGCAAACACAACGCGGGCGTATCGAAATAGCTTTCTCTACTTGGTCTGACTAAAGCGAATGTGTACTACTTAGAATCACGCACGAGTAGACAACAGTTTGAATTGACTTGAAAAAAAAATATATTACTATAATATATATAACAAAAAATATATCCTTAGAAAACTATGGAAGGACAATTTATTAATACATTATAAATATTAGTTATAAATATTAAATGGTAAAGTAAAAAAAAAAACAAAATTGTTATTTTAATCAAAGTGGATTGACCTTAGTCAACTTTGTCAGCATATATATATAACTCGGCAAACGTCATTAATCGCGTGTCGTATAAAATCGATTTCTCTTTTGCCGCTGTAAGGGCTACAATTTCGCCTGGATCGATAAATGTACTTCAAAGATAATGATCACAATACTAAATTCACTCTATACATCAGAACAATATTATTTTGAATTTTCCCTTTCTTTTTCAAGGACTTAGTATTTTTTTTATTTTATTCAAATGGACAATAATTATTTTTCGTTAATCGAAAAAAAAAAAATTTTTTTTAACTCGATAAAATATGGGAAAAAAGTATAATTGAATCGCGTGAATTTCGAAAAGGGCTCAACTCTGAAAACCGTAAGAGTCATTTTCACTATCGATTGTTATGCAATAATGATACTTACGCTTTTTTGAGTTGAGCCCTTTTTGAAATTCACGATTCAATTAAATCCACAATATATTTTTTATTAAATTATTTTTTATGCAAATACAAAGAAAATCATTAATTAAAAAAAATATTTTTCCCAACAATATATATGAATCAAATAAAATTGTTTAATATTGGTATAAAAAAAGTTTTATATTAGGATAGTTCATATATACCACAGTTCATTCAACCGAGTACACTCAGACATGTTTTGTTTGAATCAAATATATACTACTTTTTTGTATTAACACAATTTTTTTTGCGATTATTTGTTTAATTGGTTATTTGATTGACAAAAAATTTGTTTTATTAAAATAAATATTTAATTGATCTAAATAAACGTTTGGTTTATTTTAATTAATTTTTCGAAGGAAGAAAGAATTTGATTGAACTGAATAAACTTTTTATTGATTCAACCAAAAGTTTGGTTTTATTTGGTTGTTTTAAATAATAATTTTTTTTTTAGTGTATGGTTATTTGTTTTTAATAAAAAAATTGAATTACTGTTTAAATTATAAAATTTTTAAATGATTTTTCGGATGCAAAAAATAAAAATAACACAAACCTTCCGAATAAACAGTTTAGTTTAATTCATTACAAGAAACTTTCCTATCCCGAGAGTATATATATATATATATATATATATATATATATATATATATAGGTACTTGAATAGAAAGATTCATTTAAGAGATAGATACAGTCGCTTTGAAAATAATGTTTGGAAGTTGTATTTAATTTTATAATCTCTTTGCAAAGATCAAAAAATTTAACAAAGGAAAATTATGGAAAAAAATGTATAAGTATAAAAAGTAATTAACACAAGAAGAACAAAAGATATAATTTTTTTGTCTACTTTCGAAGTAAAAATTAAAAATCGGTTATATAGTTCTTTTTTTCATTATCGAAAATGAGTTATTCACTTTTTTTGTACATATAAAGCATATATGAGGCATTTTATGTGTAATGTCCTGAGTTAAAAAATTTTTTTTATTGCATTAATAGACAGAAAAAATTCAAATAGTAGGCGGTGTCAGGGAAAACTGATAAAATTAACCCCCCCCTCCTTTATCTCTCCCAAAATTTCAAAAAAGTCAAAAATTTTTTTGTGGATATTTTACTATCAGGTAGGACAACAATTTCTCCAAGTTTCACTTTTTTTCGAGAAATCAATTTTTTAACTCAGTACATTACACGTAAAATGCCTCATATATGTGATACATATTTTTGGAAATTCAACACCTCCCTGCCCTAATTATTGCATAACATGGAGCGAAATATTTTGCTGACACCCCCTAAATAGTATATATCACATCATGCTTTTTATGGATGACCTCTATATTTTTACAAATCTAGGTGAATTGTTCAAATAAATTTTATCTTTTGATTTTCTCTGCAACGCAAATTAACTTCAAGTTTATTTTTTTCTGTCAATTTGTGTGTAAAAAAAATACTTGCTATCAAGAATATAATATATACACTCAAAGAAAAGTTTTGTTTGCACCAAATATACCATCTTTTTGTATTAACACAATTTTTTTTTAATTCAAACAAAATTTGACTGATACAAATAAATTTTTTATTTGATCTAAATAAACGTTTGATTTATTTTAATTAATTTTTCGCAGGAAGAAAGAATTTAATTGACCCAAAAAAAACTTTTCATTGATTCAACTAAAATCCAACCAAAATGTTTGAAACAATTTTTTCCTGAGTGTCAGTATTATTATTTTTCACAATTCTCTAAACTTTTTCGGTTTTCTGTGAATTATTTTGTTGAAATTATACACACATAAAAAAAGTAGGCAACGAACTATTTGCTGTCACATCAAATTTCGTTAGCTAATATAGGGACAGCGAACAAATTTGCTGTAGGATCAAAAAAAGTTTGTTTGCAAATTTTTTCGTTGCCATAGTGAATAAAAATAGTTTGTATACATAAAAAAAATATATATTATATATATATATATATATATATATATATAAATTTTTTTAGCAAAGAATTATATGTCTGAATAATTCAACAATTCTATAGAATGCCTGCCTAGTCATATAAAAGCCGAACTACTTTAGGCAATGCATGAAATATTGAGTTTTCGGAAGATCATTATGCAGTTTGTGATATAATGTATATATACCTACATTGTGTGTAAATATGTACAGGTATACTAGTTACCGCAATTGAACAATAATCATACACATATATTTCTTTATCGATTTTTATTAAAGCAATAAATTTGAAAGATTTTTTTTCAAATAAATTTAAATATATACCTATTAAAATTTTCACTAAAAAAGTATAATCTATACTCATTAAATAAAAATTTATTTGTAACACACAATATATGGGGCATTCTACGTGCTTGAACCAAACCAAAACAATTAAAGATGCTATTCTACAATTTGGTAAAAATAATCTATAGGTACACAATTAAAGAAATTTTTTAAGATATTTTAAAATATTTTAAAAATGGTCGAAGTATTTCTATTTTTAAAGTGAAAATTAATTTAATCTTAAAAATTAATACCATATGACGTAAAACATCATTAAACTACAAAATTCTCACATATACTTTCCTTCGTTTAATGGATTTATATTAAAAAATAATATTTAAAGCAAACCAAAATCGGAGTTGTCTGCTTCGCGTATAGAATATGATCCATATTCCAAAAATTAATAAAAATTTTGAAAAAAATCATATTTATAAAAAAAATGTTTCGAATGTATTTTGCTATAAAATTTTTACAGGTTTATTCCTTCAATATTGAAAAAAAGAAATTGAAATTTGGCTGTCTTTTACTTGATGTGGTTTTAGTAATATATAACTTTTTTTTATGGATTATTGCAGAAAATTTTTCAAACTACGATAAATTTACAACCGATTTTCTATATTTAAATGAATTTTTATATAATCAAACATTTACTTCACAGAATTTTTATTTGTCAGAATTTTTATTTCAACAAAAATTTATTCAACAGAATTTCTATTTAATTGAATTTTCATTTAACAGAACCTTCATTTGTTTTAATAAACATTCAGCAAAAAATGTTTCGTTGCAAATTTTAAAATTAACCAATCAAAATTTTCTAGGTAATTTCTGATTGGTTAATTTTAAAATTCGCGCTCAAAACTTTCTGCCGAATGTTTATTCAAACAAATGAAAGTTTTGTCAAATAAAAATTCGATCAAATAGAAATTCTGTTAAATGAATTTTTGATTAAGTAAAAATTTTGTAATATGAAAAAACAAATTTTTAAAAATGCGTCCACCATTTTCAATCCGTCATTTAAAATTTTGAAAATCTGACTGCCGATTTGTAATCATTTTTGAGGTTTTAATCACGTTTTTTTGGCAAATTAGTTTACTGTACGCGGCGTAATCAACAAAAATCTAAAGATTTACGAGAAAATGTATCTCACCCTTAAATTTTACAAAATTTTTTTTACATTGAGAGCGTGTGTATTTTTACGAGGGCAGATTGCAGGATAAATATAACAAACCTTTATTGAGTAGTTTGTTTAAAAAAATGAATATTTTTTTTATAAAGTTCAATGAAAAAAATGTGTGGTTAGAATAACTAGAATTCTGGTTAGTTAAATTAGATTAAAATGTTAAATATACTCTTAATAATTTTTTCTGGTTAGAAATATTAGAAAATCTGGTTAAATTTTCGATCAGTTTAACTAGAAATTATTGTTAAGTAAAACAGAATTCTTCTATTTCATTTCATTAGATATAATTTTCATTGAACCGAATTTTTTGTTTTTTCGAATTAATATTTTGCAGAATTTTTATTAAACCGATTTTTTATATTACTGAATTTTGATATAACCGAAAATTCACTTCACAGAATTTTTATTTGCTCGAATTTATATTAAAGAATGTTGAGCGGTCGCTAAAATTTTTTTGGAAAAAAGAGACCTTTAATTATTGACATATAAAATGATAAACATTGATTTCAAAATAATATTTCTCGAAACACTGTCACTCAAAAATCGGCCAACGTACCAAAGATTCTTGTCTTATAAATTCTTCTAAATCCGAAAGATTGTCCAAATCCATCCAAAAAAAAAACGATTGAAAAATTGTAAAAAGGAGAATAATATACAATTGCAATTTTGTGCTCCCTGCATGCTTCTGCCATCTGACGGCGACAGGACGTAATGTACCTGTCATTATATTACTTTCCTAGTTTTTATTTTGCAATTGCGTTTTTACATGGTTTCGCACAATCTTTCGGATTTACGAAATTTATAGAATAAGGATTCTTGGAACGTTGGCCGATTGTGTAAATAAGTGTTCGTGTTTCGAGAAAAAAATTATTTTGAAATCAATGTCTATTATTTTCACGTTCAGTGTGCTATTTTTATAGGGCAATAATTAATGGTAATTTTTTACCAAATAATTTCAGCGATCATTCAACATTCTTAAGTATAAATTCGAGGAAATAAAAATTCTATAATATAGAAAATTGGTTTAATGAAAATTTTTGCAAAATAATAATTCGAATAAATAAAAATTCGGCTAGAAACATTAATGGAAAACACAATTACGAGTGTATACTTTTACTTTGTTAAAAATATATTTGACATGCATATTTTCTTTTTAAGTGACACCTTTTCTCGTCCGCGATGTCGATTTTGTCTCGTGTTTTATAAATATATCTTAAAATTTCAATATTTTATATATAAATGCTTCTGCAAATACAATCCACAAAGGTGGATGAATTTTTATGCGCAACTATTTTTACCAAAACAAATATACACTTGATCTTAATATATAAATTCCAAAGGACAATCAGGCCCGTAAATGAAGCGGACCGCAAAGCAACATTAAAGCTTTAGTACCCTCTTCATTTGAACCCTCATAAAGGACCCTTAACCAAGAAAGCTCGCTACAACCTAAATTCCTACCACCTCATTCCCACTCACAATCATTAGCATGCTTTCGCTATATATATAGTATTTAGGAGATAGTCGTATGAGCTAATCGAAAATCCCAAGACGCGCTCAGTTCAACACACACACACACACACGGACATATCCTGATGAGTGAAACAGGAAATAAATTTCATCGACTTCCTTTTCCTCATCATCATCAACATCATCATGCAGAAATTGAATAAATGACAATTTGGAGTAATATAGATAGGAATGGTATATATGTATATGTATATATATAAAGGTAGTTTTTGAGGAGAAGGGGTGTTAGGTAAGGCGGTTTTGAAACCATGACGCAAGTCCTGTTAGTAGGAAGCGAGCGAGGGAGTAAAGGGGGGTGGTGGTTGGTTGGTAGATTCGTTGGTTGGTAGTGTCTGTAGTCATGTCGAGTGTAGCCAAGCAACGCGCAATGACCACAGTCTCTAGCGATACGGTATCAAGCTCACACAGGTTGTCCTTCCCTCCTTCCTGACCCAACATACTATTTCTCCCCATTTCAAAGTTTTTCTCTCTCTCTTTCTCTTTCTCTTATTATTGCCCAAAGAAATGTACGACTGACTTTATTCTCCCCTTTTAATATGGGGTGAACATCATTATATTACATGATACGGTGTCAAAACTTGCAATATCAAATTATGATTTCATTCAACATGCTGATTATCAAACACGTGAATTATATTCACAGTGACAATGTTTCGTATGTGTAATAATATTGAAATGCAATTAATAGTGTGTTAATGTCGATTTTTATCAAAGGAAGAAAGTCATAAAAGGTAAGTTTATTTATATTTAAAAAAAAAAAAATTCATTATCACACATACACTGAAACTTCAATTCTGAGATAAGTGTATGTGTGCGTCTCAATAATTGAGGTCTCACTGAATTTCAAAAATTGTTTTCCAGTTTTGAATTAAATAAATTGGTACCAGTGTATTTCAAATTGTTTTTTAAACGATGCATAATTATTTTCAATAGATAGTTTCGAATATAAATATTAATAAACAATATTAAATAATAATGTACACTGAAAAAAAATTCAAATAATCTGTTACTTGACTATTTGGCAAATAAATATTTATTTAATTGATATGATGTTGTAAGTTTTCGACCAGTGTATGTAATAATAATAATAATAATTTATTGGTCAATTTTTTCCTTTCTTTGGTCATTTAAAATAATTTTTGTTTCTTTGTTTTAACAAAAAAAGGTTTTCGATTTCTCGGCAGAAATTCTTTTGAATATGAAATCTATAAACAATATATAAATATAATATTTTAAATAACGGTATTTACAATTCGCCGGTGATTCTTATTTTCAATTTGATATTTCATAATTATTATAATAAACACTAACCTTGTGTTATGTATTTCCATTCTTGAATAAAAATATTTGTGTTACATTTTTATATTTATTTAATATTAATAAATATTAATAATATAATATAAATAATATTAAGTATATTAGTATATTAATAATAATAATAATAATATTAGTAACAATAATATTAGAATATTAATTTACATTTTTAGTAAATACTGAAAAAATTTGAATAACCTGTACAAATTAAAGAAATTATTTTCTAATATTGATTATTATTTTTATATCCGTTTTCTTTTTCTACGTAGTACACTTTTTTTTACAAAGCTTTAAATGGTTATTTCGTAAATATAGAATATGTATATAGGTTGTTTTATTTCAAAATAAAACGGCATGTATCGATTCACATATGAATCCTTATTAAATTTGATGAATTTACAAATTTATTTTTTAAATATCCGAAATTTAATTAACATAATATTTTACCATCTCTAATTATTTAATAATAATAATAATAGTAATAATAATAAAATACATATTAATATAAATATATTAATAAATAAATAACGAAGAAATTATAAAAATTAAAAAATTTATAAAAGTTGATATTAAAAAAACAATTGTTTTTTGAAAAAAAAATTTAATTTTTTTTTACAATACTGAAGTTAACAACAATTATGATCAACAATTTTTAAAGAAATATAATTTTTTGATTAAAAAAAATCCTATGAATTTTCATCTCAAAGACATTTTTTGCAATGTTTATTAATCAAAAATTATAAAAACAAATTTTTTTAATAAAAAAAATTGTATAAGTAATTTTTTGTATTAAAAAGGTAATTTCTTTTTGTAATTTTCATAAATATTGTGGACTTCAGCATCGTCTTTTTAAGGACCTCAAATTTATAGAATAACAATAAAATAATTCGTGTCATTTGTTTCTATTTATTTTTTTAATTTCTTAATTTTTTTTTTTTAAATGAGGGTGTTTTTTATGTAAACAAAAGACTGTTTATATATATATATATATGTAAATGAATAAACAACAACAATAATATTTATGTATGTTGTTGAATACGTAATATATACTGAACTGAAAAATAGTTGAGGAAAAGAGTGAATAGCATTAAAAAAAAAACAAGAAAAAAAAGTGAATGCTTCAGGAAGCATGATATTCTTGCATCCATTATACGCCAGAAAGAGTGAGATTGATAAAAAAAAATCTAATTGGAACGGATAAATATGTATGAGAAACACAATTTCGTCTGGAAAATCATAAGGAGTGTAATAGTTAAAAAGCAGTGGTATCGATTTCCTATTGAACTTTTCTAGGGAAATTTGTCAAATTCTAAATTTATCCTCCTGTTTCTTTCTATATATTGTGTTTTTTTCTTTTTTTTTTGGTCCTTTTTGTGTCTTTTTTTTATGTATCAGAACATCTCCTGTATCAGTGTTTACATTCATCAAGGCTTTCAGTGTTGGCCAATATTTTCGTAAAAATAAATCCTTGTTATAAAAATCTTCTCGCCTTTCCATCTACATATCATGTTTCTAATGTTCAAGCTCTATAATACACTTGTTGTATTATGTTCTGAGCTTTCTAAAAACAAATTTCTTTAATTTTTTTCTTTAATATAAAAAAAGAAATTTTTTTTAAAGTTATTACTGAAATTTTCTTTTTTGTAAAGGGCAATAAAATATTTGCTATAGTAATATGGAAAAAAAAATACCTTTTGATGGTACGAAATCGCATGGTAGTGAAGAAATGGTGAATAGATGATTCTACTGATAAGCAATGCAACAACAGCCATAAACAATATTTTACAAGTAAATTTATACGTTACGATATAAAAGAATGCATTTAAATGTTAGTGGACACGAAAAAGATTTCAGTGCAAACAAAAAAAAGGAAAAATAGTAAAAAAGAAAAATAAAGAGAGACGCTTTTAAATGTCCAGGGTAGTTTTGATCGTATATGTCCAAGTTCGCGATATTACGTGTACCAACCGCAACTAATCGGGGTGAACTACTTTTTTCATTTATTAATAAAATAGAGACCAAGGCCAAGACGCAAACGGTCGAATCATTTCAAACGTCATTTACACTGCTTGTGATTGTGACTTGCAAAATTTGGAAAATGTACACTTTTTTCATTTGATTTAGACCACTTGAATATTAGGCACCCTTCTCTTGATTAAATATTTCTTAAAGAATATTTAATCATATAAATAGAAAATAGTATAAAACATGTGTATTAAATATTAAATAATAAGGAGTTTTCATGACAAAAAATTAATGTTTTTTTGTTTTAATGAAATCATAAATATAAGTATTTTAAAATATATTAGCGTTGAAAGTTTTTTTTTAATTAAATTTTAAAAATTAATTTAAAGTTAAAAAATATTTGAATATATCGATGCCAGAAGAAAACGATTTTTATTGGTTACTCGATCATGACGTCACATCGGTACATTGTTGCGCATCGTCTGCTGTGTTTACTTGTTTAACAATTAAATTTTATAACATATTCTAAATCAATTAATTTTTAATGTTAAGAAAATTAATTAATTGTTTCCTAAATTATTTCTGTAAGAATAAGTGAAATTCCTTTGTAAATTGGAGTCAGGATTATGAAAATAAAGTTTTTAATTTCAATTTCTTAATTTTAAGGTTATGTTCACAACTTTATTTCATTTTTGTTGCATTTTTTATGTTTGTTTGCATCTATACGTCAGAAAATTAAAATTTTTGTAATAAAAATACTTTCATTTAAGTGATCTTGAAAACGGTAAAAATTTGAGTTTATTTTTTGCACATCCAGACGTTTTGCTATTAGAAACCATTGTCCCCTTGACAAGTTCATTTTGTGGCACAGGAAAAAACAATTTTTTCACGTGTTTTAATTGTAGTACTATTACACAGTGACACAAAACACATTTTATATTTTTATTTCCCTGCATGTCGAATTCGATTTTAAAAACAATCTTTGTTTTTACATGAAAAACTCATTGGCAACAGCGTTTTATTTGTACCGTTGTGACTTCACGATACCGTCGTACAGTGGTCCAAAACAGCAAAGAATGTTAAAAGTTAAATCTTCACGCGAGTTTTCAATGAAAATGGGTCTATAATATATCAATCGACGCAAAATTACACCAGGAACTCACAAAAGTGCGATCTTAGAAAAAGATACATTACACTCAGAACTATGTTCGAAAAATACATTAAAAATGCAGTTTTTCTAAAAAAAGTATAAACATAACCTCAAATATTATAATATATACATTTTTAAATAACAAAAGTATTTACACTTTTTATTAAAATAGACGAAACATTATCGTAGGTTATTCATAGTCATTATTATTTTTGTTATAGCTATTACTCAATTTTTTAGGAAATTATATATTTTAATAATAAAACTTTTCATCAAAATAATGAAATTTTGTCATTTGTTAAATTTTTCCTCTCAAGTAAAAAGTATCTGATATTAAAAATAGAGGAATTAATTTCAATTTGAAGAAATTATAGTCAAATCGAAGGATTCCATTTTCATACCACAGACAAAATTTTAATAGCATATTTGCTATTAAATTAAAATTAAATTAAATTAAATTAAAATTTTTTTTTAAAAAACTCCTTATTATAAAAATAAAAAATATATACGTAAAAAAAGTTTAGAATTTTTTCTTTTTATTGGAATCAAATAAAAAAAATTTTTTAAGACAAATATACTTTTTCTCTATAGTTAGTTTTATAATAAAAGATACAAAAACCAAAAGACATAAAAATAAAATACATAGATGAAAATAAAATAAAAGATATATAAAATCATATATTATATGAATGTAAATAAACTATAGAAATACATATAAAAATTTATATCGTGTAAGGTAAATGTACACAATTACGGCATGTTAAGGCCCTTCCTGAGAATTTTATTTTTCTTATTTTATCAAGTAACTTAAAATTTAAGAAAACAATTGTATTGTAAAAATTATTCAATCATTTTCAATTTTTCATTTTATATATCTGTTCAAAAATTAAATTTATATTATTTTTTAATATATTTTAAATCCTTTCAATTGTATGTAATTCCGTTCTAAAAATTTTGTCATGTAACTAATTCCGTTCCAACTTGTCCATAATTGCGGCATATTCCAGGTTTTCACACATACTTATATATAAAATATCAATTTGTTTGATAATAATTATTCTTATAAGAATATTAATAACATAATCTTAAAATTAGTTTAAGATTGTGTTTAAAAGGGAATTTTTTACACAGATGTCAAATAAAATAATGTTTATTCAAATGATAATTTTTGTAATATTCAGTCATTATTTTTCTTCTTCGGTTACTCGCTTTGTTCATTAACTTGTTTTGAAATAATATTATAAATCATTAAACATATATACTTTACGGTTATCAAATAATACTAGAGGATTCAGTTTTTTTAAAACATCTTGAGCATCGTAGATGAGGATATCGTCTCTATCAAGCCAGCGCCAGTTTGTCCCACTCATTTGATTAATTTTTAATTGATATTTTTTCACATTTTGCTTGAATTATTTTCGTGACAATACCTAATAATTCTTATAAAAAACGATACTTTTAAAAATTTGCCTCTTGAAATGATAATTAATAAGTTTAAAATTAAAGAATTGTGAACAAACTCTTTTTCCATTTTACTTAAACTTAAATACGGCGTATAGCACGGAATAATGAATGTATGTATAAAATGTTTTGAACCTAATTCCGTTAATATAATTTCTAATAAAATATTTCAAATATGGTTAATAAAATACTAGTACGCAATTACCTCATTTGTTTATTTATAATTTCATTTTTTGTTAAAAAATGTAAACACATTTAATATTCTTATTAGATTCATTAAAATAAGTATAATATAAAACAATGTAATTCCCTATTTACGTGTTTCAAACGGAATAATGTACTTCGTGTGAGAAGAGCGAACATAATTCCGTGTATTTAAAAAAGTATTTTTATATAAAGAAAACTTTTAAAAATAATTCAGCAATAGAAAATATAATTTAAATAGATCATAATTAATCAAGAAATTAAAAAATAAATTAAAAAATAAACACACTTCACTTTTAATATCCTTACGAAGATCACCTTCAGTCCTAGCTGTCACTTACAGTATATTGTATTGCACAAAGCTCAGTCGTCGACACACTGACAAAAACTTTTATTTTCAATACATAAACAAAATAGATGCAATTAAAACACAGAATATTGATCTAATAAATAGCAAAGTTTGTGTTGCAATTTTTCACTTGTTGAAACATTTTATCAATTTCTTATTTCAATTAGTATAAAGAAATAGCACGTAATAACGTACTAGGCCGTAATTGTGTACGTTTACCTTATATGAATTTTGAGAACAGTGCAAAACAGATAATATATAATTAGCGTTTTCAAATTGAAAACAATTATATGTTTGTTTGCAAATAATAACGGATAACATAATTTCCAAACAAATATAATATGTTAAGTGAATTTCGAAAAAGTTTTGAAAATATATTATGTATATAGTTGTGCAGAAATTGCAACTTTTCTCATTATTCAAGAGAGTCTGTTGCACTCAGAAAATAAAAAGAAACAATTACTTTGAATATCATGCGTGCTATTGAAGCAAAGTAAAATGTAACAAGTTTCAAATCGATTTATATATTATTTCTATGTAAAACGTATACAGCTGGCGTGTCCAGTTTCCATGAATTTTTTTAAATTGAAAAAGACGTGAGAACATTTTTTCTCTTTAGACAACAATAATAAAACAATAACAATAAAACAAGAAAAAATATGTAAATAAATTTTTTTCGTTTATTGGAGTAGAAAATTAAAAAAAAAACAAATTTACTTTTTTTCTTGATGTCATGATTTGATACCATCATAAAAAAATACATATATATATATCTCACTATAAAAAATATTTTTTTTATATCAATTTAAAACTAAAAAAGACAAAATCATTTTTCAGTCAAATTTTACGGTTTCCCAATGATTTAACTTCAAAAGTGATCGATTTTTCTTATCTCTCAATGTTAAGAAATTTTTTAACTACCAAACATTTTCTTGGTGCATAATTTAGTAAAAAAAAAAAAGAAAAAGTGAAAAATGAGAAAAGTTGTAATTTGAAAATTTTCTTAAACTTTACAAACAGTTAAATACTAAACTAAAAAAAATTACATAACGGTTACCATTTATATAAAAAAGAAGAAAATGCATTAATATTTTAAATAATATACAGAAATACAAAGGAGTTGTAAAAGAAAAAATATTAAACATTTTAACTAACAAGCACTTAAAGATTTCCATAAACAAACTCAAATATTTAACTGTAAAACTCGAACTGAAATCTGCTTATGAAAACTTGAAGTTATTTATCGAAGATATCTTCAGAAATGTTTTGATGTCGAAATTTATATATATATATATTCAAAGCAAAATACTAAGTAGCTTATAAAATTTGAAAAAGAAAATTAATAAGATAAATTTCATGTTTTCTCTTTATAATTGAAATTTAAATTTTATATTTAATTCGATAATATTTATTTGCGTTTAAAAACAAAATTAATAATGAAAATTTTATTTATATTATATATATAATATAATATAAAATATATAAATAAGTAATTAATTCAATCATTTTTTTATGATAAAATTCATTTTCACTCTAATAAAAAAAAATTTTTTTTTAGAAATAAAACTTTATTAGAAAATAAAAATTCAGAAAAAAGGTAAAATTAAATGAAATTTGAAAATTGTTATAGTTTTTTGTCATTTTTACCTAAAATATTCGTTCTACAAAAAAATATCAAAGGAAAAAAGATGTGCCTCTTCATTTCCTAAAAGACAGTACATTATAAAATTCAAAATGGTTTTGCAACTTTATTCTCATTTTTTTACGAATGACTGGTTTCTGCATTACGCTCAATTATCAAATTAAAATTTCTTTTTTTTTAATATATTCATTTTTTCATCAACATTCTAGACAATATTTTTTAGCGAATAAAAAAAATTAATACAAACTTTTTTTCAAATAAAATTACGAAAGGAAAAAAATATTAGTTTCATGTATATAAATATATTCTAAATTATTAAAGTGATCTCACTGCATGCTGTGTGTGTGTGCGCGCGTGTTTAGAGATTAAAACAAAAATCGAGAAAATGAAAAAACCTACCATATTGATATAAGCAACATAATCTCTTTCACCTGAAAGCATTTGAAATTACTCTTCGCTTTGCCAATGAATAATAACAACCTGTTTTCAAAGCCGATCGAAGAAATTAATATTCATGAGTATTGTTCACCTGAATTCAAAAAATAAAATATAAACTACAAAATATACATTATGAAATAAATAAAAAAAAAAAAAAAAAAAAAACTATAACGCATGCTATCATCGATAAGAAAAGTTCAGTGAAACAATTTTTTTTTAATTTATGATAGAGATAGAAAGATCGATATAATATTGACAGTACAAATTAAAATCTCAGTACCTGTCAATTCTGTCAATTCTGTGTATAGCCTCATCCAAAATCTATTACACTCAGCAGCGACACCTGAAATCAAAATTTTCTGTTTTAAAATATATATTATTATTAATCTAGTAGATAAAATGAAATATTTTTAATTTAATTAATTTCCAATATAACAATTAATTGAGCGCAGAAATTTCCCATAAAAGTCAATTGTTTCGATTTTTTATTGTGAAGAATTTTATTAGATATAATTATTTTTTAGGCGACTTATCATTTTTCGAATTAGCATTTAATAGAATTTCTTATTGTATGAATTTTTATTTCACAACATTTTTTAGATATCGAATTTTTATTTTACAGAATTTCTCTTTAACAAACTTTTTATTATTTAAATAATTCTAATTTAATCGCAAATATGAATTTAGCAGAATTCTTATTCAATAGAATTTTAAGTGATTCGAATTTTTAAATGTCAGAATTTACAATTCACTGAATCTTCATATGTCCGACTTTTTATTTGCACGAATTTTCATTTTTGTCCGAAACTGTAAATCGGTGACAGACAATCAACTGAAATATTTCGGCGCGAATTTAAAAATTAACCAATCAAAATAATCATGAATAAAATTGTGATTGGTTAATTTTTAAATAATACGCGCCAAAATTTTTCAGTCGATTACTTGTCGGACAAGATTTGGTGAATTGAAAATTCTGGAATTTAAAAATTCGAATCATTTAAAATTCAATTGAAGAAGAATTTTGCTAAATTAATCATTATTCGGTAATATTAGAATTTTTTTAATTAAAAAATTGCTATAGAAAAATTTTATAAAATAAAAATCTAAAAATTTTTTTAAATCAAAATTAGTTGAAAAAAAATTCTCCCAAATTTTTATTCGAAATGAAAATTTTAATTAATGATTTTTAAGTATGGTAAATTCATACGATTTAATAGATATTATAATATTTATATTCTTATAAATTATTCTAACTATTGTTGTAATTTTTTTTCCAGATTCCAAAAATTATATAAGTTAAGGCACTAAAATACTTCAAGTATTACTTGGTAGACTGTAGTATAAGGATTTTTACATCCTGCATTTAATATAGGCTGTGATCAAGTGAAACTGTCTAAAATAGAAATTTAAAATATTTAATCACTGAATTAAAAAATGAAGAAATGTCAGTGGAGAATGATTGACAAAAAATAGTGAAATGAAAATATAATAATTTAAAAATTATCGATAGAATTGAAAGAAATTAAATTATTATATATGCACAGTAGAATAAACATTTTAAAATGAAGATAAAGAATTAAAAATTAAAAGTCAATGATTTAAGGAGTATTTCAGTAGGAGTTCAATGAAAACAAAAGAGTTTTCGATTTTTAAGATGTCAATGAAGAGAATTGCAGTTCTAACAGCTGTGCACTCTTCTCAATATTATTCAAATAATTCAAGTGGTTCCGGTCTAAGCTATATTCTTCAGGGTTATAACATGTCATCCATTGGGAATGGAAGATCCAGTCGCTTTGAGCCCGATCTTCATGGAAACGTGAATATTCTTCTCGGAGGGTGAGTTTCAAATATTTTCTATTTCTATTTTTTATTTATTTTTTTTTTTTCATATGCACTTGTCTTGATGAACAAAAATTTGTCCTCCTTTCTAAAAATATAATTCGTTTCTTCTTCTATTTTTGCATTTTCACTAAATTTGAATTAGTGAGAATTCGTTCACTAATTCAAATTAATAGAAATTTTCACTAATTTTTAATAAAATTTAAGTTTTACTAAAAAATTAATAGAAATAACTGATTTAAATTAGTGAACGAATTCTCACTAATTCAAATTAGTTGGCATTAAAATAATTTGAAATCCACATAACGTTTATGATAAACGATTATAGGAAAAAAATTTATTTAAAGACGGAAAATTATAAAAAAAAAGGTTAAACTAAAAAAATGTTTTTTACAATTTATTGATCAATAAAGAAGAAAATATCTTTATTGAAAAAAATCATAGAATTTTTCATTAAAAAAATATTTCTATAAAAAATAATGTTGATCATAAACCTTGTGAACTCATGATCGGTTTTAGAATTTATTGACAAATTTTAATTTACTTATATGTATTTAAAAAAGAAATTGAGTCAAACGGAAATATCTCGCAATGAGAAAAAAATATATATAAAGTGAATTTCTTTTTATTATTATTATTATTATTATTATTATTTAAAAGTAACAGAGAAGAAAAAGTTTCTGTTTAATTTTTTGTTCTTTTTAAAAAATATGATTTTAAAAAGTAACTTTTGTACAAATGAAAAAGAAGTCCTTTTCCCTTCTTCTTCTTCTCGATTTGTGATATAATCACTGTTGCGCAAAAAAAAGGTGTATGAAACTTTCTTTTGAAAAGGCGGACGCGTTGCAAGTGTACTTGTAAAATCTAGGGTCTCGACCTGATACTTTAGAACCGTGAGAATACCCCAAATCCCCTGTCTCTTGAATAGAGTCAAGGATTTTTACACTTCTCAAAAAAAAAAAAAAAAAAAAAAGAATTTTTTTCTCTTTACTTCATGAGTTGATTTATTTTTCATTTTTAAATATTTCTCGCGTTTTTCTGATGAAAAATAATTATTATCGACGCCTTGAAAGGGGAAAAAAAAAATCCCCACATCTTTATATGATTCAACTTCTTATTATACTCTCTTACAAATTATGTCCAATTCAACTGTTTTTTATATTTTTATGAAGAATTTTTAAAATGTTAATTTTTTCTTAATAATTACTGTAAAAAATTTACCCTTAAATAAAAATGATTTTTATTAATATATAATAATTATAATATTTATTTATTTATTTATTTACATATATATACGGGCAATGCCCTTTCGTACAAGAGTACTAAAGTATATAAAAAAAAGAACATAAGAAAACATATTAATTTTTTATAAACTTTAATTATAGAAACGGAATTAGAATCCAAATACACACACACATTATAAAAGTAAATTAAAAAATTTTTAAAAACCATACTATTCAAAGTTAAAAAGTTATTAAAAATTTTTTTTTGAATTTAAATACAAGCAAATGGTAAATTTTGTTTAGCACATGCACATTATGAGTTTCGGTCATTAGTCGCTTGAGAAATTACTCAAAGATTTGAAAATTCTTTGATGTCTTCTGACCCGATTACACTCAGCTAGTTAACATCATAATTAAAAGAGCACAAAGAAAAAATTAATAGCTTTAGGCCTCTCTTTCAATCCTTTTCACAAATTTATACTGTTATTTTTTTAGCCTATGTTTTGAATATAATTTCCCACAAATAATAATGGATAGTGATTTTATAAGTAAATAAATTAATATTTCAATGTTATATTATTTATTATTATTATTATTGTTGTTATTATTTTTAATATTTTTAATTTATAAATTATATAATTGTTATAAAAAATAATTTTCATATATATTTCACTTCTTTCCTATAACTGAATAAAAAGGACCTTTACTTATCGCGTCAATACTCATAAAGTTTAGTAGACTAGAATGTTCGCGAAATGGTCACCTAGGGAGTGTTTACCATTTCGCCAATAGGAACTTAATATACATTTGTACATATATATATACATATACAATCAGATAATAATGCTAGAAATAAATTTTTAGGATACTAAAATCAGAAAAAAACAATATAAAAACTTAAATATATTTCAAAATCATTATTATATGATGTGACTCCCCACGAGAAAAGGGGAAAAAAAAAAAAAATTTAGGTTATGTTTGTCATTTTTTTCGAAATCATTATTCAAAATTAAAGTCTTTGTTCAATATAAATTTCTAAACAAATTTTTTTTTTGAATTTAAATAATTAAAAATATCTAAAATTATCACTAAACATAACCTCAAATTTTTTTTCTTATATAACCCTTTTCTCGTGGAGCGTCACATATTGAAATATAAAATTAATTTAATATTGTATAAAAAAAAATAACTTGCTTGCAATTTTTTTTTGTTAAACTCAATTTTCTTAATAAGCTATATATTTAAAGAAAAAAATCAATTTTTTTTTAAATTCGAATATAATCCCACATAGCACGTAAGCTTGCAGCAAGCTAGCGGCAAGCTTGCATGGTAAGCTTACCGAAAGATTGCAGTGTAAGATTACTGCAAGATTGCGTTGTAAGGTTACTGCAAGATTGCACAATAAGATTATCGCAAGACTGCTCAGTAAGCTTGTACGGTTAGCTTGTAGCAAGGTTGGTGCAAGGTTGCCAAATAACCTTACTTTGAACCTAAAAGAATTTTTTTTTGTTTCGTTTTATTTATATAATAAAAAAAAATTCTTTTAGGTTGAAAGTAAGGTTATTTGGCAACCTTGCACCAACCTTGCTACAAGCTTACCGTGCAAGCTTACTGAGAAATCTTGCGATAATATTATTGTGCAATTTTGCAGTAACCTTACACCACAATCTTGCAGTAATCTTACACTGCAATCTTTCGGTAAGCTTACCATGCAAGCTTGGGTTAGGTGGGACATTTGAAGCTTACGTGCTATCTGGGTTACTTAAATCGATGTTACCTTTCCGCTAATTAAAAATTATAATACTATAATAAAAAATTACAATTGCTAAAAAATTATTGTTAGTTAAAATTTATTGTTATAAACATAATATTAATTATAATACTTTGAATTTATTACTCGGCGGTATTTTAATAATACAGTTGGTAATATCGATCATTCCAAGTCTGGTTGAATGAAAAAAAAATTCTTTCTTTTTAGTTTGAATAAAAAAATTTCTTTTTTTTCAACCTGACTCGGAGTGATCGATATTATCAACTTATAATTATTAAATTAACATATTATTTATATAATTACATTAATAATAATAAAAATTTTAGACCTTTTTTTAAAGTTTAAAAAACTGACCTAAAGAAATTTTTATTACATAAGTAATTATTTAATTTAATAAGTTAGAAATTTGGTAAAAAATAAACTCTAATGGCGTGTGTCAAATTATTGATTATTCAGGTAACTAGTGTGTTTTTAACGATTCTTTTATTATTATTATTTTTTTTTTCCTTTCTTAGAGCCATGCTCAGCGGTGTGATTATGATCGTCGTACTGATTTGTTACTGCTGTCATAGAAATGTACGAAAGCATCGACCGCAGGAATATTCTCAATACTGGCGCACTGAACCAGATGTTCACAGTCTTGAAATTTTTACGATGGATTCTCATGCTATGGTAAGCAAACCATTCGAAAAAGGATTGCAGTCGTAAAATATATCCCCATTTTTCCATATAACTTCTTCATTTTTTTTTTCCTTTCTAAGCTTTCCAATTTTAATCCTTCAACTTACTTTTTAATTTTACTTCTTCTCTTTATATATATATATATATATATATATATATATATATATATATGCCGGTTGTTCGCCATATACTTTCTCCAATAAGTGTTAAACAAGTATATACACTAAAAACTTTTAGCGCAGTTATAGATCAAATTATTTCCTATTCTTTACATTCGCAACTATTATTATTCGTTCGTCATTTTGAAGTTAAAAGAAAAAAAACATATTTTATACATATATAGGTATATATAACTATCTAGATATTTCAAAATTTGTAATTTATAAAAAAAAGTAATTTTTTAGATTAAAAAAAAAAATTTTCTCTTTTCTTTGCTTCAGATAGAAATTTATTTATCTTTTGAATAAAAAATCGTCAACTTATTTTTTTTTTTAATTTCTTTAAAGAGTTTTTATATTCTTTAATTCATAGAAATATATCTTCGATTCAGAGAAATATTATCATAATCTTTAATTTATATTATTAACTATAGAATTCCTTTTGATTTAAAGAAACTTTTCTTAAAATGTGATTGAAATTTTATAACTTTTTAAATATACGATTTAAAAAAAGGGGAGAAAAAGGAAAATATAAAATTATGTTTCAGTAAAATAGTTATTTGAAATCAATTTTCTTTTAAAATTAGTACGGTTGAACAAGAACGACAATAATATATATAAACTTTAGAAATTACATTTTCATGATAATTATATTCAGAAAGGAATATATATTCAAAATTCTTGTTTATTGCAAAATCAAAGTATAACGTATATTGTATAGAGAGAACATCGCGTTAATATTCACCAGGCAAAAGAATGGAGATTTTATCTCGAGAGCTTTGAAAATATGTATAAAGTGTAGATAAACTGTTTGAAAAATCACTTTTTCCTTTAAAATTACAAGTCTGAATTTTTGTAAGAAAAAAAAATGTTTCAATAATAATGTAAAATATTATTCTTAGAGCAAAATATTTTACTTGTAGTTACAAACACTTTAAAACAATATTTATAATAATATATATATATATATATATACTCTCTAAATTTTGAAACAGTAATAAATTTTTAAACACAGAGAAATATTTTTATTCGAATTAAATATAATGTATTTGAATAAAATATAACTATAAATATATTTGTCTCAAAGCTATATAGCTATTTATTATTGTTTCAAATAAAAAATTTGTTTTGTAAAAATAAAATTTTTATTTAAACCAAATAAAATTCATATGAAACAAATACAATTTATATGAAACAAATAAAATTTATTTGAAACGAATAAATAGGTATTTATTTATCTTTGAGATAAATTTATTTTTTCTCTGCTTGTGATTTTTATTGATCCTTATATAGAGTTAAAATAGTAGTACCTATACTAAGAAGAATTTATTCCAAAATTAAGATTATATCCTTGACACCTATTTTAGAATATTTTAATATAATTTAGTCTTAAATTCAATAAATTCTTAAAATTAGAATATATTTTTCTTTTTTGACTAAAAATATACTAAATTTAAGAATAAATTTCATTTAAATATTCTTAGATGCGATAAATAAATTCTTAATTTTAGATTAAATATTTTTTTCTAAATTTTTGTAAATTATAAATTTTTTTTTTAATTATAATTTTTTCTCTATTTAAATGAACTTTTATTTTCATTCTTTCAAGAGCATTTACCTTTTAATAAATGTTTTCTAAATATTTTACAGAGGTTAACCGACTAACAATAAAACAGCCTTAACTACTTTTAGCTGCTTGACTATAGATACACTATTTTTATAAAATGACTCTAATAAAAAGGGACGTGACCTAGGCATGGTAGTGAAGTTCTTGCATAACGTTTATGATTTTAAAAAAATTCAAGCAAAAAATTATAAAATTTTTTATCACAAAATAGGATTTTTTAAAAAATTTGACAATTTTTTTTTTTTTTGATATTATCCAAACTAATTTTTTTTTTTTAAAAAAAAGTCGTTGATCTGTCTAAACGCGTTTAAACTGAAAATGTAGGTTATAGAAATTATTTTGTTAATAAAAATTATCAGTATGTCGTAAATATTTTTATCAATTCACTATCATTATATTTTTATCCTTTTATGTTGAGGTTTTTTTTTCTTTTTATAAATCTAATCTTAAAGTAACTAATCTTCAAAATGTGCGAGCAATGATCCTATATATTTGGTCTGATTTCAGATTGTTGTATGGTAGAAATTTTCCAATATACAATAAACTTTAGAAAATTTTTATACTACTTTCAACTTGACAAGAGAAGTTTTCTTGAAATATTTGTAGTTCACAGAAAATTATATGGTATTAAAATAAGCTGCAACGCTTATTATTTTAATCTAATTTTGCTTATTTTAATACCAAAATGAATTAAAATAAGCAAAATTGGATTAAAATAATAAGCGTTGCAGCTTATTTTAATGTCTTTTAATTTTCTGTGTTATCATTAAGTTCCTTTTATTATTTTTTATTATCACGAGTGCGGAGAGAGAAATTCAAAAAAACAATTGAAACCAAGTGAAAAAAAAATATTAACATGAAAGTTTAATATGCGGACATGTAAAAAGTATTATTATTTCACTGTAAAAAAAAACAAGCGGAGGTTTCTTAAATTTGCTTATATACAATCATAAAAAAATAATATTTTCGTTATCTTAAATTCAGTCGAAATTTGAAGTAATATGAAATTTTTTTTTCCAAAATTGCGCTAGAAAACAATTTTTTTTTAACAAGTAAAATTATAAAAATCTTTATAACTATATTTAATAAATAAATAAAAATAAATAACTAAAAAATGTATTTTATAATTCATAATATAATATAATTAATAAATTAACTTAATTAATTTAATAAATAAATAATATAAATATAATTTTTAATTCAAAAAAATATTTATTGAATAATCATTTTTTTTTTGCGTCTAATGGTCGCAGTTCAGAAAAATTTTTTTTTCGTAACAAATTTTTTGATTTAAAATGAAATATATTTCTTGGTGATAAAATATAAAATTAATCATTTTCAGTTTATATTTGAAAATTTTCCCGAGATTCTTTGACAAGGTATAATGCATTATTTCTCTTTTCCTTTTCTTTTTCAGTGTTACGAGCGAGGGATAGGTTTAAACGGAACGGAAGAAGGGACCTTATCGTCAGTACCCCGTCCAGTAACACCGGGACCACCTCCAGCTTATGAAAGCCTAATCTTCAACCCCCAGAATTTACCCTCGCCCAGTGATAAGAAGGAATCACCAAGGAGTCTTGGGAACATACTTCCGGTTTGCCCGGAATCAGATACGGCTCATATAAAATCTAAAGAAGTCACCAACAATGATGACGACGACGAGGGCTTACCATCATACGAAGCTGCTCTAAAACTTGAAGCCAGTGGTTACGTGTAAAAAAACAATTTTAACTCAAAAAAAAAAAATTAAACTCAAAACTTCCACAATGGCTTATTATAATTATTGTTAAAAGTCAAAACAGACTTAAAAATATACTGAATTTTCAATGAGTGTATTCCAAAACTTATACGTATTTCAAAAAAAAATTTTCTTTGAAAAATTATGAAAATGTGACTTTTATAATTCCTGATGGAGAATAAAAGTGTTCTTCTTTTTAAAAAAAATGGATTTGAAAAATAAACGCGGAGATTATAATGTCGAAAAAAAAATGAGACGCACTTTTGAAAATAATTCCTGAGCTAATCAGAATTGTGTAGACAAAAATAAAAAGAACAAGAGAAAATGCGTACTCAGAATTTACATATTTTATACCATATATAGACACTTTGTTGGTACTAAACGAAATTTCGTTTTCTACGCCCTTATAATTGAATAATTATACATATACATATTACACACCCTGTACATAGAGATTTTATCAGAGGAATATGCAAATTTAACAATATATATATATATATATACGCTTTCAATACACTCCAATAATGATATTGTGTTTTAAATTAATTAAGTATTTAATTTTTACAGTGATTAATTTTAAATTTACATATTAATCGTATATTAAGAATCGGCATTTCTTTTAAGTTGTAAAAAATGGCTGTACTGAAATCTGTTTTAAGATTATTGAATATATAAAGATGTAAAAAAATTTTCGTTAAGGAAATTTTTATTATACTATCCCATTTTTTTTTTTTTTTTTTGTTTGCATTACATGGTTTCACAAAAAATATATCGTCATAAAATAGAATGGCCACAAAGTCAGGGATTTTTTTTAAATCTAGAAAAGTTAGGGAATTTTTTTTTTTTTTTGTCAAAGAAACCACAAATCCTTTATTACATTAAAGTTGTAAACGAACGACCCATGCAAAACTTTTTTTGCTGTTGAAATTAATTTTTTATCATGATTTTTCACGAATAACAACGAAAAGTCATTTTTTTCTTTTTAATTTTTGTGAAATAATAAATAATTTTTTTATAACTCTAAAAAATGTTTGAAGATAGAAAAGAAAATTTATTGTCTTTTTAATATACGCAAACTTTAAAACTTTATAAAAATAATAAAATTAACTAAGTTTTTTAATATAAATAAAAAAAACTGCATTAAGGGTATTAACTATAATAAATAAATAATAATAAGTAAAACTACAACCGAGCGAGCGTTAGCGAGAGAGGATTATATTGCTATAGTTATAAATATGAAAATTTTACCACTTTAAATATATAATAAATTATAAAATATTTTTTTATTAAAATTTGTTTATTCTCAAAATGTTACAAACGAAACTTAATTGCAGAAAAAAATTTTTTTTTTATCAAGAATGCTTTTCTTAAAAAATATTATCAAATTTTTTGATAAAAATATTGATGCATTATTTGAAATCAATCAACGATAATATAATGAGAATTACTCGTTGAGTTAAAGTATAAAGATAATGATCGATAAAATAATTTAAATAATAATTAAAATTTTTATCTAGAATGCTTTTCTTGAAAAATATTACCAATTTTTTGATAAAAATATTGATGCATCATTTAAAATCAATCAACGATAATAATTATTATGACTCGTTGAGTTAAGGAGGAATGTACAATAACAAAAAGTAAAGATTTTTTTATGCTTTTGAAATATGTTAAAGTTGAATTAATTTGACGTAATTTTGTAAATAAATAATTGAATTTATCACTCGGTCGTCTTAGTTGAAATATGAAAAACGAATTTTGAACGATCACTCCGAGGCAGGTTTTTCGTAATTTTGTAAAGTTTAAACAATTTTCACCGTCTATTTTGAAAATATTTGCAATTAAATTAACAATGTGTCTTATGGAGTTAACCTCTCCTAACCTATAAATTTAGTTTTTTGGAACACTTCCAGTAAAAATATAGTCCTAGAAATATGATTTTTTTGATAAATTAAATCTTCAAAATAATGTACAATTTTTTTTAAATACTTCACCGTCGATTAATGTATGAAAAAGATTTTTAAAGTGAACTATATAAATGAAGAATAAAAGATACTACTCTTTCTTCAGCAAAAAGTTCCGTGAAACATGGCATTTTTTTAATTAAACGTAATTTGGCGCGAAATTTAAAAACTGCTATACACAAAAGCTTTAAATAAAATAATTTCTGACGCCATGTTTGTTTATCTGATGTCATACGTGACAGTAAAACATAGATAAAAGACTGCTGATTATACTACGCGATTCAAAAAAGGTTCATTATAATATTCAATCAAATCCATCATTGCCACTTTTCTTAAAAAATTTTCTCGTTTTTTCATGAGGCAAAAGTTTTGAACGTTCAAATGAACAAAATTTTTTTTGCAACTTCTTTAAGTATGAATTTTATTACAAAATATTGTTTTAAATACCTAAAAAGAAGTTATTAATTTAATAATTGTTTAATTTACTGTTTTATTTTACATTGCCGTTATAATTTTTAATAATTTATAGATTGAAAAAATATATTTTGTTCATTTGAACGTTCAAAACTTTTGGCTCATGTTTTTTCAAATTTGGATAGAATCTATCATTCTTAATGTATTTTGATAAAAATTTTACTTTTAGTATAGATGATAATTTTTTTGGATTTGCATAATTTAGTCAAGATGTTATTTGTTTTTGGTAAAAATCCACATTTTATTTTTAAAATTCTTATTAAATGAGCTTTCGCCCGTCAACGTCGGGCCTCATCAGATTTAAGAGCATTTGAACCTTCGTGACGTCACAAATCAAGGCGTATGACACGCAAACTTCTCAGGTATGTGAAAAGCACAATTTTGAATATTTTTTAAAAAAACCTTTTGGAAAATGTTCAGAATAACATAGACTCTGTCTGTTATGTGCGGAAAATTCAAAATTTTGCGTTTAAACCGTTTTTTAAACAATGCCTACATATAAGCAATTTGTGTATTTTTCCTTACTTGTGACAACCAACTTAAACATTGTTTAAAAAACGTTTTATACGCAAAATTTTGAATTTTTCGCACATAACAGACATAGTCTATGTTTCTCTGAACATTTTCCAAAAGGTTTTTTTAAAAAATATTCAAAATTGTGTTTTTCACATACCTGAGAAGTTTGCGTGTCATGCGCCATGATTTGTGACCTTAACATTGTTTAAAAAACGTTTTAAACGCAAAATTTTGAATTTTTCGCACATAACAGACAGAGTCTATGTTATTCTGAACATTTTCCAAAAGGTTTTTTTAAAAAATATTCAAAATTGTGCTTTTCACATACCTGAGAAGTTTGCGTGTCATGCGCCATGATTTGTGACGTCACGAAGGTTCAAATGCTCTTAAATACTGAAATTAAATTTACATTTTTTGAGTTTGTTATAAAAATAAAATTTAATTAAATTGATAAACATAACCTCAAACTCACCAATATGGATTTCCACTCTCATTTAATAATTTTAAATAAATGATAATAATAATAATAATTATAATAATAATAATAATAATAATAATAATGATAATAATTTTTATTTTTAGTTATTCTTAGTGATAGTATGTTTCACAGATAGCTAATACACATAAAATCGTTCAAATAATTATAATTTATAATGATTTTTGTTTAAATGAATTTTTCTGAGTCACCCGGTATAACAATTTTCTTTTACCAATATCTCATTAATTTTACGATATTTATCACGAAGCTGAAGTACGCAACGTTTATATAAACGATTTTTAAAGAAATAATTTTTTAAAATGAAATATTCTATAATTTTTTGCCTAAAAAATATTTTTTTATAATTCGTTGATTAATATGAAAACTACAAGAAATATTTTTTAGGCAAAAAATTATAGAATTTTTCATTTTAAAAAATTATTTCTTTAAAAATCGTTTATATAAACGTTGCGTACTTCAGCTTCGTATATTTATCTTAAATTCTTTGCATTTGTGACTCGTAGTAACGTAAATATACTTAAAAATTAGTTTCCTTATAAAATTGTTTTAAAATATTTTTTTGTAAAAGCTCGCTTGACTTCGATTTGCGGCACATTCCTACTTAAAGTATCAAAATAATAATAATCGATAAAATAATTTACTTTTTCTTTTTACTTGAGATCAATCGTACAATAAATTACTGTTTTTTTCAAAGAATTGATCAAATTGATCACCAAAAGAAAAATACTTTCTTTAGACTAAAAAGCAATTAGAGAATTTTTAACTTTATTCTTCCATATAGGTAAGAATTTATAGATAGTTGTCGGTAAAGAGGGAAATAACTAAAAGTCTCTCTCAGTTATCAGGTGTCGTAACAACAGGTGTCTACTACTATATTTAAAGATAAATTTCCAGCTAATGGTTAAACAAACATTTTCAATTATCATAAAAAAAAGTTCATTGTATCAAATGGATTGTCCTTTCTAAAAAAAAATAAAAAGAAATACATATTTTTTATATTATTATATTTTTATGTATAGTTATAAATAATATTCATATAATTGATTTTATGTATTGAAAATAATTTTAAAAAATTACATAACTTTGTATAGTGACATGAATATAATAAAATGTATTTTATTTTTATAAAGACGCCAGCACCCAATTGAAATTTTTGTCATTTATAAAAATTAACATACATACAATATAGAATTATTATAATAACATTAGTTTATATGTATGGGGAGATTTCAGAAAATAATTTTTTTTTCTCTGAAATTAAAAAATAATTGAATATTATATAACAAACTTATGTTTCGAATATATGAGTAGAACTTTCTGCCTGCAAAACATTTGTTATATATTATGTCATCGCACTGTTATAAAGTATAAAAAAATAAAATCAATTCTAGCTCAGTTCTAGTTCTGAATTTTTCTGCTAGAACTGATTTTATTTTTTAAACACGTCGGTGAAATTCACAACGTTTGTGATGAAAATTTCATTTGGAAAATAATAAAATTTTTTGCCTACATATTATTTTCTTTTAAAAATTATTGATCAAGAAATGTTATAAAAATTTTTTTAGACAAAAAATTATAATAATTTGCATAGATAAATTTTTTTTTCTTCTAAATCGTTGATCATATAAACGTTGTAATCATTACATTACCAGACGTTTTTAAACTTTGAAATATTGGTGAAATATAAATATAGAAATCACAAACTTATTTGGACTTTATATTATAAACAATAAATTAAATTATTTCATATCAAAACATTTGATGTCATTAATTTCCACTCCTAAAGAAACGTTTTAAAAAATTTATTTTCTTCATCGATATAATATTCTCACTTCCTCAATTAAACTATAGGTCCCATTCTCGAAATATTCTTTTCATCTCTCTCTCTCTCTTTCTCTTTTACTTCCACACAAAGACTTTTCAAGCCTTTGACAAAATTTTTAAAAGCCTTTGCCATAATATTACACTTCTAAAATTTTTTACACTCATATTCAAATCGCCACTAAAAAAAAATATTTCTTGTAGTCAACAAATTATAAAGAAATATTTTTTAAACAAACAAATTATACCTAGAATTTTTCATTTCAAAAAATTATTTCTTTAAATATTGTTTATCATAAACGTTGCGTACTAAAGCTTCGTAATATCATAAGGGATTATATTGTAAAAACTATGTAATAGTATAGAAAGAAGACAATAAATTCTATTAAAAAATTTCTAATATTAAATAAAAAAAATATAATATATATAGAAAAAAATCAGTGAAAAAAAGAATATAGATAACTTTTATTACTTGCTGAAAAATAGTTTTTGCATAGTTAACGAACATATAAAATAGATTTGTGATAAATTTTTGTAAAGAAAAAATAGTTTTTCAAAATAAGGGACATGAAAGAATCGCTTATCTATTTTATTTGTTATATACGGATTCTATATCCTAAAAATAACAAGCCTGTTACACAAGCATGGCCCTAATTATAAGAGAAGCCATGAAGTGAGTCGTGAAATACTTTGAGCAGCTGTGTGAACTTTTATAATGAAAATGTGCGACTACCAAAAAGCTCGTGTCACTTGAAATATTCTTAAGGAGACATGCACTTCCTAAACATTGTAGATTTTATAAAAAAAAATAATTATTTAAAAAATTACAATGATAAAGTTCACAAGGTCAACAATTTTTAAAAAAATATTTTTTTCCAATGAAAATTTCTATGAATTTTTTGTCTCATAGATATTGCAATGTTTATTGATCAGTAAACATATTTTTAAATAAAATTTTTAATAATTTACCCTCTTAAAGCAAATTTGCTTCCTAATCATTAATCATAAACGTTGTGAATTTCAATCTCGTAAAAAAAATGTTCTCTTTAATTTACATTAATGTTTGTATGTACTAATTTTATTTGACTGAAAAAAAAATTTATTTGATTCAAATAGTAATCGGTTACTTGACTATTATCAAATAAATATTTATTTGAATCAAATAATTATTATTTGAGACAATTAAATAGTTCAAGTAAATATTTATTTGATAATAGTCAAGTAACCGATTATTTCAATCAAATAAAAATTTTTTTTTTTTTTTGAATGTTTGTATTTCTCAAATTCTTAATTTTTGTATTAAAAAAAAAACAATTACAACTTTTTTTTGATTTCATAATTTTTGATTATTTATAATTATGATAATTATTTATGTAAAAATTAACTAAAATTTACAGTATAAAATATAGTATTTTGTAAGAAAATATCAATTCCAACTATTTTTGGATAGTTTCAATATTAGGCAGAGTTTTAGTGCCAACTACTTAAACTGAAATGCCTTTATGTACTAGTTTCCAATTTTATGCCACTTCTTGGCTTTGCAGAAAATGACGATAAGATTAACAACACTCTAGAAACAATGTAGTATGAATATTATTTTTCTTCAAATATTTCATTCAATTTATAGAAAAAAATATTATTTTTTTTTTAAATGGCAAAAATTTATTCGATTTACCTATACTATAAAATATTCTCGTTTTTTTTGCGATATTTAATAATTTAAAAAAAATTCGCATTATTGATAGATGATTTTTAAAATATTTAAAAATTTTCTTTATAAAGAAATGCCATCATTTGCCAGGTCAGATATTTTAATTCATTTATATGAATGATAAATAATTTATATTATTCTAGTTCACCTTTCAATTATTTTTAAAAGAAAATAATTTGTATATAGGCTACAAAAATTTATTACACAATATGAAACAAAAATTAGAATTTCAATTAAAAACTACGACTAAAAATGACACATTTTTAAAAGAAAAATTCAATTTTGAAAAGTCAATAACTTCTTAATTTGAAATCGTGTTTTGAGTTCAAAACTAGGTCAAATAGATTTTAAGTTTTTTAAGCGTCTATAAAATGGATGTAATAATATATTAAAACTTACATTTAAATTTAATACCAAAAAAATGCAAAGTCATTTTTTTCACCGACTTCTAAAAATGTGATTTTTGGATTCCTTATAAAAAAAAGATAAAGATCCATTTGACCTTTTTATGTCATGTATTTTTTTAGAAAGGAAAAAAATACAGACACACAAAATAACATTTTTTTTTTTTTATATAAAAACAACACTAGTATTTGACACATTACTTATTTCTAATGACTCTATTCTTCCCATTGTAAAAACACCGGAAATGTGAATCACAAAGTCCATAAAAATTTTTAATATTAGTAAATTTTTATATGCCGTAAGAGTAGATAATTGTACTTTTCCAGAAGAAAATAAAACCCAACATTATTGTTGATAGTAAAATAATAAATTTTTTTTTTTTTTTTACTTTTGTCGTCAATATACGCGTTCTGTCACAAATCAAAAACGTTGTTTAGTGAAATGATTTGCGGGGATAGGCATTAATGAAATAATGTGTGAAATTCGTTATCCCGGAGGAAATTGCGTGGGTAACGCCACGAGGAAACAGGAAATGTCACTGGTGACAAGCTTTGAGTTATGCACAATTGACAGAGCGAGAATTTTACATATATATACAAGTGTCATTTGTAAGAGCTCATACTCAAAGTAAAGTGCATTTCAATTTTAACAGCTTAATTAAAATAATAATTCTAATGGAAAATAATTACTTTTTTTTAATTATATATTAATTATAATGTTGAATTAATTAAATAATTTTTCTTTCAAATTACTTACACTGCAAAAAGAAGTACTTTATTTTTGCTAGGTAAATTTTTATCAAAAAAAAAAAAAAAAAAATAGTACTTTTTAATTTAAAACCTTTTCTTTAATTTTTTTATAGATACATTAATTAGGTAATTAATTATTAACATTTACCTTTTTGCCTATTTGAAGCAAGCACTTAAATTTGATCAGAAACTACACACGTTTATGTATATAAACGTATTACAATAATTAACATAACTATGATGTAACTTTCGCTGATGTCGCCTACACTTATATAGATAATGTACTTAATTAAATTATTATTAAAACTTGCTTGCAACATTCAGTTGAACTTAGTTTATAACACTTCTTCTTGACTTAATTAATATTCCAGACGAAAAATATGTGACCAATTTATTTTTTTATATTTTAATAAAGCATTCATAAATTCTGAAATTTATCTATAATTATATATTGCTGCACATTTGAAAAATGTCACTTTTATCTATATATAGGTATGTGCCATTCCATGAGTTTTTTTTATCACTTTTCTGAGTAACCTCACTAACTTAAATGAAACATTTTTTTTATAATAAAAATTATAAAATTATTTTTATAATTTTTATTTAAAAAAAATGTGTTTCATTTAATTTGGTGAGGTTACTCCGAAAAGTGACAAAAAAAAACTCATGGAATGGCACCTGTATCTGAAAAAATTCTATTCAATGAATTTCTACCAAATAAAAATTCTTTAAAAAGCCTATTATATTAAATGAAAATTTGAGCAAATAAAAATTCTGTGAAGTGAATTTTCCGTTATATAAAAATTCTGTAATATAGAAAATCGTTTTGATGAAAATTCTGCAAAATACAAATTTATTTATTTATTTATTTAGCACAAAAGCCCGCAGTCTATTCGGGCCATAAATGGGCAACTACAGCGTTAACAGAAATAAGTAACTTAATGAGAACTAAGTACTTAATTACGCTTTATATGTAAAATGAAAAAATAGAGAAGTAGTAACACATTAGCTGTTTGATGAAGAATAACTTTAAATTGAACTTATTATTAAGTGCTTATATTAATTATATATTATAATACATACACAGAAAATTAAAAGGCATTAAAATAAGCTGCAACGCATATTATTTTAATCCAATTTTGCTTATTTTAATACCAAAATGGATTAAAAAAAGCAAATTTGGATTAAAATAATAAGCGTTGCAGCTTATTTTAATGCCTTTTAATTTTCTGTGTAAATATTATATTATAATATATAAAATGAAAATTCTAACCAACGATTTTTAGAACATAATCATGCGTCCCAAAAATATTAATTAGTTTTAAAGATTTAAAAAAATGAAAAATTCTATAATTAATTGCCGAAAAAATATTTCTAGCAGTTTTCATCAATCAACAAATTATAAAGAAATATTTTTTAGGCAAAAAATTATACAATTTTTCATTTCAAAAAATTATTTCTTTAAATATTGTTTATCATAAACGTTGCGTACTTCAACTTCGTTTGAAAATGGAAGAATGGCGGGATTTTTTAAAAATCGTTACTCGTATCGTTGATTATGAATCCGATGAATTTTCAATTTTTTAAATTTCAAATTCAAAAATTTTAAATATTTAAAATTTCAAAGTCGCGAAAAATTTATTCAAAAATTGATCGGATTCACTTGAAACTCATTACTTTGTGATTTTTGGAGTAATTGATTGTAAATTTAATGTTAAATTTGTAATAATCAACCCCTAAAAACCCCTGGATTATGAGTTTTAAGCAAATTTGATGAATTTTTTTAAAAAGGCCGCCATATTGGATCCGTCATTTTGTGTTTTCAAAATTTAATTACAGATTGGTAATAGAGCGACCTCTAATTAACAAGTTTTAAGTCATATCAACGCGCAGGCGCATCATTATTGACATTGTTTTCTTTAAAGAGAATTTTTCCTATAATTTTTGATTTTGATATTTGATCGTAAGCAGGTTTTTTTAAATACACATGGCTTTACATATATAGATGAATTTTTGAAAAAAATGAAATTAAAAAAAAATTAATTTTTTTCATGACAAATGAAATGATTTTTTTTCTTTTTATTATGTTTCAAGAGTAAGTTTTGAAAAGTCGATAAATCTATTTTCTAAAAATTGACGATAAACGCAGATTTAATATATTAAAGACCTTACAAATCGATTTGTCACTGATGAATTTATTAAGGAAAGATTTTTATTAACGCAAAGAAATTTGAATGAAATCTTGAAATAACAAAATATGGATGTATCACTTTTTAATAACGCATTCTATTTTACTGTATGTTGATGACAAAACTGAAGTTGAAAATATTTGCATTTTTTGTCATTTTTCCAACTTTGACTATTGTTAAAAAAAATTGGATGAAAATTCATACAGAACGCAATATTTTATAATAAAATTTATTTTTAAAAAATAGTAAACAAATTTTTCGTTCATTTCAACGTTTAGAACTTCAGGCATGCATCAATTTAGTCCAAAGTTTACTAAAATATTGTCATTTTTATCTAGAAAATATGATTTTATAAAATTAAACATTGTCCTATTCTCACGTGATCAAAAAATAAATTAATAACTTAATAAATATTTAATTTGCTTTTTTATTTTTCATTGCAATATTAATGGTTTTCATTTAATATATTGAAAATAATATATATTAATTATTGTAATTATAATAAGTATATGTAAAATAAATGTAAATTTATTTTGTCAAACAATTTAAGAGCATTTGAACCTTCGTGACGTCACAAATCATGGCGCATGACACGAAAACTTCTCAGGTATGTGAAAAGCACAATTTTGAATATTTTTTAAAAAAACCTTTTGGAAAATGTTCAGAATAACATAGACTCTGTCTGTTATGTGCGGAAAATTCAAAATTTTGCGTTTAAAACGTTTTTTAAACAATGTTAAGGTCACAAATCATGGCGCATGACACGCAAACTTCTCAGGTATGTGAAAAACACAATTTTGAATATTTTTTAAAAAAACCTTTTGGAAAATATTCAGAATAACACAGACTCTGTCTGTTATGTGCGAAAAATTCAAAATTTTGCGTTTAAAACGTTTTTTAAACAATGCCTACATATAAGCAATTCGTGTATTTTTCCTTACTTGTGACAACTAACTTAAACATTGTTCAAAAAACGTTTTATACGCAAAATTTTGAATTTTTCGCACATAACAGACATAGTCTATGTTTCTCTGAACATTTTCCAAAAGGTTTTTTTAAAAAATATTCAAAATTGTGTTTTTCACATACCTGAGAAGTTTGCGTGTCATGCGCCATGATTTGTGACCTTAACATTGTTTAAAAAACGTTTTAAACGCAAAATTTTGAATTTTCCGCACATAACAGACAGAGTCTATGTTATTCTGAACATTTTCCAAAAGGTTTTTTTAAAAAATATTCAAAATTGTGCTTTTCACATACCTGAGAAGTTTGCGTGTCATGCGCCATGATTTGTGACGTCACGAAGGTTCAAATGCTCTTAATAACAAATGTGAGTCAGCAAATACTTACAAACTGTCTGTGCCTAGTATAATATTAGATATAGATATAGTTCAACGATAAGACGGTCATATACTTTTTTCTTTCATTATATATTTAAACGAGAACAAGTTTGTGTACTTATTTTAAAAGCGCGATATAGAAAAAACAAAAATTAAATATTTATATAAATGATAAATTTATTAAATTATATTTCAAGAAAAATATTTATTGAAATATATATATATATAGGTCCAAAAAAAACTACCAAGTTTCATTTAAATTAGTGAAATTACTTCAGGAATATTGTGACGCTCCACGAGAAAAGGGACCTTACCAGGATAGCACGTAAGCTTGCAGCAACCTTGCGGCAAGCTTGCCGAGCAATATTGCCGCAAGCTTATTGTAAGCTTCAAATGTCCCACCTGACCCAAGTTTGCATGGTAAGCTTACCGAAAGATTGCATTGTAAGGTTACTGCAAGATTGCAAAAGAAGATTATCGTAAAATTGCTCAGTAAGCTTTCACGGTAAGCTTGTAGCAAGGTTGGTGCAAGGTTGTCAAATAACCATGCTTTGAACCTAAACAATTTTTTTTTAAATGTTTCGTCAAATTTATATAATAAAATTATATATAAATTAGACGAAACATTTTTTAAAAAATTTTTTTTTAGATTCAAAGCAAGGTTGTTTGGAAACCTTGCACCAACATTGCTACAAGCTTACCGTGCAAGCTTACTGAGCAATCATGCGATAATTTTATTTTGGATATTTGCAGCTTGCCGCAACGTTGCTGCAAGCTTACGTGCTATCTGGGTAAGGGCAAAAAATGTTAGGTTATTTTTAGTGATAGTTTCAGCTTGATTAAAACATTCATTTTTAATTATGTAAATTGAAAATCTGTTTTATTGAATATTTTGGTTCTAATAAAAGCTTAAACATCAATGGTTTTTATTGAGAGTTGATCCTCTTTGTTTATTTTCAATCCCAAAAACACAAACATAACCTAAAATTTTTTGCCTTTTGATCCCTTGTCGTGAAGTCGTAACTATTATACAAAATAATTTTCACCTACATGTTTTCGAAAGGTTTTTTACTGCTTTTTTTGAAAAGTGCAAGAAATTTTTAAAAAATCAAAATTTGACCCTTTTTTAAAAAATTAGAAATATTTTTGAATTTTCAAAAAAGGGTAAAATTTTGAATTTAAAAAAAATGTTTGCACCATTTAAAAAAGCAGAAATGTACCAAAGTACTAAATTTTATACAAATTGCAGTTCAATCTGAGAATTTTTTTTTTAAATTGGATCACTTGAGAAATGTTGCATCATATACATATAAAGTGTATATCAATAAAAAAAATCATATCGATAAGTTATCGATGGAGGTAACCTGCTAAGCTTATTTTGTAAACGTATATATAGCTTAATTCTTGAAAGACTTCAGCCATTGAATTGATTGAAACGTAATACATGCGAAAACGGCTTCATATGAACAGAAAACATGTGTCATCTTATACATTAACCGCAGTTGCAAGATATTGTGATGTATATTTAATACACATAGTAAAATTGTTCAAATAAACCGAACATTTTTTTACTACTTTTTTGACTTCAAATTTTATTATAAAATATTGCTTTCTTTATTCAAAAATAAATTAATAATTTATTATTTGTTTAATGTATTTGTACATCTCGGTGAAGTTCACAACGTTTATGATCAACGATTGAAAAAAAAAAATATTTTTCACTCAAAAAATAATAACTAATTTTTTAGCCTAAAAATTTTTTTTCAAAAAATTATTGATCAAAAAACGTTTCAAAAAAATTTCGTAGATCAAAAATAATAATAATAATTTGCATAGAAAAATATTTTCTCTTCTCAATCGTTGATCATAAATGTTGTGGACTTCACCGACGTGTTTGTACCTCAATGAAGTTGGCGTCAACGCTCAGCGTCGAAAATTATTTTTCATGAGACCAAAAATATCAAAACATTTTTTAAAAAGGTTAAGGGTTCACACAATGTTTTAAGAAGTATTTTTCAAGGTATTATTTGGATTGAAAATTTAAAAAAAAAAGTAATTTGAAATTTTTGATTCTACGAAAAACAATTTCGGCGCTGAGCGTCGAAGCCAACTTCAGGGAGGTTCGTGTTTGTTCTTGAAGATAGTATAGTTTTATACATGGAGGTATCAAATAACATTTTTTTCCTTATTCAAAAAACAGGTAAAATACAATAATGACTTTTCTTGACACCTAAGACGTGAAGCAACTAATAATAATATCACACCTAATATGAAAAGGTAATAAAATTTATTTACAAATTACACAGCTGCGCGATAAAAATTTTCGAAAGGCATATGGAACAAGGTCTCTAAAATTTATCGGAGTGGCTATTTCGCCCGCTCGGGCGAACTAATTCATTTCTGTTATTTCGCCCGTCGCGGGCGAAATAGATAGGTACGACTCTGTGAACTGGCTATTTCGCCCGTCGAAATGAATGTGTTTTAGAAGACGGTCAAAATAAGAAAAATATATTAGTTCGCCCGTTCAAGATAAAATCGAGTATCTGGAAGACGGGCGAGTATATTATTTCGTCCGTTAAGTATAGACAGCTGTTTTTTAGATAATGAGAAAAAATAATTTTACTTTTTTTAAATATAACAAATAAGATGGATAGAAAAAAGACGTCTGAGTATAGGTCTAATATTATTTATTTATATCTTTTGGAGTATTTGGTTTAATAAAATAGAAGAAATTTAAATAAAAAAAAAGTTCTTAAAAATTCTTTAAATTCTTAAAATTAATACTTAATTATTTTCTATTTTTTTTCAAAAAATTTTATTAATTAAAGTTTTGAGAATATTTGTAACATAAAATTTGTTTGTATAATTATTAACTTGAAGATTTTTCAAATATTTATTTTACACGTTTTTGAGACGTGACTTTAAAGAATAATAATTATTTTATCTAAGAAATTGTATTGGAAAAAAAATTAATATATTTATAGAGGTATTAATTACTCTTATTAAATAATTAAAAAAATTTAATATTTTATAGTAGGGGAATAGTGTCAGGGTTGGACACAGTTTTGGTTTTTTGTTTATAAATATTTTGTTTAGATAAATTTAGTCAATTGTGGTATATAAGTGGAAAGATCTACAAAAGAGGAACACTTTTGCTGTGGACCGTAAATTGATTGGTCCAAAATTAAAAAAGTTATAAACATTTAAAAAAAAAAAAAATCTAGTCAGGGTTGGACTTTTCAGTCAGGGTTGGACACTTTTTGAAAATCGAAACGCATTATTGGTAAAAACGTAAAATAACATTTGTAATGTTTTTTATTCTTATTTTTTCATGTTTATCTTTACTTATTGTTTACAAATTGTAAAGCTTCATGGGTTTAAAAAAGGAATCAACTCAAATTACAAAAAATGACGCTTTATTGTTCCAAATAACTCAATGAAATGATGAACAAAATTTATACAATTTAAGTATTATTTTTCTAATATCTTTGGCACAATTTTGCACTGATTTATCAATAAAATAAAATTTATTTATAAATTGTGTCAAATTCATATAATTAATATGGGTGTCCAACCCTAACTGTATAAAGTGTCCAACCCTAACTAGAAGCATCATTTTCGAATTGTGCTAACCATAACTAGACATGTGTCGCGATTCGAGTTTTCACTTTTTTTCTTCTTAAATTATGTACCCCACAATACATTCAATAAGCTTATCTTGCCGAATTCTTGCTTTTTTACACATTTTTTTAGGTTTATTCACAAGTCAAACAAAACTTTTTTTGTCTCTTCGATTGCACCGAAGTCACAGGAGACGCTACTTTTGATTCTCCAAAAATGTAATGCCACAAAAAGTTAGGTTATACTACTAGAAGATTCGTCACGTACGCACACAGGTGGCGCTAGTGTTCTTATTTAAAAAAAGCCAAGTGTCCAACCCTGACAAGTGTCCAACCCTGACACTATTCCCCTAATGGTAAATAAATATAATTAAAATTATAAAAAAATTAATCTAATATTAAAATTATAAATTATAATTATTAAATTTAACTAATTAAAATTACGATGTTGAAGTCGAAAACAATTATTAAAATTGATCGTCATCGATTTAAAAATATTAATATTTTTTCAAATAATTAATAATATTTTTTAATATTTTTTATAAATTTTTCTTTTAAAAATTGTTGACGAAAAAATTGCAAAAAATTTTTTCTTAAAAATTGAAAAAATCATTTTAAAAAATTTTTTTCATGAAAAATAAAAAAAAAATTTTCTTAAATTTTGTTTATTAAACTTTGGTAATAAAAAATGTGGATTTCAATTTTTTAATTTAAATAAGAATTTAAAAATCGACTATTTCTGAAATTTTTGTATATTTGCATCTCTAAATTCAACGAGTAAATAAAATTGAAGACAATCAAAATAAAGAATGTCATATGAACTACTTTCGATACCAAATAGATTTTCAAACAACGCACCGTCGTTTTCAATATTTAAAGAATATACTATACGGAGTATAATCTCACATTGATATATAAAACCATGATTCTGCTGAGAAAGAAATCAGAAAAACCCTTTTTTTTATCAAAACACAACAAATTAATGAGACCATCAAATTTGTTTATCAAATATATGATATTTAACATAAATTGCAAAATAAAAGTTAAAATAATTTTAGTTTGTAAATTGAAATATACAACAGCTGTTTATACCTAGCGTGCTAAATATTGTATTTTGATTATTTCGCCCGTTTTTGTTTAAACATTTCACGGACGAAATAATATACTCGCCCGTCTTCCAGATACTCGATTTTATCTTGAACGGGCGAAATAATCTATTTTTCTTATTTTGCCCGTCTTCTAAAACACATTCATTTCGACGGGCGAAATAGCCAGTTCACAGAGTCGTATCTATTTCGCCCGCGACGGGCGAAATAACAGAAATGAATTAGTTCGCCCGAGCGGGCGAAATAGAAACAGACAAAATTTATTTGTTAGAATTTTCAATTATCTATAGAATTTACTTTTAACCAAATTTTAATTTCTTCGATGTATTATAAATAAATTGTTACTTAAACAAATTTACGTTGATGAAGTACTCAACGTTTATGATAAAAGAATTTTAAAGAAATAATTTTTTAGAATGAAAAATTTTACAAATTTTTTGCCTGAAAAATATTTCTTTTAGTGTTTATTAATCAACAAATAATAAACTATATTTTTAAATCAACTATTTTATATTTTTCCGTTTTGAATAAAAATTAAATTCTAATCGTTAATCATAAACGTTGCGTACTTCAACGTTGTACAAATTTTCATTTGAAAAAAACTTTTTATTCCATCGAATTTGAATTTGACAAAAGAATTTATATGCTCGAATTTAAATTAGACAGATAATAGTTATTTAAAAGAATTTTTTAGTAGTAATATTATATATCAATATTATGTATAATATGGATTTTCAAACCTTGTATACATTAAACGTAAAATTGAGGTTTAATTTTTTTTTTTTCATTAAATATGATTCTTAATTAATAAGTTTATAGGAATCCACACATAAAAGACTTATGATTCATAAAACAACATACCGGTTTTGTGGTCAAGAACATTTTTTTGTCAATGAAAAATAATCGTAATAATGTTATTGACAATAAAATAAAAAAGTTTATTATTTTTTGTTTCTTGTACTAAAATATAGTGCTATTATGTATATTGTTTCAAATAGTTAGTAGTAAAATTCAAATGAAAAAATGTTTACAACATTTTGTTCAAATTCAACTTGACAAAAATTACTCTTATTAAATTATTTAAGGGGTGTGTAAGACCTAGAACAAAAATCCAAGAATTTTCTGAAATCCTTCCCTATTGACTATGGAACTACGAAGGGGTTTTTTTTTTTAAATCAAAATTTGTACAAATGGTAGCACTTTGAAAAAAAATCGATTTTTTGCCAAAAAACAAGCAGTAAATTGTTTATAAAAAAAAAGTTTACATTAAATCAAAAAACGGCTACGTAGTTCCATAAAGAAGGTTATTGTGTAGTTACTGTTAAAATTTCAGATCAATCCATGCAACGGTGTTCGAGTAATTCGTCCTCCCAGTTTGAAAAAAGTGGTTTCGAGAAAAACGCGTTTAAAGTATAGAACGAACACACAATGGGCCAGCAGACCTTTACAATGTTCTAAAATTCATAATTTCCGGAGTACAACAAATTTAAAGCTTTTCATGACGAATTCTATAGTTTTTGGGGTCACTGATTACAAATCTGTAGTCAGATTTTGAAAATTAAAAATTGCGGATCCAACATGGCGTTGCTCAGTGTTCAGTCATGACGCCTATATGATGCATTAGTGACACTCAAAGGGTTAAAAAAAAATTTTTTCGCCATAGGATCACCTGCCTATTGTTTCTACAATCCTAAAGTACATTTTAACAAAAAAAAAAATCGTTTTTTTTTGAAAATTCTAGAGTGGTGTTACATCTTAAGTTTTTTTTCAACGTTAATTTAGTCATTGTGCATCTAAAGTTATTATAATATCTCTAATATTACTCTTGAGTTTTGTGAATGCAGAGATTGCAATTATTGTTTTAGAATATAAAGACTGAAAACGTGTTGGTATTAATGACTTACATACACACACATATAAATACAAGAATACACAAGACATTACTGTGTCAATATTGAAATCAACAATTTGTATTGAACAATCGTAACACAATCGATTCCAATTCTAGGATTCAAAGCTATTCTCAGTACCTTTATGTGTGTGTATCAAATACTTATCTCTGTACACTTTACATGAATGTAAACTTGCATAACTTCTCATATCTGCTCTTTATGTAATTGTTATTTCGCCTGTCAAGTCAAGTAATTTATTGTTTCTTTTTCTTTTCTAAAATCCTTATTTCCAACGATACTGAAATCCACAACTTTTATTAACAATTAGAAAAAAAATTATTTTTTAACATGGGGAATTATAAAAAATTAATTTATTTAAAAGAATGTACGTCACGGCATAGAAATAAAGGTTAAAATAACTGAATTTGTGGGATCTTGTTATTTACAAAGAGTTGAAACTCACCTTCTTTATTGTTATCAGAGGAATTAAATAGAAAATCGAAAGAAAAGAGAAAATAGGTTAGGTTTTAGTTGAAATGCACCTCCATGAAGGTGGCGTCGAATCTCAGCGTCGAAAATTATTTTTCACAGGACCAAAAATGTCAAATTATTTTTTTAAAAAGATTTTTGGTGCAAATAATGCCTTGTAAAATACTTTTTAAGGTATTATGTGAATCCGAACTTTTTTTAAAAATGATTTGATATTTTTGGTCCCGTGAAATATAATTTTCGACGCTGAGCGTCGACGCCAACTTCATGGATGTTGAAATGCTTGTTTATTTAACGAACTTACGCACACAATGAGAATCCTTGACAATACACATTGATACACAAAAAGAACAATCAAATTATATTAATAATTACAAAATCATAAACAGAAGGGTTAAAAATTATAAAATTAACAAAGTTGAAAAGATTTAATTTCAATTATTACACATTTCAATGAATATTAATTTTAAATAAAATGGTTTATTCGCGTAATAGATGTTAGTTCATATCCTGAACCAAAATTAATTTCGAGGAATTATACTGTTATAGGAAATCGCTGAGATTTGGACATGTTACAAATCTTAAGGTCGAACCTTTAAGGGGTCTACCCACTTTAGACGCGCTAAAATGAAGGTTATTTTCAAGAATTTTTCTGATTGGTTTATATTACAAATATTGACATATAAGTTGTTAGACTAAAGAAATAAACTCCCAAAACACATGAAAAATTTTTGTTATTTGTTTTTGTAAATTTTATATGCATGAAAATGGTAGTTGAAACAGCTTTTATGGTATTTTTTTTATAGATACCAAAAAAAGGATTTTGCATGTTTCCTGAAAATGTGGATGGAAAAACCCAGGAACCAGATTGTCAAACATTTATTCTTTATGTTTGAATTTCGGTTTGAATACTAAATTTAAATGTTGAAATATTAAAGATGTGTAAAAATTATATAAATAGTAAATTCAATTAAAATAATATTAAGGGGACTTTCTGGTTTAGAATTGACAAAAAAGGAAGGTTTTAAAACTTTTATTGTAAGAACAGTATTAAAGAAATTGTAAAAACTATTTTTGGACATTGTAGCACATTGCGTAGAGAAAATTTAAAAAATATGTTTGAGTGTATTTAGTTCAATTTCATAGCTATAGGTGGCTCTTCCAAAAGATACCTTTTTTTGGTACGTTAGATTCCGGGCAACCTGTAATACATAAATTCAAGTTCCAAACGGGAATCTCTTCATAAGGATTTATTCTTGTGCCTAAACCTCAAAAACGACTTTTTTTAAAGGTTTTTTTATTTTTTATGTACATTTTTCTCAAAAACTCGCAAAAACGCCGTGTTTTTGGGTCAATTTACCTCCATATAAAAGCACAGGGGGTAGAAATATGAGTTTTTAGAGGTTTAGGCACCAGTTTTTTAAATAAAGAATCGAAAAATTTTTGGGATTTCAAAATCGGTTCAGTAGATTTCGAGAAAAGCTCTGTAGGGGAGAGCGGGGTAAAGCCGCTATGCGGTGCAAAGGCGTTTTTCGAAATATCTTCTTTCTTTCTAATCTATTACCATTTTCGTTAACAGTTTATTGTTAATACGATTAAAGCAATAGATTGGAAAAGAAAAAACTACAAAATATTAAATATATTAGGAAATATAACATTGAAGGTGTAATAACAAAAATATTTATAAATAAATGTTACATCAGCGGCTTTGCCCCGCTCTCCCCTACCAGTTTGAAAAATGAGTTTTCGAGAAAAACGCGTTCAAAGTTTTCATAACATAATTCATTGAGTCATGAATATCAAACAACTTTTTATTACAACAGAACTTCGTATCCCGCTGTTTTTGGGGTCGCTGATTACGAATTTGATGTCCGTTTTGGAAAATCCAAAATGGCGGATCCAATATGGCGGACGAAGAAATAAAAATTCAACCTGATTTGCTTAAAACTTGTTACTCGGGGGTTTTTGGGGTTTTAAGAATTATACCAAATAAAAATTCGGTGCCTAAAAATTCTGTTAATTAAAAGTTCTTTAAAAAAGAAATTCTGACGAATGTTAATTCGAAAAATGAAAATTTGTCTAAAAAATAATTATTTATTTCTTTACTTTTTAAGGGACCAATCTTAAAAAAAAATAATTTGACATTTTTGGTTCTGTGAAAAACAATTTTCGATGCTGAGCGTCGACGTCAACTTCATGGAGGTAAATATTTATTAAATTATTAATTTATTTTTGAATACAGATAGCAATATTTTATAATATAAATTTTAAAGTTAAAAAAGTAGTAAACAAATTTTTCGTTCATTTGAATTTGAACGTTCAAAATATGAGCCAAAAATTTTGAACGTTCAAATGAACAAAATATTTTTTTCAATCTATAAATTAATAACTTCTTTTTACATATTTAAAACAATATTTTGTAATAAAATTCAAACTTAAAGAAGTTACAAAAAAAATTTTGTTCATTTGAACGTTCAAAACTTTTGGCTCATTTCAAAACTTCAGATAATAATTTATTCATTATTATTTTTATTTAATTATTTGCATTCCCTTTGAAATTCTTTTTTTTCTGTTAATTGTGGAAATGACAAAGACCATTAAGTGATTTCAAGTGTACAAGATGAAATTCTTCCTTATGTACATAGTATATAGAACACTATTTTGCAATTTTCTACTTCCGTTTCTTTGTATTTTATTTTTATTTATTTGATAAAGTGATTTATTATTATAATTAATTTTCCAAAGCTAACAAGTATTCTTTCAAAAAAAAAAAAATAAATAAATAATAGCGAATTTTGCACTCAAACTTTATAAGTGAGAATATAATTAACATGGTAAATATGCTCCGTAGGTTTCTTCTTTGTAAAATACTTTTATAATTATACTTGATTGATGTTCTGTAAATTCTGAACAATTTGTTTATTACCTCTTTAAGTTCAAATTTTATTATAAAATATTTGTTCTTGTATCAAAAAACAAATTATTTTCCATTGCAGTAACAAATTTTAAAAAATTTGTAGACAAAAAAATGATTTCGTTAATTTGGACTTTTAGAACATTTTAATGGTTTAAAAATAATAGAATTTTTTGTTTAAAAAAATATTTCTTAAAATTTTTTGATAAATAAATGTTGTAAAAAATATTTTTCAGACAAGAATTTAGAAAATTTTTCATTTAAACAAATTTTTCTTTTAAAATGATTTTAATTAACGTTATTAAATAATGATTTAAATTTGTTCAACAAATTTTTGTTCAATTTGTCAAATATTTTATGAGAAAATTTAAGTAATAAATTTACATGTGAAATTCTCATGTAGAATTTTGATACTTTTCAATTTAAAGAGCACTGCCCGTATAATTAAATAAATAAATATTTATACCAGAAAGAAAAGTAATTGAATATAATTACAAATATAATGAGTACAATGAGAATTATGTTTCATCTTTTCTACTTTTGCTATACACAAATGAAAGTCATCCATATTTCATATTGTAATCAACAAACAAAAATTATTTATATAACTTCAATATGAAAAGATCTCCAATTCTCTAATCACAAATCTTTGTTTTGTAATTATACAAATTAACAATTATTTTTCCTTGTGCATTACCGGCAAAAGTAAACAAGTGTCTGATCATACTTAAAGGGTTGAAAAAATCGAACATACAATAAAAGTGAACAATTTTTCTATGAATTGTGAGAAATTTATGCCTGGTGAAAGGAAGCAAGATACATTGTGTATAATCTGTGTAACAGAAGGATGAAAATGTAACAATGGCAAGTGAATAAGATGAATAAAATAATAAAAAAAAGAAGAGGAAGAAAAAGCAGTACAGATCAAATACTTCAGACAAAAACAAGAAACCTAACCTTACGCTGTTGTTGATCTGTCTCCTTTTCAGGCGCGGTCACACGTCCTTGTTCTGAAAAAGGATCTTTACTCCGAAATCACGTTAGCAAGAAAGGAACACACTACACGCACAATTTGCATATATAATAAAATGATTTCTCAAAGGAAAAATGCAACTACTGAGCCCCGATAACGGGACCCTTCTGCCATGTTAAAAGACACAAACTGCACAGATTAGCACGCGCACACTCATTTCAATTCGAACTCGACGACTTTTACCACCTTGCACATCTCTTTTCTCTTCAGCAGCAATGTTGTTCTGCTTTACTACTACTACTACTATACTACTTCCCCTTACTTTCAGCTTTCAGTCTAAATTAATGCCTGACTCTTTCACTGAAGATAATTTTACTGACATCTACTGGTCTCACATTCAAGCACTGGTGCTTATCGTTTGCTGTTAACAAAGAAATACAAAACTTTTCTTGTTTAAATTTGGACTATTGGATGTAGTAAACTGTCACTTTTGAAAATATGTAATTGATTTTAGTAGTTCTATTTTATATTCTGTATTAATTTAATGATATTATCGTGGAAAACAAAAAAATTAGTAATCTTACAATAAGTGTAATTTGATGATTTATAAGGAAAATAAAGTTTACAATTTTATCATGATATTTTAGGTTATATTGAAACATAATGTAAATTGAAAGTTTTAAGAGTTTTAAAAGTTAAATAATATTAAGAAATGAAGTTAAATTTAGAGAAATAGTATTTCTGAAAATAATAGAAAGAGAGAGAGAGAGAGAGAGAAGATATTCATAAGTAACACATATTGAGAATGTAAACAGGAAAAATAATAGAAAGAGAAGGAAGATATAAATTCAAATAAAAAAGAATTATTAATTTAACTTAAATTTAGAGATATTTTTTAACAGAATAAAAAATTTATATAAATTATATTTTACATTTTTTAAATATTTATAAAATAAAATAATAAAAATTATTTTATTTAATTGCTAAAATTAATAATAATATGATAAATGTAGGAATGATAAAAAAAGGGAGAGTGGGAAATAATGCCGAAAAAACAAAAGAAGCATAGAAAAATGAGATCGACGAAATAATAGAAAATCAAAAAAGATTGGTGAGGAAAAAAATAAAGAACTTTGTTTTAAAAAAAGGGAGAAGTAGAACAGATTTACGCGAAAAAGAACAAAGGGAAGCAAAATGGGAGGAAATAAGAAATAGTAAGAACATGAGAGAATTTCGGAAATCTATCAACACACCCACATAGCACGACTTCTTGCTGGGAGGTTACTGTAACGATATCTGTAGGGTTTGTAAGGTTACCGTGTAAGCCTGCAGTAAACTTGAGGTCATCTTAAAACTTCCGCCTTACAGTAAGCTTACACAGTAAAGCTAAGGTAAGCTTACACAGTAAGGTCGTGGTAAGTTTACATGGTAAGGTTGTGGTAAGCTTACACGGTAAGGTTGTTGTAAGCTTCCCGTAAGGTTACTGTAAGGTTGCTGTAAGGTTACTGTTAATATAAAGTAATATGAAAATATATTAAAAATAATTATATTATATTATATATTATATTATAAATTTTTTTGTATAAAAAATTATATATTTGGTAAAGTACTTTATGAACCCCAATAGGGTTTGTCAAATAAAAGTTACTGCGCAGCCGTATGTGCCATAGAAAACTACTGCGCATAAATATTAAAAAATTTTATTTATTAACAACATTCTATGTTTACAGTAACCTTACATCAACCTTACAGTAACCTTAAAGGAAGCTTACAACTACCTTACCGTGTAAGCTTACCACAACTTTACCATGTAAACTTACCACGACCTTACTGTGTAAGCTTACTGTAAGGCGGAAGTTTTAAGATGACCTCAAGTTTACTGCAGGCTTACACGGTAACCTTACAAACCCTACAGATATCGTTACAGTAATCTCCCAGCAAGAAGTCGTGCTATGTGGGCAGTTAGAACTAGAAAAAAGAGAGGGATGAAAGGCGGAAATATTAGTAAAGAAAGATGGAAATCTCATTTTGAAAATCTCTTGGGGGTAGCAGCGGAAACAAATGACATAGAAAGAAATAGAAACAGAAATGAAATAATGGGAAATAATTTAGAAGATGAGGATGACAAAAACTTGAACAGCGATATTACTTTCGAAGAATTAGGAAAAATTATCATGAAAATAAAAAAAGGCAAAGCAGCTGGGGAAGATGGATTGACAGCGGAGTTTATAAAAAAAAAACTTAACAATGGAGGGATCTCTTTATTTGACGTAGGATATAAAAATTTTGGCAGCTATTATATGCACGAACCCAGATAACAAAATGCCTGCATAATTGCAGGCCGTGTGCCGGACCTCAGTCCGATTGATCGGACCAACGTGCCGGCACATAAGCAGCGCAATGTACGCGCCATTGCTGGCGATATCGCCCGCCCGCGGTCCGATCCATTAAAGTACAGAAAATGTTTTTTACTAAAATAAAAATTGAAACTGCGTCTATGTAGATACGTTTAATGATTATTTAAACAATTTCAGTAAAAAAATTACACGTGCTGATTAACATTTTGAAAATGTGCTCTGGTAACTTTTTTTATCAGATAATCAACCATCTCATTAATTAAATAGCTAAAAAAATAGTGTTCAAAAATATTTCGTTAGTAAAAAATGAGTTGTTTTCGGAATTTAATCACGGAAATGCATATATTTAATTCAGTATGATTATTTACAATGCTTAACTTAAAGTTAAATTATCTCACGCACGCAAGGGGAATCGAAACCGCGACCTAACGCAAACTAAACCTAATGCTTAACCAACTGATCTATCAACGCACTTGCTTTTATTTACAAGAATTCTGTCCTAAAAATGAACTATAAAATACTTTTATTTAAAATTATTGTTTTTCAAAATTTCATTTATTCAAATATTCTTCTTAGAATTAATTATTTTTATTATAAATAGATCAAACATTTTGAATATTATTATATAGATTGTAATAATTTTCAAGATATTCTATGATTATTTTTTGTGTTATTAAGAATATTCGTATAATCGCATGATTGTTAAATGCAATATATATTATATTCATTAAAATAATAAATTTTTCACTAATTATTAATTATATTTACGAATTCATCAAACTTAAGTAGCAAACAAGTTACAAAAGAAATTCTAAAATTATTCTTGTAAATTATATCGATGGCCCCTAAATGAAAACACGTTTTTCGCGAGTGCAGATAGAAAACACACTATTAAATAAAACAAATAGAAAACATCTTATTCAAAATGACAGTTGTTTGAAGGCTATGTTACAATTTTAATTAATGGTTATTTTTAAAGTATGAATGATACATTAAAATTTAAATTAATTTAAACGTTTATATTGTGTCAAACTAACGTTGTATCCTTAAATTATTTTATTTAGACATTTGATATTGGCTTAAAATAAAAACATAGAAAAGTTAAGAAAATTAGGTTACAAAATTTTCAGATGAGTTTTCTATTTTTTTTTTGTAAATAAGGGTGTTTTTTGTTTGCTCTCGCGAATAACGTGTTTTCATTTAGGAGCTATCGATATAAATTCTCAATGTAACATTAATAATTAAATCTACCTTTATTTTATTAATTCATTAATTTATTTCTTTGTTAAAGTAAGACAAAATAAATATTTCGAAGTCAAACTTATTAGCTTTATTAAAAGTTTTAATAGTTTTTTTTAAATTTATTCCATCCAATTTTCAATTTATTATTCAATTAATTCAATTCGTTTCATGAATTTTTATTTGTTTAATATTTAGTACAATTTTTAAAAAACTTTTCAGTTAATCGTTTAATTTTTTTAAGGATTTTCTTTTTTTCCCACACATCACATTATATTTCATAAACATTTCATAAATATTTCATTGAAAGATTTGAAATATTTCAATGCAAGGTTCATGAAATGTTGATGAAAACAGGAAAATGTCCGCCTATAAGAAATATTGCCGTGAAATTTTGCTGAAATATTACACATTAAGACTCCTGCAATATTACAAATGAAGACTCTGCAATATTCAAAAAATATTTCAAAGTTAGAAACTTTTCTAAAATATGAAATCAATCGTTATTTTCTAACATGTTCAACACCTTAGGATCCTTAGCATCGTTTAAGTTGGAATTTTTCTATAATATATTTTAATGAAATATTTCAGCAAAATTACACGGCAATATTACTTATAGGCGGACATTTCCCTAATTTCAGCAATATTTCAAGGACTTTACATTGGAATATTTCAAAATTTCAATGAAATATTTCAGAAATATTTAGAAAATATCATGTGCTGTGTGTGTTTATACGTTATTTTCTCATTTTGTTGTTAAGTTCCTTTATAATTTTTTATCATTATTTGCTCATTTAATAAATTTTATAGTTTTTCATAATTTTCTCATTTCTTAGAAATGTTGTCCCTTCTCTAAACTGAATAACTTTTTCCTTATATTATTCTTTTTTAATAGATTCTAGTCAGTTTTTTGCATTTTTTCCTGTATTTTTACAAATTTCCCAATCGTTCCTATATTTCAATAGTTTTTCGTTCTGTTATAACATTTTCTTTAATTTTTTAAAAATATTTCTGTAAATCATTTCAATTTTTTTTAATTTTCAGATTCTTTTTATATTCGTTTATAAATTCTTTTATTTTCTTACAACATTTTATTTTATACAATTTTTAACATTTCATAATTTTTTTAAAATTTAAAGCTGTTTAGTTTTTGTTTTGGGCATTTTTAAATATTTTAAGCTTTTTTCGTTCTTTAAAGCTTTGTTCTTATATTTTTTAAACTCCTTCATTTTATGAATAATCTCCTTAACTTTCTTATATTTTAAGAATTTTCTTTTCTTAACATTTCTATAGTGTGTTTTACAAAACTTAAGTTATTAGGATTTTTATACTTATTAAACTGCTTAATTTATTAAAAATTTGTTGGCTTATATTTTTCTCATCTTTTTGATAATTTACTTTACTTTTTAAATTTTTTATTCATGATTTTTTAGATATTTTAAAAAGTATTCTACATTTTTAAAAATTTGTGAATTATTTTTTAATAAATCTTGTTATTTTCTCTTATCCCTAGATTTATTCTTTTATTTATATTTTTATATATTTTGAACCATAAAAAAAATTATTGCAAACTTGTTTTGCTTATCACTACAAAATATAAAATATCAATAAAAATTAATTTATTTATAAATTATTTAATTTTATTAGTGAAAGTAATACTTTTTTTATTTATAATGAAGATTCAAAAACAGAAATTTAAACAAGCCTATTGGCAGATATATCCTGGACAAAAGATCCGGATAATATGTTAGGAATATTGCGAGCACGATGCTGGCACAGTCGGTCTTGTCATAAAGTAGGTGGCACAAAAGGTGCGTTACAGCAGGGACACGGTCCGCCGCTCGTTGTGCCTGTAACGTGCCAGACACGTTTGTTATCTGGGGAAAGATTGGGATCATGGCTAGAAAAGAAAAAAATAATAAAGGAGAGAAAAGATCTATTAGAGATCACGTTTTTGTACTGAATTCACTAATAAATAATAAAATTAAAAGGGAAAAGTGTAAATTATATGAAATTTTCGTAGACTTCCAGAAAGCTTTCGATACAGTTGACAGAGGGTTATTATTGCAAAAATTGGAGTAAAAGGGAGAATGTTGCAAATGATTAAGGGAATTTATATACTCTATTGAGGAATAAAATCTATCTATCTAATAATAATATGATGAAATTATATTTTATATTAAAGTAAATAAATATAGAAATATTATATTAGAGAAATCCCTGGACTGAGCTTATGAATGCTTCACTGGCTTATTTTTAAAAAATCTACCCCCACAACACTGAAACTTTCCTAAAGATTTCCTAAAGATTTATTTGAAATGTTTGGAATATTTAACTGCAATGTTTAGTGAAAATTGTGTTAAGATTTAAATGTTCAGGAAAGTTTCGGTGCTGGGGGGGGGGGGTAGTTTTAATATTATGTGAAACTAGATGAATTTCTGAGTTTATTGGTCATAATATTATCTTGTAAATTTTATTTCCTTTGCAATTATTATTAATTCAAAGTAGGAGGTTCACGAAGTGATTTCGTAATCTCAAATTTTGCACTTTTTTGGAAACGTTATTATTCAATTTTAAAATTCGAATTTTAAAATTTGTTAAGTAAAAAAATTTCAATTTTTCAAAGCTTATAACTTTTTTCTGGATGCTTCAAAAAATTTGGGGCTTTACACATATTTTAATATTGATATAATTTTACCTGATATGAAAATTTTCTGAGGGTATTTTGCTCCGTTTTGGAAATAATAAATTTGAAAATTTTTTAGTTAATTCTATGACTAAAGTTTAACATCTCTTTCTATTCTCATAAAAAAAGAGAGAATTGTGATATTTTTTGTAAACTTCAAGTCTTAGAATTAACCCTTTAATAAGACAAATTTTCAAATTTATTAATTTCTAAGCAAAAAAAGTTATTATTTTTCGCTTGAAAAATATTTTTATTTGTAATCGTTGATCATAAATGTGAACAACCCCGATTTAGTTTAATTTGAGACATGAAAATTGTTTGAAAAATTTTAAGGAATATTTTTGCAAACTTCGTTCAAAAAATGGTTCTGTATAAAGTTGTATCTAATTACAAAACAGGTAGAAGTAATATTTCAAAAAATAATAATCCCTAAACAATTTTTTATAGAGTATTTCATAGGTACATACATTTAGGATCCTATATAACAATCACTGAATTAATGACATGATTCCGATCACAAGATTAAATAACTTAAGAATATATAATAACACAAATATTCATTACACACTAACAGTGAAAAGCTCTTGTTTTTTCAGATGGACTTTAAGTATATATATATATAATAAATTCATTTACAAATTATTCACAAAAATTCATCTCTTTAATATGAGAAAAAGTCTCAATAAAGTTTTTGTTGAGCTTCATATTAATCAACCGTGTATATAATATTAGAATATTGATGAAAAATGCTAAAAATATGGCGATAATTCGATGTATTGAAAATGACAATTGTTTTTCGATGTTTTCAAATAAATGTGGCGAATTATTTGTTTAATTTATAGTCGATAATTTATAATAAGATACCTTAACTTTAATATGTATATATACAGGGTGTTCCAAAAGTATGGAAACTTGCAAATATCTCGAAAAGTACGCATTTTCGTGATACTTCTTTTTTCACTGTTGGGTCCCGGGACCAATTTTTTGGGTTCAAAAAAAATGTAGATCTTTTTTTGGGAACAACTTTTGTTTTGGATATTTTTTACGAAAATGCGTACTTTTCGAGATATTTGCAAGTTTCCATACTTTTGGAACACCCTGTATATATATATATATATGTATATATATGTGCATACACTTTGTGTATGATGAATGAACTTAAAGTTCGATTAACGAGATTTTTTCGAAAAAAACACATGATATATATTTAAATAGAAAACTTTGACAAAAACGTAGTCAAATTTTTATAAAGAATTTTTCGAAAATTTCTCACAATGTTTTGTTCATTTATATATACATATATATATATGTGTGTGTGTATATTGTACTCAAAACGATGTAATTGAAATTTTCAATAAATTTTACATTTCATTAACTCTCGCGGATTTTCACATCGACAAAGAGAATAAAAACTTTTAATTTTTAATTACTTTTTTTTACGATTTCCATGACTGAAACGTCTATGTTTGTGGTTGAATTTTCCACTGTGCGTCGATTTTTTTCCCTCAATGTGACCATTTGTAGTGTCTTTTTTTGAAACCCTGGAAATGTCGTTTTCTAACAGAAAGAAAATATAAATTTTCAGAAAATACATTCTTTCTCTAATGCAACAATTAAAAAAAAACAGTTTCCATGAATAATCCAAAAATTTTGATTTGGAATCTAATTTAAGAATTGAATACTTTTTTTGTCTTTCATTTTTCAGAAATACAGTCATTTTAAATACAGACTGGAAAAAGTAATTTAAAAAGTTTACCTGGGAATATAAGTTCTTCATTTGTTTTCAGAGCACCATTTCCTATGTCACTGGATTTTGCGTTACTTCCTTTGATTGGGATTTCTGGAGAAAATAAAGCTATTATTATTATTACGAATATCAATAAATAAGATTTGAAAAAAAATAATAATATTTTTAAATATTAAAATATCAAAATTTAGTGTGCTTTTACATGAGCGTTTCACGTGGCGTTGAAAGTAATTTGCGCATTTTTATAAAACGATATTTATTATTAATTATAATCATAATATATAAAATTACTATATCGAGTAATTATTTTATGATAAGATTAATCGAAATAATTAAAAAAAAACAAAAGAAATTGATTTGCTTTCATTCACTTGCACTATTTATCATGAACCATGAATAAACTTTGAGCTTCACACTCATTTTATATCCCTTATTCTTCAGCTTAACATATAATATTGCTAATATCTCAAATCTTATTTTTTAACTTGTCACGAACTTAATATATAATTTAGTGTAGAATATATTTAAATTTTTTTCTATGCATCACTAATTATATTATAAAGAAAGTTTGAAGTTTTTAATATGATTAAAATTACTTTACAATTTCTGAAAATAATACAATTTTACAAACTTCAATAGTAATTATTCAGAAAGTTTGTTATCAAATTTTCTAATTGAATCAGTCATTTCAAATTTCCATTTATCGGTTCTAGACACTTTGATTAATAATTTCAAGATAGAACCGAATACATTACAACTAACCCGATTTCAATTTATATGACAATTTATGTCATACAATATAGTTCATCAAATCAGTATGTTAAAATTAAACGAATTTATACATTTAGAAATATTTTTTGAATTATAGAAAAATTTCAATAATGAGTGAACGAATTTTTTAAATACAATGCGATCTTATCTCTTTGTATCAAAATGAAGAACAAGATTTTGTGGATGATAAAGAAATTTTTTTTCAGCAGGTTAAAAAGTTTTTTTTTTGGAAATGAAGAAAAAGAATAAAATTGACAATACTGCAGGGTGTCTACTAAAAATCTGAATTAAAATTCCAGGACTTTTTCAGGACTTTCCAGGACAAATTTCTTATTTTTCCAGGACATTAAATTGGATGACCTTAAGGAATAAAAAAATGTTTAGTTTAACTATTGTTTTCAGAAATTATTAAAAAAGTAATTAATTACTTAAGTAAATTTTTATTTTACTTATTTAATTAATTTTTTTTAACTTGATTGACAAAATTATAAATTTTTGAAAATTTAAAAGCAAAATATAAAAAATTCAAGGACAAAAATTAAAATTCCAGGACTTTCAAGGACATTCCAGGACATTTTTCAAATTCCAGGACATTTCCAGGACTTCCAGGACTAGTAGACACCCTGGATAGGAATCACTTTGAAATAAAGAATAAATTTTCATTTAGAATAAATAAATTCTAAATAAATAATTTTGAAATAAAAAAAATTTAATTAATTCTTTGAGGTTTAAAATAATTTTAAATAAATTTAACTATATATCCACAGTCCTTGAATTGACAACACGTCTTGAAAAATGAGAATATTTTCTAGACAATATATCATTCTTGAATATGAGATTAAAAAAAAAAAAAAAATCTTTTATTATAGTCGTCTGTAAAATAGCTCATGAAGACAATGCACTTTATACTAATATAAAATAATGATTGTTCTAGTGATTTCCTAACGTTTTGTGGCAAATAAAATATTCGAGGTCAAAGATCATTGGCGTATATAACTTGTCAATCATTAGCCAAAGAGAATTAAATTTTATCATTTATGTGCGGTGGCGCCTCGTAAATGATAGCAGTAATTAAAACGCTCGTGTGAAAGGACACTCACGTTTAATGGGGGAATTTGATCGTTCTGGTGAAACGCTTTTCGAGCTGATTGGAGAATAAAAGGCCAATTCCCCATCTGTTCCAAAATTGACCGGCGAATAATAATTTTCTTGTCCATCGAGGGCTTCAACCCCATGATTGTTGCCTGAGTTTTCGGGCGTTACGATCACTTTTGATTTCTGAGAAAATTTTTTCTATTATTCACTCTTATTTTTTTAGTTCTTTTTTTTCTCTTTGCATCATTAAAAAAATCTCTAAATCTATAGATATTTCTTGAGATTTTTGAAACTGTTTTTTTTTTATTTAATTAATTTTTCTGGTAATTTATCTTTTTTTTCAATTTTATGGTAAATTAGTTTTAAATTTATTATGTTTTATTTTTTTTTTTATTGTTTTTTCTTAGTTTATTTATTTGTATTTATTTAAATTGTAATATATTTTTCTTTCCCCCCGACTTATAAAAAATCAAAAGTTATCAATTTTTTACCTCATCAGAAATTGGTTTCTCCTTTTGTTCTGATTGTTCAGAATTTTGTAGTTGAATTAGTTTCAAGTCTTTTTTTGCATCCGCCATAAGTTCTTTTGCTTCTGTTATAGAAACTTCATCCTCGAAACTTGCGTCTGTTGCATCACTCAACGATAATGCATCGGGCTGAAAAAATGACAAACTACTGAAAAACCATCTTTGGCATAATAATTATTTAATTATAGGATTTACTATTTTTTTTTTTTTTTTTTTTAAATAAACTGTTCGTTTTTTTTCGGAGATTATTGAAAAAAGTATATGTATAATTTAAAACGATTATTTAATACGATAAGTCGATAGGAAAATTAATTTTTTTAGTCTTTAATTATCTTTAATTTTCATTTAGTAAACTTTGTACCATCTCATTTACATTTTTCTTTTCACTAATATTTCAATATGCAATCCGTCTTCGTAATCTCATATATACAATATTTTAAATAAATCATATTAACACTACTTCTAATTTGTAATTTTTTAATCTTACAAGTCGATAATTTTAATTATATTAAATATAAATTTTTTAAAAAAATATGAAAAAAAATTTTTTTATTTTTTTTTTAGTAAATAATGAAAAATTTTTTTTTAAATTTCATGTTAGTGTGAATTAGATATTTTAATATTAATAATTATTATTTGAGGCGTCAAATGACTCATTACCTCATATAACAAACTATTTTTTTTTAATATACTAAAAATATAAGTGAAGCAGACTGCGTATCAAAGAGTAACCAGGCTATCTGTCCAAGAAGGGTCAAGTCTCAAGGTTTTCTTGTTATAAGTTTACGAGTTGCATATATTATTAAATATGCAAGACCTTAAATCCATCAAGCTTGCGCTCATGACGAGTTTATTCAATAATAAATATTTAAATGAACTTGATTTTATTCATTCTTCTTTTCAAATTAATTTCTTTTAATCAAATGCAATTATAGTTCTCATCGATCCAATAGAGAATTAAAAGAAGGAAAGAAATATCAAATAAGTAACTGATAATCTTTTACACAGTTAAAAAAATGAATAAATAATAAAAAATAAGAATAGAATAATAATAATAAATATAAAAAAAATATATTTCTCTTTTTTTCAGAAAAATCGTAAATAAATAACTCACATTGAAATCTGGATCATCAATGCTTTTTTCAAGAGCTAAACGTTCAATTTGAGATGTGAGAGTTTCATCCTCGGATTCACTACCATCATCGTCATCATCAGTCGAAGCAGCCTCAACCTCAAAAAATTTACGTTTCGAATCAGAACGATTAGGACTGTTGGTCGATTCAATTGTTGAATTCTCTTCAATTGATACTGGCACCTGAAAAGAAAAAAAAAATCTATAGCCAATTTATTGAAATTCAAAATAATAAAATCATATTGCATTGGAGAATTTTGAAATTTTCCTTACAAAACACTAATTTCATTATTTTGAAAAAATTCATTTAAAAATGAAACAAAATTCGTTTAACTTTTATATAAAGTTTCAATTATTGTCATTGCTATTAATTAAAGTTAGCATGAATGAAAAGAAAATTTCAAAATTGTCGCACATGATTAAAAGATTCGTTATCAGCATTTTACATGCGAACTTATAATTATGATACTCTCTTCAGACAAACTGGTAGACTTCAAATTCTTATCAAACTCTAACCCAGCTCTATTTTTATCAAGAACTACAAGATAGATGTTTGATATAAAAAAAAAAAAAAATGCCAATTTTCCACATGTCAGGAATAATAATTTCTTGATCGTCTACGATTATTATTATTTCCATATATCTGGATTTATTACATTTATACATAAAACGAAACAACTACAAGAAAATCTCAAGACAAAACAAATGACAAAATTTTTAATTAACAAACTTAAATAACTAATAACTAAAAGAAGAACAAATATTAAACAAATTATTATAGAGAAAAAAAAGAATCAGCTTCGATTTTAAAACAACTTATCTCCTCCCTCTTATTGCTTTGTCATTAATCCAAAATTGTGTGTAATCGTCAATGATCCACGAAAATCTAGATAAGTCCACTCATTCTTCTTATTGGAATTGTTTCCTGATTTGAATCTTCCTAAAATGAACTGATTTGTTTTGAAGACAAATGTGTTAAAGTCAAAAAAAAAATCACTATGATACTCACTAGATCGAAATTGTTGGAAACCTGGATTCTTGTCGGAGGCGGCGATGGTGAATTCCTGTAGCCATCGAGACATGAGAGAGTGGACAGTGTCAACTGGATCGACTTTATTAGACTCTTCCTGGCATCGTTCTTTGCCACCACCTTGTCCTATACACCCATCACCACGATTTATCGAGCTTTTTGTTTTTTCATTTGTTCGGAAACATTCAAGGACTTAAAGATTCCTGATGGTAGATTCGACGTCGCATGCGAGATTGTCGTTAGTGTTTTATTTTAATTTTTTTTTTTTTTTTTTTTTTTTCTTTTAAAAAGTAGTCTAATCACACGAATTTCAATAAATATGACATGCTCGCATCATATATACAAATAATATTCGATCTTACCTGATCTGTTATCTCTTTTTGGATACGCATACTCTTCAAACCATTATTTTTTATTGTCCTCAGCTGCCTTCTGCGCTTTTGAACGTATTTTACCTGAAATAATTAAAAAAAATTTTTTTTTATAAATAATTACAATAAAACAATTTAAATACAACATAACTTAAAATTTAACAAATCATCGTTTCTCAAAGAGAAATTTTTAATATTTTATTCTAAATGCAACTTTTAATCGATTCAAATTGTTGAAAATAAAACGATGGAAAAATTTATGATCAACAATTAGAAAACAAATTATTTTTTAGGGCAGGAAATTATAAAATTTTTTGTCTAAAAACTGTTTTTTTTTTTTTACAATTTGTTGATCAATAGAAATTGCAAAAAATATCTTTTAGACAAAAATTCATAGAATTTTTCATTCGAAAAACAAATATTTCATTAAAAGTGGTTAATTATAAACGTTGTGAATTTCAGCATCGTTATAATATTAAAAAAAAAATTTTTTTATTTCAAAAAAACGAAAATGTGAAATTGGATATAATTTTTGTCTTAAATGTCTGTTTGATTTTTCCGTATATAATTTTTTAGTTTTCAAATTATAAAAAATCAAAAAACGAAAATGTAAAAATCGACATAATTTTTGTCTTAAATGTCCGTCTGTTTTTTCCTTATATAATGTTTTAATTTCCAAATTATAAAAAATTAAAAAATCACGAAAAACGAGAATTTAAAAATGGACATAATTTTTGTTTTGATTGTCAGTTGATATATTTAAAAAAAATTTAAATAATAATTTTAAGAATTTTTAATAAAATAATAATAATAATTTCTTACTATTCCACTGGGCTGAATTAGTGGATATCCACAGACAAAAGCACCTACGTTAAGTGCAATCCTTACTGCTCGTAATAAAATTAGTCCAGGTAAAAAGAGGATCCATGGAAGCGGCCTCACAAGTTCGACTTCACCGAATGTTTTTCCATTTTCATCTAAAGAGAAAATATGTAATAATTTTAACAAAAATATTTCCAGTAAAAAAAATTCGATATTTTCCATTCTCTTAGATTTGTAAAAAAAGCATACTTTAAACTGCAGCACAATTTTTCTTGTAACTCGGTATTTATAATTTAATTGATTTATCAAAATTGAATGAATTTAGTAAAAAATTTGAAATTTTTATCAATTTAAGAATTCAATAAATTTTCTAACACATGAGGTTTTTAAATACAAAAAAAAAATAATTTAATAAAATTAATGAAAAAATTGATTAAACCTGACGAAGCTTCTTGAACGGGAAGGCTCCATTGGACTGATTTTTCAACCACCCATAAAACACGATCTATCAATTTTAAAGTAGTTTGTCCAAGAGGTATCTTCGCAAATGATTCCATACTAGAAATTATTGTATTTCCAACAGTGCATTCGGTAATTTTTGAAAATTTCTGTACAAAAGAAAAAAAGATTTTTTTTTTCTTTTTAAAAAAATTTTTTTTTAAATTTAATTTTATTAAAATTTTTTTAACGAGAAGAATAAAATTAATCTAATATCTGTACATGAAAATTCACCTGAAATTAAATTTTATTTTCTAATATTAAAATACATTTTGAGAATTATATTTCACAAATGTGAGAAAGGAAATTTTTGAAAATAAGGAAAACTTTTCAACACCTTGCTAAATTAAGTGTCTGTTTATAAAGAACTAGTGAGTCAGTGATAAATAAACAATAAGAAAAGGGGCGTCGATAATGTATATCTTAAAGGCACGACCTCGTCGTATCACCGTAATGCCAAGTCCCATAACAGCGCGTAAAAAAAAAAATTATGCAAAATTTTACAAAAAAAGAAAATATTTCTAATAGAGTTTTTGACCTTTAAATTCGATTTCATTCTAAGGATAAAATTCTACTATTATTAAATTAAATAATAATTTAATTACTTAATAATAATTCAATTTTAAATTGAATGAAAATTTAAATTAAAATTATAAACTATAAATTATGGAATTTTTTTTAATTAAATGATTTCTATTATTTTGGTAACAATATGTTAATATTCTCTTATTTTATACAATAAATTAGATTTTTATTGTCATTTCTTTGTTAATTAGTTTCTCTGTCAATTTCTTATCATTATTGAGATGTTTACTGGTAGTTGTTATCATATTTCTCTTTTACCCGTAGTCCAGGTCCTATTGACCGATCCTCGTATCTTTAATAAAATATTTTTCACGATGAAGAAAAACCGAACATATTTTTAAAATTATTTTTCTAAACTCAAATTGATTATATCATCTGAATAAAAATTCATCTAAAATCGAATTTTATTTTTATTAATTTCATTAAATTAAAATTTAAATTGAATGAATGTATAAATTTTTCTTTTCATTCTCCAATTTCTTTTTCTCACAGATAGTAAATTGTATTTTCAATTATAATTTTCACATAAACTATTTTTATTTGAAAACAAAATTTGCGTATCCATAAATTATTTTTATAATTTACTCGATTCATTTATCAATTCTATATATTAAATAATTCACACAATTTATTGCAATAATATTTTGAATTATTCTCGCGCCTGTTTTTGAACCCAAAGGTTAAACGAAGATCAATTCAGATGTTTACAGATGAGTAAGAAAAGTAATAATTTTCAAGTTCTTATGAATTTACCTCAATAAAATTTTCTTCGCTCAATCATTAAATTTTATATTTATTGAAAAATCTACACAATATTAATAAAAATTAAATCAATTAAAAAAAATATTTTTTAAAAATTTAACTGTTCAAAATACGCTCTTTTTGAATCTATTTTTCAAAAAATTACTTAATGCTGATTCAAAATTATAAAAATTAATAATTAAGCATTTAAGTTAAATCGTTAAAATTATTAGTTCGTATATAAAAATTTATTTGAAATTAAAAAAAAAAAAATATTGTTCACGTGAAATTCAAAATTGGAAAATATTACTTACAAATCTTTGGACACTTTTAATGGTAAATTTCTTGAGTTCTTGAACAAACACTGACACTTGAAATGCGAAAGCAAATTACAGACAATCCATCAAGTCGCCCGACGACGTGAAACTGAAAGTAAAGCTTTTACACTTTGAGAGATCAGGGACGTCACTTAATCATTTTGTTGCCCGCAAATTTTTCTTTCAAAACATACCAGAAATACCCTGCAATAAAAAATTAGCGTTAATTAATATTCAATTTTTAACATTTATAAATTATTTTTTCATCTCAAATCACAAGAAAATGAATTAAATTCTCTATTTTCAAATGTCATCACATAAATACTGGAAAAAATGAACTGAATTTCCGAAAAAGAATTATTCATTTACTTATTTATTAATTAACAGTTAAATCGTAAATTAATCATTCTTATTTCAATGTAACTTTAAAATTAATTATAAGGCGCTAGAAAATTACGACCTTATTTATTATTATTTTTTTTTACTTTCATTGTGACTTTATTCAATGTTGAATTAGATACATCGTCAATTAAAAACTTGAATTATTCTATCGCTCTCGCTTTCATCGCACAAAGGTCACAATATCGACCTTGTTACACTGGCCCAATAAAAGCTATAGGTATATAATATTTATATATATGTATATGAAATTTTTATTTTTTTCGCATGAAGAAAATGTTTTAAAAAAATAAATAAAATGAAAAAATAATTCAACCAGCGTAACAGTTTACTTTGTAGATTTCTTAGGGCAAACAAAACAAGTTTATAACGTTGACGAAGTCATTCAAATGGAAATCCATTTTCTAGTTACAACAAAGAATTTGAGATACGCTATTGTTTCTATATATAGAATTTTCCCCCATTTTTTTTTCTCCCCCAGATTTTTTTTCTTATATGTTATATATATATATATAATATTACATTCGTTTAAATGCTACAATTTTTAAACTTTTCACAGAATATTTTTTATCAACAGTTTGAAATTCTTTTCAATAATAATCATCTCAGTAATCCATAAGGTCACTTTCACTCCAAACCATTGATCTTGAGAATGCGACACTACAGTGGTGTAAAATTTTTTCAAATTTGAAAATAAAATGCACTAAATGTTTTTTCTTTTCAAACTTTAGCATTAAAAAACATGTTTATCTCTATAAAAACTTTTTTTAAACTTTATAAATTATTTGAATTTTTTTATTAAACATTTAACACAAGTTTCTTTGTAATTTAAAATTCTTTTATATTGAGAATATTATATTTAAAAAAATTTAATTAATTAATAATTTAAAAATTTTATAACATTTTATATTCTAGATTAAAATTTTTTTATTAGATATCGAAAAAAAACAGTGCATTTTGATTTTTAAAATTATAAACATATTTTAAACCATTGTAATGTGACACAAGACACTAATATTAAAATAATTACATCATTGTTGCATGTGATCAACATTTATTTTTTCATCTCGTGAGATTTTTGAAAAATTCTCAATGACAACCTCGCCTTCTCAAGGGTCAAAATTCAGAGCACTCGTGGACCTAATAATTTTTTTGTTTTTTTTTTGAATTCTAGTTTTTGGAGGAGAAAACTAATTTCTGATATCCTTAAGGATCATTCCATTATTTTCCATATTTTGTAATTATTGATTATTTTATTTGTAAAAACTAGGCCTTTTTTGAGAAAGAGATTTATCAATATTTGACTATACAATATTTAAGTTTAAAAAATTATTATGAAAGTCTTTAAGAAAGTTTATTAATTGTCTATATAGAAGAGCTTTATGAAATATTTATAAAACATTTAAATTTTAAAATTTGAGCTATCAAAAATTTTATTGAAGAATTAAAAACAGATTTTATTTATTTAATTCACATTCGAACTATAAACTTGATGTTTTTCTTTTAAATATAAGAAGTGAAAAATAAAAATAAATGGAATGGTCCAAAAGTGAAAATGAAATAGTCAAGCTATAATTGCAGATTTACAATTAGTTAACACGGCCCTTAGAGTGTAACAGCTTCACGTAGAATCGAAAAAAAAGAATTATATAATTTACATTTATAAAATATGTGATTTTTTTTCTTTGAGTAAAACTTCTCACTATCAATGAGATTAAATGACAAAAGTGTCCTGTGTTCAAATTATGAATAAATAGAAGAAAAAAAAATATTCTAAAAATGTAGCGCACTAAAAATTGCAAATATCAATCATGCTCGATTCGTTCAGCAAATCATATTTAGAACCAAAACTAAAAACTTTATTTTACAAGATGATAGTATCGATACAAAGGTATATTAAAAAAGATTAACACTCGCACATTTAAACACAATAAGAATTTAGAAAACACTCCACTACATTTTTTCTTTTTTTTTTGCATTCAATTATTTTGTCGTCCTTAAATATTAAGTCATCGATTGCAATTAAACAGAAAATATTAATCAAAATATAACTTTTCTTTTCGAGTGCTTTGGACTTCAATAAAGAAGTTATTAGTTGACAAAAAAAAAAATTTATTTTTTTTCGTCGAATTTCTTTTTTAGCGTATATGGCGTTTTTTCTTTTCTTTTCGATAAATCAAACAAAATTTTCGTGGAGATTCAAGACAAAAATCAATAATAAACTTTGTAACAATAATATTGAGAAAGAGAAAAAAAAATACGCACAAACGCTTAATAGTGAGCTATGTAAAAATAGCGGACTAATAATGCAAGGTGTACTGATACTAGCGCAGAGGCATAGTGTTTTTTTTAAACATTCTTGTCTTAATTACTTCTGTTTCATGAAAATTTGAATTTTTTTTTCTTTTAAACACTATAGTTAATATTCTTCCTCGTCATCATGTCCGTGTCCCTCTAGCTCTTCAGGTGGTGCGAAACCATCCTAAAAATACGAAAATGTATTTTAAAATTTTATCCGTTTTTATAAAATTTCAATTGCAACAAATTCGATTTCATTTTGAATATCAAAGCGAAGAATTATTTTTTCAATTCAAAAATATTGAAACTTTTTAAATATTTTACTTCTTTATAATTTTAAATTCAAAATGTTTAAACCTGAAAAATATACTTTTAAAAAATGCTTCAATTTTTATAATATAAGTAGTATTTTTTATAAATATAAAAACTATTTTTTTTATATTTAAATTTCGAAATTCTCTACTCTATATTTTTAATATAAAAAACAAGTTTCGAATAAAATTCATAATTAATTAGGTTTTAAAAAGAATATATTTTTTTGAAGATAATTATAGGACGAAAACAAACAAATCATGCTCATATGACAAACAACAAAAAGTAAGCAACACAAAAGCGTAAATCAAAAACTAAACATTAAATAACATAAAAAACATAAAATTTTATCATAAAAACTCAAAATATTTTTTTAAGCAAATTAAATTTTAGTAAATAAATCTGTAAAGTGTATAAATCTTGATTTCCCTTTTTGTAATTTTAAAGAGTTTTGTTTCAACATATGTTGTAATGAAAAAAATTGCCCTGCTTTTGCTTATAATTCAGAAACATTATAAAAAAAAATCGTTACCTAGTATATTTTTATAAAATATCAAATTTTTTTTTGAAAATTCAGATAAATTAATTTGAACAATCCCAAGAATTCAAATACTACGAACAAAAACATAAAAAAAAAAAAATTTGCCAAATAATGTTACCTTTATTTTTTTTTTTATATATATAAACAGAAAAAAGACAATTGAGTAGTATTTAAAACGTCTGATCATCACACTCCTGTCCAATTCCATCGTCCTGAAAACATTATATTTTCGAGAAACTTTTAAAAACGAAAATTTTCTCCAACTCAATTGACTCTCTGATGAATCATTTTTCATAAAAATATAGTTTTAAATAATTATAATTTAATATAATTTTTCCGCATTATTTAATAATTACAATTTTTCAAATAAAAAATAACATAATTAAAAAAAAATTTTTTTCAACGAAACAATTTTTTTTATCTTCTTGATAAACGCATTTATTAATGCGTCTAATTTAAAAATATAAGCTAATTGTAAAGACGGAAATAATTGAGCTGCCGGATCAAAGAAGGGCACATAACCCATTTAAAATACATTAGTTATGTGCCCTTCTTTGATCCGGCAGCTCAATTATTTATAAATATTAGTTTAGCAACCTTAACACATATAGCATAAATCTAAAGCTGCAATACTTAATTAGATTAACTTCGTATTAAAGTATATATAGGTATATGTAAATAATACATTATTTACAAAAGCAAAAAAAATTGGGACAATTAAAATATTTTTAAAAAAAGTGAAAAATGTTTTTTGTATAATTTATGAAATAAAAAAATAAATAAATTTTTACCTCAGTTGCATAAAGAACATCTAGAATTTTTCGCACAATTGGAGAGGGTTCTTCACTTTCTGGTTCTTGGCACATAAGTTCGATTTCTCTCAGCTTTCCAAAGTAAAAGTCTCTCTCCTTTTCGAGACCATCAACAGTCATTTTCAATTCCATTACCTAAGATAAATGTCAAACAAATTAAATTAAAAATCACATTATTCACCATAATCTTGTTAATTATGCAAGTTAGAATATTTTGTGTTCCTTAAGTGTACATTTTTTAATTTCAAAATATTTTACATTAAATTTTGTATAATATAGTTTTTTCATTTTTTATTAAAAAAAAATTTAAAAAGATAATTAATTTTTATTGAGAAATAATATAATTTATTAAAAATTGTATAAAAAGAAAATATTACCTGTGAACTAAGTTCATCTACTTTCCCCGTATCTCCACGATTTCCAACTGTTCCAGTCTTTGGTACAGGACGACTTGTTGGTACTTTATTCACTGTAAATTTATTGAAAAAATAAATTATTGATAACAATAATAATTATTGAGTAAAATCAAATACCAATAATGCTTAAAGAAATAATAAATATTAAGCTACATATTACCAATAATTTTACTAATACCAATTATTATAAAAATATATTATTCTATACATTAACATGAAAGAAAATAAATGAAAATGTGTTTTCAGTGCATAAACAATTAAATTACCTAACTACGATATAGTAAAAAAATTTGAATATTTTTAAAGACATAACATTAATATAAAAATTAATATTTATAATATATTGTACAGAAGATAACATGCAGAAGTTATGATGATTTAGTTTATATATAAATTGTGAAAATTAGAATTTATTCCAGAGGATTGACCAGTCACCTTAAATTTTAGTTAGCAAATCATTTTAATGAGAAATATTAATACAAATTTTATGATTATTAATTTATAACTACCCACAGGACAGAAAAGGTTCATACTCATTAAAAAATTATCAGGCATAAAGAACGGAAAGTTTTTTTTGTAATAAAAAAAAAATAAAACAGTTTAAAAAAATAAAAATATTAATTACAAGATCGGCCTACGGACTTCATGATAGGCACATGAATTGGAGACGGTGGTCCCTCACCTATGAGCATAAATTCAATTTTGTGTTAATAAAATTACAAAAACAAATCAAGTAAAAAAAAAAAAACAGTCCCGTTAAATATTTTAAAAAGCCCAAAAACTGATAAACACGATAATAATTAAATTAACTTCAACTTTTTAAATAGAAAATAATAATTATAACAATACTTAAACAATATAAATAAATAATGAAGTAAAATGAAAAATTTAATAAATCTCATCAAAGAAAATTAATCTACTAAATTTTAGTAAATTAAAAAAAGTATCAAAAATTCACGTCTGTGCAAAGTTAATTTTCACGTATACTAAAAAAAAATTAAGTAAATGTTAATTAAAAAAAAAAATTGTGTTAAATGCGCGAAATTCATAGGCACCCAAACAAGAGCGTTTGTTTAAAAAAAAACAAAAAAACAAGGATCATGGATTATAAGGGATGTGTACCAGTTCGAGAGGCAGGTTTAGCTGATATTTCACGAGGGGTTGTTGTTCTTTTGACAATTCCAGTACCACGTGGTGCATTATGACCACCGCTACCCATTGCTTCTCCTCCTCTCATTGCAAGTGCATCATAGGATTCTGATCCTGCATTATTTGCGTCAAAAAACTTCTTAAACCACTGCAAAAACTCAAAGTTGTCTTGGAATCGCCCTTTCACCAGCTTATCGATTGGTACAATCTGTAAATTATAGGTGAGAGGAACAAATACAGAAGAAAATAAAATAAAAAAATTTTTTCGAAAATAATTCCCCCATATACATATAATGAAATACTTGGAGAGGATTTATAAACTAAAAATAATTTATCGTTCAATAAATTATAATAACTAATTTCTTGAAAAATGGTAAATTCACTTCAATTTTTCAAAAAGAATTTGAATTGTTATCTTACTTGCACTGGGGTTCGAATGTTTTTCATCAGGGTAACGGCAAAGGAAACAAAGAATTCGAAATAATAAAAATAGAGAAAATATATAAAATTAACGAATCTTTATAACTTTCTTTTATGAAATAAATTTAGATATATATTTACATAAAATAAAGTCAATGGAAAATATTTGAAAACTAATGATATGAACCATATTCTTTGATTTTCTAATCTAAGTGAGATAACTTTTCTAAGATTTTCTTTGCAATAAGCAACTATTTTTACAGTACGCTGTGTAATTTAACTAATATAATTCCATTAAAGATTATATCTTGAAACAAGAAAATACATTTTTTTAATATAGATAAATAATTTTTGAAGTTACAGCAAATTAATATTGTATGTTTATTAAAATTTAATTTTGAAAGAATTTTTATTTATAATTTCATTCACATTTTGAATTTTTGGGATAGAACCTTGTACCAATTTTGAACAAATAAAAAGAATTTATTTTTAATATAAATTAAAATTAAACAATTTTTTATATTATTTTTTTCAAATTAAAAAACAGAATATTCTTTAAAAAAATTTTCACTTTTTTTCCAAATTTAGAAAATATAAATTATTTTTCTTTTTTAAACTCTAATATATCGTTACTACGTTACATACACTTAAAAATTGCATCGATTTATTTATTTTTTAATTATGCGACTTGATTTTTTTAAAATTAAATTTACCTCTGTAACTTGATATTTTTATGGAATTTTTATGCTTTATAAATAAAGAAACTCTCAACGAGAAAGCAAAGTGTTCGTGAAATGAACACAAAAATTCATACTAAAATTTTGGTTAGCGTTTTTTTGTATTGAATTTTATAGTTAATGAATAATATGAATAAAAAAACGATCAAAAGGCAGTGGTAGAATAAAATTCTACTTAATTTATTGTCAATGAATAATAAGTAGCAATAGAGAATAAATAGCAAAAATATTAAATTAAATTTTAAAGTTACTTTTACTGGTTTTTTAATTTGAATGATTAATATATATAAATGAAATTTTTAATTCTTTAATTTATGCTCAAAATAGTTTTTTTTCAAATTATTTGTTCAAAATAAAATTATGAGAATGCCCTATTCTTGAAAATTCGAAAATCTTTTGTAATTTGTATATAAGTCTAAGAAATTATTTTTTCTTTCGAATTTAGATGACAAACTAAATTTTTGTCACTGATAAACGTAATTTTCAGTTTCTCGATTAATCTCCCAAATGAAAAAAAAGAGATTGTGCAAAAAAAGTCTGTACATAAATCTATATTCTAAAATATTGTTTGCATATTTTGAAAAATTGTGAAAACAAGAATATAGATCTACAAGATAAATAAAATTGTGATATAAAACAAATGCATTTTTTTTTGTACAGTGAACTATTAAATATTATATATCATGCGACAATGAAATCAATTTGAGTCTTTTTTTAAAAAAAAAAGTACCCTGTTGATGCATTGAAACTCTGCTTTTTGGTAGCATTTGAGAAGGTTTCGGCTGAGTTGGTAGAGGAACCAACTGTGGGTTCGAAAGATTATGATTTCCACCCATAAATGAACCCAATTGAATGTAACCGCGAGCACCCAACGCGTCGTACTCTCGGCCGTCATAATTTGCGTCAAAAAACTTCTTAAACCATTGGAGAAATTCAAAGTTGTCTTGAAATCGACCTTTTATCAGTTTGTCCACTGGTATCACCTTAAATTAGTTTAGTTTTGCACTCGAATTAAATATTTAATTCACTTTAAATAGTTTAAAAAAAAAAAATTATTCAAATTTTAAAGCTAAATTGTGTGGTTAGCGACCTTGAAAACCTGAAATTTACCATTAATTTTTATTTTTAATCTCGAAATCATTTAACTTTCAAATGAACCATGAATTTTAAAATTAAATTTTTTTTCATTGATTAATAAAAAAACTATTACAAATTAAAAAAAAAAATCCGAGTTTTTATGTATGTATACAAAATATTAGAAAATTAATAAAATTTATATTTTATGAAAAATTGAGAAACATTTACATTTATTTAAAATTAATTTACGGACTTATTTTAAATCCCTTCATCTAAAAAAGAATTATTTTTAATAATAATAAATTAACTATTTTGTTATTTTTTTTCGATGAAAATAAGATTTTTTATCATTGAGAAAGAATAAATTAATACAAAATTCTTTTCTCTTCTAGAAAATACAATTAACATTTAAATATAATTATATTATATATATATATATATATATATATATATAAAAATTTAAAACTCTCCAAACATTTGTCATCGAGTGGTTATTGTGTTAATTGAATATAAAATTTTGTTTGTAAATAAAAGACATACCTTATCTACATTCATCTTTTTAAAGCCACCTTGGAGTATTTTGAAATTTTGTATGTATTCGTGTTCTAAATTGGTTCTGTATTTAACTCGTTTGAGCGGAACGCTTCCAGGGAAAAGCATGTCCATAAATTGGCAGTACGCTGCGCCGGTACAGAGTTCCTCGATTTTGGTAAATGATGACTGAAGGCAATCATTGACCCATGCTAGCATATCATGTCGACTGAGATTCTCCGTCGTTACATTTGTCGCATAAACGTTTACAGCCATCCTGATTTCTTTATTTGATAATTATCAGTCACTTTAGAAAACAAAAATACCGTTTATTAATTTCGATGTCTTTAGTCGAATATAATATATATATATATATATATATGTACACGAGGGAAAAAAAAATCTTACAAAGAATCACTTCTAACCTCACAAAGTGTGAAACAAAAATTGACCTAAGAAGCAAATAATGGAAACCTCAATAATATTTAACATCTAAAAACGTGGTAAGAAATCTATTTACCTTTTCTAGAACACGGTAACTCTAAGAAAATGATCTTAAAAGTCAATTTGTTAGAGGTTGTTAGTGAAGAATTTTATTTATAAAACTTGAATGATTATAAGAAAGCGTGTCTCGAAATAAGATGAATCGTAATAAAAATAACTAAAATACAATGAAAAACTCACCAAATTTTTGCAAAAATGCCGCTCACACCACGGGAGTGGTTTCCGCACGTAAAATGACAAATGTGCCTAGAACGTTTAAAAAGCGTATACAACGGAAATTTCTAACGGTTTCTAAATATATGATTGGGTTAGACGTCCATTGATGAAAAACAAATATTTATATCAATAATTGGAAAATACTTGGGTTTTAATTTTATAATAACTAGTTTTAGTTTAAAGGAGTAATAAAAACTTGTTGAACGTGAATAATCAATTTTTTCATAAACTGTCAAACATGTGAAAAACGAACCAACGTAGCCATATTACATTAATTTCTCCTGTATTTTAATTTACAGTTGATTTGATTAGTCAATTGATACTTATTTGTCCAGTATTGTAAACTTGTCCACCAATCATGAATTAAATATTTTTTCTATTGTAATCAATTTTCTTAATTAATTTTGTATATTTGTAAAAATAATCAAAAGAAAAGTTTCAATTTTATATAAATAGATTTGTAAAGATTAAAGTAATTTTTTTTTTTTATGTATATTACGTAAAAGAACAATTATTTTTGATTTCAATTTTGAATCTCCCGCCATACTCGTGGCTCCCTCATATTTATCAAATTCCGTCTATGTAAATGCACCTTTAATCTGTCAATTGTCTATTTGTTGTGTTTTTAATTTGATTTCCCGAAAATTTCTAAATTAACATTCCATTAAAAAGTTTTAATTGAAAATTGATAATAAATGTTTTAGTGACAAAAAAAATTTGTTTGAAACATGTAAAATAGTTGAAATTTAATTTTGAGGTTAAGGATTCCTTACCTATATTAGAGATCTTTTTACCACTATTAACACAAAAATACATAATGTGAATATATTTATAAAAAAAAGTTAATTATCATTTCTTGAAAAGGGAAAAAAAAAAAAAGATTTTCTGGGGGTGTCGAAAATTGGCGGAGAGTACCGAATGCGGTCGATGAAACGCGAAAGGTCAGGGAACAATATGGCTGATGTGCAAAGTTTTTGCTCACCGTGTAAGGAATTCGCGTCATTTTGACGGTTGAAATCAAAGTGATAGACCTGTCAGTGGTGACTGTTAAAGGATAACGTAAGTGTTGTGAGAGGTCGAAGAGGCGCGTTTAATTACGCGATTCGTTAGGGCGGCCCAATGCGGGTCGCAAGAGTTTCGCCGAGTGCAAATGATGACTTCGATGCTGTCCAGCTTTAATCCACCTATTGTGAAGCGGCTGCTGGGCTGGAAGAAAGCCGAGGGCGAGGACAAATGGAGCGAGAAGGCCGTTAAGAGCCTCGTGAAGAAGCTCAAAAAGTCAGCTGGTCTCGAGGAACTCGAGAAGGCTATCACCACACAAAGTTGCAACACCAAGTGCATCACTATACCAAGGTAAAATAAATCTCCCGTTCTTGCATCTACAAGTGCATATGTTCATTTGCATATTGTATATTTACACTAAAAGTGCGGACAATGATTCATTTTATTGATAAAAGAAACAAACTTTCATTTAAACTGTATAGTTCTTTTTTTTGTATTTCGAATATTAGTCATTTTCTTTAAAAAATAGTAACATTTTTCAAACACATGAATTATAAATACACAATTAAGTTTTTTGTATTGTGATTTAATTTAAAAAAAATTTTTCTAGAATCAAAAATACTGATTCCATTCAGCTCTTCTTTGTAAATAAATATAGTTGAAAAGAAAGACAGTAAACTTTTGAACTTTGTAGTTATATATTTATGTGTTGTGTTAATTAAACTTCCTTAAACTATTAATTATTACATTTTTTATTTAATAATTGAATGCTAATTTAACGTAACTTGATTTTTGATTAAATCATAGTTTGAAAATTGTCAATTTTAAAGGTTATTTTGATTTTCAATTTTTAATTAAAAAATTTCAATTGTCACAATGTTGTAAATTAAGTGTTGTTATTTATTTTTTTATTTTTATAAGACATGAGAAAAGTGTATTTTGTTTAATTTTCTGTGATATAGATTATTTTTGTAACAATCAAAATATCTGCTTTTTAATTTAGATATTTTGTATAGTGTGATTATATAATATTAAAAGTGATGTTATCGGAACTGTTATCACTTTTTTTTTAAAAAAAAAAAGATTATTTTGAATTAACAGCAAATTTAATTTGTATAACTTTATATATATATATATATATATATATATATATCTCAACGAATTAAATTTGCTTCACATGGTTATTTGTGAATAATTTTTTTTTCATTTTTAAAACAATTATTGTTTAAAAGTTCTTTTACTTTTTAAAATGTATTTAATTGGGTCATTAATTTTCGGCTCCACTAGCATTATTGCTGTAGTGTCCCCCCTTTATATCAAGTCACTTATATAGTCTTCATTTAATTGAGGACAGTTAAAAGTTCGCCAAAAATGTTAAACAAGTCTTTGATAAACAAGATACATTTAACAATAACTTTTCAAATTTACTAATTTTCAACTTTTTCGATATTACGAAAGTTTAGGGAAAAAAATAAATTTTTGAAAAAAAAAAAAATTAAAATTTAATAATTTCTTTTAGTGTGATTGGATTAAAAGAAAAAAAAATTGTGTTCATATATGAACGGTCAGAATATTTTTAATCAATTTTCAAAAGTCAGTGATGGCAATATGAATAATTTAGTTTTATTTAGATGAGAGGAATAAAGTGTAAATTCCGGAACGTCAAAAAGAAAGGGAAAAGGTTTTGGATTTCATTTGTATGAACCAGAGTAGGTAAATTTAACATCGCGATATAACTTAGGTATGCACCATGCAAAGCGCGTTGAACTCTCATTAACGCTCTATGGGATCCTATATTTTGCATAATGTACATATCCGGTACAGTTTACTCTCGCGAATATTTACGAGAATACATTTTTCATATATATTCTCTTTGATCGTATATTTTATTATCAAAAGTTCTCTTCCTGTGATTTATGAATTTGTTTAAAAAAATTTTTAATTATCAATTTCGCTTCTTTTTTTTTGATGATATTTGAAAGAAAATAAATTGGTAAATTGAAAGCTCTCTTTTGGTATATGAAGATGACGGGTATGTTTATATTATCTTAAAAAGATTACTCTGTAATGTGTCTGCAAATCAATCGACCTCGTACATTAACAATTGTTTAGTCTATATACAAAATTATTTCCTCAATTATCATTATCCCTCTAACGAGTTAAAATTTTTCGCAATTTTTGCAAAAAAATAATTTTTAATATAATGACAATAACTTTTTTGTTAACATAATTTTCTTTTTTTCATTCAGTGAAATTTTCATTTAAAATTATTATTTATTAACTTATTTTTCAATAAACAGAAATTATATCACTGCTCCATTTTTGCTGTTCAGTTCAATATATATATAATGTTTTCATGATTTGATATGATTGATACAATGCATGATTAACTTTGATAGTGACACGTGCACAAGTTATTATGCGTTAAATTATCAAATACGTATTGCTAAATTTGCTTTTTTTAAAAGTAAAATTTAAATAACTAATTTGTCGAATCTTACATGAAAAAAAAATTAATAAGATCACTAGAAAAAAATGAGCCAAAAGTTTTGAACGTTCAAATGAACAAAATATTTTTTGCAATCTATAAATTAGTAGAAATTATAATGTCAATGTAAAATAAAACAGTAAATTAAACAAATATTAAATTAATAACTTCTTTTTAGATATTTAAAACAATATTTTGTAATAAAATTCGTACTTAAAGAAGTTACAAAAAAAAAAATTTGTTCATTTGAACGTTCATAACTTTTGGCTCATAGAAAAAAATTTATTTCATTTGAATTTATCGTGCCGAAATTACAATTAATAATACAAACTAAAAGAATTTTATTAATTGAAGAAAATTTGTTTTCCTTTTAAATTTCTTATGTAAAAAAATTACGAAATTATCTTCGCATATATATATATATGATGTATTCCGATTTTTTTTGCTTTTAGTACTAATTGAGAGTAGCTTCCATGAATTTTTTCAAATTTTTTTAGCAAGCCGTTTTTGAGTTATGGAATTTTGAAAATTGGAGAATTTTCATGACTTTTAATTTTTGAATGCTTATAACTTCCTTAAAAATGCATCAATTTTAAAAGTCTTTTTTTCAAAATGTTTATTTTTAAACGTACGTTTCAAAAAAAAAAGAAATTTTTTTTTTATACGATATTACTATCAAATTTTTGAGTTTTAATGATAAAAAGTCATTTTTCTCATTTGACGTACTGATTGATTTTTTTCAAAATTTTTTCAAAAAAACTACTTCTTTTTACGAAACTTTTAAGCCTAGTCCGATAATGGGCAAACAATTTTTACAATATTTTCGGAATTTTTCAAAAATTTTTGAATTTTCAATTTTTTAAAAAATATTTTTGGTGTTTTTTTATACTACGTACTTTTATGTATTTTGATGCGCTGATTACGGAAATCATAGTGACAATACCCAAAAATTTGATTTTTATGGAGAAAACCATAAAAAAAAGTCCCAAAATTTATGGTTTTTTTTCGTTTATTAGGTAAAATATGCAAAATTAAAAAAATATGTTCAAACAAAAGTTATAGATCTTATTAAAATACATTTTTTATAACTGATGCATCTTTTTTAATTTTGCATATTTTACCGAATAAACGAAAAAAAACCATAAATTTTAGGACTTTTTTTATGGTTTTCACCATAAAAATCAAATTTTTGGGTATTGTCACTATGATTTTCGTAATCAGCGCATTAAAATACATAAAAGTACATAGTATAAAACAAAATCAAAAATATTTTTAAAAAATTCAAGAATTTTTGAAAAATTCCGAAAATATTGTAAAAATTGTTTGCCCATTATCGGCTTCATGGAAGCTAGTCTCAATTAGTACTAAAAGAAAAAAAAATCTCAAAAAAATCGGAGATGCAATTGCAGATGGACTTACACTTTGGCGTGGAATACATCATATATATTTACCATTGAAGTGCTGTGTTTTACTTTAAACTTGTTTGATAGGTTTAGAGCGTGCAGTGGCATTTGACCTACCCCAATGAAAGTTTTGAATATAAAGGGTTGGTTGGCATTAGATGAACAAGAAGAAGGGGCAGCGAACTTATGTCGGTGGACGACCGGGCGGGGTTGCCCCTTTTTAACGAAAATCACGTGCGCGCATGTTTGTGCCTATCACTTCATATACAAAGTAAATTGTATTACTTGCTAGGTGTATATATATACATGCACAAAGGCATATATCGAGATCATATCAGTATGTATATATAAGGCACACAGCTCGCACGCGGCCTGACATGCCGCAACAAACATGGCTCTCTGATATATATTCTAAACGAGAATCGATTGCTGCTCTTGTACACACCTCACAATAATAAATATTGATTTATTAATAGCGTATTTTTAAAATTATCGTTTATTTCGTTTTCTTTTTTTTTTTAATATGTAATTTATGGTTTTTTCAATTTTTCTCCATAATTAGAATCTAAATTCAAATTGCACTGCGCAGGGAAGAAGTTTATTGTAATATTAACTTTATTAATCTACTTTTTTAAAAAAAATGTTTTTGTTATTAGCCGATTTTTTTTTCAATCTATAAATTATTAAAAATTATGATGACTATGTTAAATAAAACAGTAAATTAAATAATTATTAAATTAATAACTTCTTTTTAGATATTTTGAACAATATTTTGTAATAAAATTCGTACTTAAAGAAGTTGAAAAAAAATTTCGTTCATATGAACGTTCAAAACTTTTAGCTCATTTTTTGTTGATAAACGTTGCGTACTTTATTTTTGTATATTAATAATGAAACTGAAGTTACCAACGTTGATTTAACGAAAAAATAAAATTTAAGGATTCTAATTCACATCAATGAAATTTGATTATTTTCAACCCTCTGAAACCTGAAATAAAAAACAATAAATGTTCAGTTCATGACCATTTAGCTTCCTCATCATGATACACTTATATTCAAGATTAAAAGAAGGATTACAACTAAAATAGCGATTAATTTTACAAATATTGGTAAAATATAAACTTTATATACATCAATTGATTCGTTTTCATGCCAGGAATACGGTTTTGACAAAATTTATTAAAAATTTTCATAAAAAAAAAGTTATTTTTAAAAATACGAAAAAATTTTTTTTTTCAAAAATTAAAAAATGTTATAATTTATAGATTTTAAGTAAAATATAAACTTTATATAGATTAATCAATTTGTTTTAATGCGAGAAATCAGTTTTTTGGATAAAAAAAATTATATTTACAGTGTAAAAAAATTTTTGGTTAAAAAATGTATTTTCGAATTTTTAAAAAAGTGACATAAAAAAAAATTATGTGGATATTTTTGGAAATCCTTGTGTCTGATTTTAGGTATTGATGACTGTAGTAAGCCTATAAAATTTCAGGACAATCCATCGAAGTGTATTAGAGATAATTTGTACAAAAGATTTTGTGACATACACACACATACATCCGGACATTTTTTTAAAACTTCAAATATATGCATTCTAGATAAAAATAAGCCCATATAACCAATTTTTAAAAAATTGAAAATCGTCACGAATACAAAGCTTCCTCGTGAGGAGAGGATAATTTTCCGAAAATTTTGAAATTTCACCTCCATGAAGTTGGCTTCGACGCTCAGAGGCGAAAATTGTTTTTCGTAGAATCAAAAATTTCAAATTACTTTTTTTTTAATTTTTCAATCCAAATAATACCTTGAAAAATACTTCTTAAGAAATTGTGTGAACCCTAAACCTTTTTAAAAAATGTTTTGATATTTTTGGTCCCATGAAAAATAATTTTTTTCACGCCAACTTCATGGAGATGAAATTTCAAGTAATTTTCATATTTCCTCTCCTCGGAAGCAATTTTTCTCGTTTTTAATAATTATTTGTTTCAATGCTAGAAGCATTTTAAAAAACAGAAAAATTGCATCCGAGGCGGGGAAAACAATATTTATCATTGTTTTGTCACGGATTTTTCGAAAATCACGAAATTTCAAGAAAATTATTAATTCCTCGACTCGGAAGCAATTTTTCTCGTTTAATAATTATTTATTTCAATGCTAGAAGCCTTCTGAAAAATAGAAAAATTGCTTCCAAGTCGGGGAAAGCAGTGATTTTGAATTTTTTGTCACGGATTTTTTTTTCCAAAATCCCGAAATTTCAAGTAATATGCTTTGAAAGCAATTTTTTGCGTTTGATAATTATTTATTTCAATGCTGGAAGCCTCTTAAAAAACAGAAAAATTGCTTCCAACTCGGGGAAAACAGTGATTTTGATTTTTTTCTCACAGATTTTCCGAAAATACCGAAATTTCAAAAAAATTTCTATTTCCCCGACTTGGAAGCAAATTTTCTTTTCTTTAAAAGGCTTTTAGCATTGAAATAAATAATTATTAAACGAGAAAAATTGCTTCCGAGGCGAGGAAATAGTAATTTTCTTGAAATTTCGAGATTTTCGAAAAATCCGTGACAAAACAATGATAAACATTGTTTTTTTTTTTATTTCAGGTTTCAGAGGGTTGAAAATAATCAAATTTTATTGATGGGAATTAGAATCCTTAAATTTTATTTTTTCGTTGAATAGTAACTTTAGTTTCATTGATATTATTGGTATATGTTTAAAATAGAAATAGATGTTTATAGAAAATTCTATTTGTTGGTAATTTCGTTCATTAAGCGATGTTTTACAAGTTCTGACCGTTCAATTGAAGATAAAATTTTTTATTATGTCTAAAAATAATTATTTTTAAAATTTTTCCTCTTATTTTCATTTTTTTTCCTCTTTTTTCAATTTTTCTTTCTTTCATTTGTCTTTTTCTGGTGATTCATGTTTTTTGCAAAAAGTATTTTATAAATTGATAAGGAATCGAAAATGTAATAGATTGATCGAAATAGGAATTTGAAAAGTTGAATTGAAAGAGAAATAGAGTAAATTGGACGATTTTTTTTTCTTTTTTTTTTTATTCAAGAGCACTTTCTTGTAAAGTGGAAAATGTTGGATGTCGTCTGGAAGCAATTTTCGGAATTGATGTAATAAGATCTGGAAAGTTTACTTTTACAGAATCGACTTTAATTCCAAAAGTGGAACGGAATCTAATGTAAAATAATGATGCAAGTTTGTCATTTTAAATTATTATTACTTTCTCATTATTTATGTGTTAAAAAAAATTACACATTATATAGACGATACTGAAGTATGCAATGTTTATGATAAAGGATTAGAAATTAATTTTTATTTAACAGAAAAAATTGTAAAATTGTTTTACCTAAAAAAATATTTTTTATAATTTGTTGTTTAATAAAAACTATAAGAAATATTTTTCAGGCAAAAAATTATATAGAATTTTTCATTTTAAAAAAATTATTTCTTTAAAAATCGTTTATCATAAACGTTGAATACGAGGGGGAATTTACTAGTTAAAAACGTGTACACTTGACTACCAGTAATACACCTCATATTACCCTTATTACTAAGTATTACACGTTATTACAGAGTATTACACATTATTACAGAGATATTACAGACTTTTTTGCGTTATTACAGTACCGTAATAACGCATTATTACATGGTATTACACGATATTACACAAGTATTACAGGAAGAGTGTACACTTGACTACCTGAGTAAATTCCCCCTCGGTTGAATACTTTAGCATCGATATATATGATGTATTCGACGCCAAAGTGTAAGTCCATCTGCAATTGCATTTCCGATATTTTTGAGATTTGTTTTTCTTTTAGTACTAATTGAGACTAGCTTCCATGAATTTTTTCAAATTATTTTAGCAAGCCGTTTTCGAGTTATGGAATTTTGAAAATTGGAGAATTTTCATGACTTTTAATTTTTGAATGCTTATAACTTCCTTAAAAATGCATCAATTTTAAAAGTCTCTTTTTCAAAATGTGTGTTTTTAAACGTACTTTTCAACAAAAAAATCGAATTTTTTTTTCAAACGATATTACTATCAAATTTTTGAGTTTTAATGATAAAAAGTCATTTTTCTCATTTGACGTACTGTTCGATTTTTTTCAAAATTTTTTCAAAAAAACTACTTCTTTTTACGAAACTTTTAAGCCTAGCCCGATAATGGACAAACAATTTTTACAATATTTTCGAAATTTTTCAAAAATTTTTGAATTTTTTTAAAAATATTTTTGGTGTTTTTTTTATACTACGTACTTTTATGTATTTTGATGACCTGATTACGAAAATCATAGTGACAATACCCAAAAATTTAATTTTTATGGTGAAAACCATAAAAAAGTCCCAAAATTTATGTTTTTTTTTCGTTTATTAGGTAAAATATGCATAATTAAAAAAATATGTTCAAACAAAAGTTATAGATCTTAGTAAAATACATTTTTTATAACTGATGCATCTTTTTTAATTTTGCATATTTTACCGAATAAACGAAAAAAAACCATAAATTTTGGGACTTTTTTTATGGTTTTCACCATAAAAATCTAATTTTTGGGTATTGTTACTATGATTTTCGTAATCAGGGCATCAAAATACATAAAATTACGTAGTATAAAAAAACACCAAAAATATTTTTAAAAAAATTTTTGAAAAATTCCGAAAATATTGTAAAAATTTTTTGTTCATTATCGGACTAGGCTTAAAAGTTTCGTAAAAAGAAGTAGTTTTTTTGAAAAAATTTTGAAAAAAATCGAACAGTACGTCAAATGAGAAAAATGACTTTTTATCATTAAAACTCAAAAATTTAATAGTAATATCGTTTTAAAAAAAATTTCGATTTTTTTTTGAATAGTACGTTTAAAAACACACATTTTGAAAAAGAGACTTTTAAAATTGATGCATTTTTAAGGAAGTTATAAGCATTCAAAAATTAAAAGTCATGAAAATTCTCCAATTTTCAAAATTTCATAACTCAAAAACGGCTTGCTAAAAGAATTTGAAAAAATTCATGGAAGGTAGTCTCAATTAGTACTAAAAGAAAAAAAAATCTCAAAAATATCGGAGATGCAATTGCAGATGGACTTACAGTTTGGCGTGGAATACATCATAATATGTAAGTTAATTTCACCCAACATAAGGGGAAAGGGAAAATGAATTTAGATATCCGTTCAGATGAAGCGAATTCTTTAAAACTTTTCCACCCACACACACACACACAAAAAAAAAGCGGAAAAACGTTGGATTATTTTTAATGTCAAGACTTTTTAATTATTCACCTCGACCTTTAAGAAAGTCACATTCAAAGAAAAAGGATACTTTTAAACTTTATTAAATGTGTTTTTTTTTCTTATTTATTTTTTATCCTATTTATTAATTATTAATTAAATAAAATATTAACGATTGACAAAAAAATAAAATTTTTTAAAAATTTGGATGTTTTAAAATTAATATTATTTGATTCTTGAAAATGACCAGTTTTTTTTTAATTTGAACAATGAGGAAAAAAACTGTTTATAGAATTTTAGAATTGCATTTAGGGTTTATATTCTTTTATATAATTTTTTTTTTTCTTGAATCATTTTGGTATTCTTATCCGAGTATATCTATTAGTAATAGGCTGTTGTCCTCGAATGTATGTTGTCTCACGCATAATGATAAATTCTGCAAAAAAAAAAAGATAAATTTCTATGCATTCAGTGTGCAAAATGAATATTTTACCGCTTGGTAACGGCTTTTTGTGTATATAGTTCTCGTTTATTTTATTTTTTACAAGGTTAAGCTTGCAACTGAAAAATGCTTCAAATGTATGATTTTTTTTACAATTTTTGCATAATTTCTATCTTTAAAAAAAAGGAGTAAAACTTGTTTTTCTTACAGCATATGTTTCGGTGAACCTTTAAAAAAAATTTTTTTGTACACTCGCTGTTATTAAGTAAACGGATTATGAACTCAGAATGTTGCTTAAATTATGTAACACACACAGTACAGTGTCATTGCGATTGTAATTAAGAGAGTACACGAGAAAGATCCAAGGCTGCTGAGACAAGCGTTAATGAAAATGCCGTACATAGTTCCATGAAGCTTTGCAAATACAACATGTAACATCGACATAAATTAATCACTATGAAACAAGAATGTAACGATGCTATTTATATTTATATTTATTTTTTTTTATGTCAATTTCCATATTATTATTCATCGTTTGTAGAAGAAGTGAAAGTCGCAAATGATTCTGGATATTGTAGAGGTTAAATAATAATAATTATTATTGTTGAATAATTAAATATTAGTTTTAATTTTTAGATTGAGAATTATTTTTCTTCTTTATGATGAGATTTATATAGGTGGCAGTGCCTGTCCTTCGATCTCGATCGATTACGAAACCGAGGCTCGATCTCTTGTCAAGTTAGAGATGCATATGTATGCCCACACGTTTCCAGTTACCTGATGGTCGAATGTGCGGTAACCGTGAATTAAATTGCGGAAATCGCTTTTAAAAAAGCCTGTAATGCAGATAATCATTGATGAGTAAATCATGGACACACGCAAGGCTAGTAACAAACACTATGTATGTACTCTCATAGTGCGCTTTGAGAAATTTTAGTGTTTCCTTTCTCACATAAAAGAAAAAAAAATTGCTGTATCTTCATTCCACACAATATTTCAAATATAAAAATATTGCTGTGGATTTCTTTATCTCTCTCTCTCTTCACCTCGTGTCGTGAAAATTTTCTCTAAAAGTGCTTTTTGACGTTGTATGGCTTTTCTATTATTAGTGCTTTTCTGTGAAACATAAACTGTTTAAAAACATTTTTATCGATGATGGCTAGAGGAAGAAATATAAAAATGAGATAAATGTGCTTTATTGGTGAAAATTGTAATTAGGTGCAAGTGTTTATTTGAAAGTTTAATGGAATCAAGGAATGAATTATTTAAATGCACTAATGGGCAATTTTCTTCAGCAATGAAAGTATGTCTGACATATGATCTAGATTTTATATGATAGAGTTGTAACGTGAAATCTTGGCGCCTCGACACTTTCTTAATTACAATAGCTCTAAAGAGTGTGTGTCATGAAAATTTCTTGTTATGATGCATATTATTTATTATCAACCATATATATGTGACATCAAGTTAGTTATATAAAAATCAAGTTAGTATTAAAAACTAGAAGTTGACTTTTATGAAAATTTATTACTTTAGTTCAATGGTAGATAATTCCAAGTACTTATATTTTGAGAACAAATATATATATAAATATATATATGAAAAACAAGATTATAAGAAAGAATTGGCCGAATAATCTGCACAAAAGTTAATTCCATATTTTGGTATTTTTTAATTGAAATATAATATTTTTTAAAAAGTGTTTCAATGAAATTGTGAGCAATTTTATTTTTGTTACTTTGAACAATTAAAAGTTTCTATTGGATAAAGATTAAAAATTTTTGACATGTAAAAAACGATTCCGATAATAAGCTAAAAATTTATTTATCATTTTTTAATTTCGGAAATTTTCAATCACTAGCGAAAGGGAATTTTTAATGGCAAAAATAAAATTGTTCACACTTTCACTAAAACACTTATTAATTATTATAAACAAGGTTGCCACAAGTGCCTGGAAAATCTCAATTTAAGATAAATGGTTAAAATTAAAAATTAAACGATGTTGAAGTACGCAACGTTTATGGTCAACGATTAGAAATCAATTTTTATTTAACACGGAAAATTATAAAATTGTTTACCTACCTAAAAAAATATTTTTTTTTATAATTTATTGATTAATAAAAACTGCAAGAAATATTTTTTTAGGCAAAAAATTATAGAATTTTTCATTTTAAAAAATTATTTTTTTTTTAAATCGTTTATTCTAAACGTTGCGTACTTCAGTTTCGTAAAATTAAGAGGAAAAATTCAAATCCAAAGAATTAAATGTGATGTAAAAAAAATTTTTCATCGTTAAAATTCACTCGAATTCATACAATAATTATCTTACTAAATTTTTGAAAATGTATCAAAATAATTGAATTTTTGAAAATTAATAGGTTCTATTTTTAAAATAATTGAATTTCAGGCGATTTTAAATTGAAATTTTTTGTCCTGAATTTTTTTAATAAAATATAAATTTCTGACAATAATTTAATTATAGAAAATTTTTTATTACAAACATTTTTAAATAATTAAATTTTTGAAATACTATTAAAATTATTAATCATTATTGATTTACCTCCTAATAATTTTAGATGAATTTTTTAAATACTTAAATTTTTGAATAGTTTTTACAAATTTTTAATACATAATAATTTTTGAGTTTTGGAGAATTTTTAATTAAATTTTTTTTACAAATAATTGAAATTTCAATGAATTTTTGTTAAAATTTGTTTAATTAATTAAAATTTCAAAGTTTAGTAGTTAAATTTTTTGTTAATAATTAAATTTTAAAAGATCTTTAATTGACAATTTTGGAAAATATTTAAAAACATAAAAAACTTTATTGGATAGGTACAAATTTTTTATTTAAAAATTTAATTTCGTGATTTAGAAATAATTGTTATCTCGTTATATGCGTTAAAAAACAATAATTTTAATTTGTTAATTCCTTAAATTATTAAAATTTATTAAAATTTTTGAATAATAACAATATTGAAAGAATTGCAGTTTAAAAGTTTTGACTTTTTTTTCTATATTTTTAGAAGATTTTAAACTAAAAATTTCCAAAATAATTTAATTATCGAAAAATTTTTTAAAAATTATGAAATAATTACATTTTTTTAAAAATAATAATAAAAGAATTATAAGTAATTAAAATTTGGTAAAATTTGATTGGAAGCTTTGAAAATAATTGAATTTTTAAAAAGAATTTCATTAAAACTTTTGAAAATAAATTAAATAAATAGAGTAAATAATTTTTTTTAAGAATTTGAATTGTTCTTTATCACAATGTTTGTTTGGCATACCTAATTTTCATTTATCACAATTTTTTGAAATAGAATTCACATTTGATAGAAACGAAGAAAATTCGAAAATGTCATGGAAAATTATAAAGAAATTTTTATTGCAACCCTGATAAATTGATGTTTGATTTACAGAAAATAAGAAAATATAGAGTTGGACTAATTTTTGATTTGTCTGGTTTATTCCATAGCCTTATGAACTGAATTTCGACTTTACCAATTTTTTCTTTGCTTTTTATATTAATTTAATTAATTAATTATATTAAAACGACAATTCACAGTTGTTGTACAGTAATAGAAATTGCATTTCGTTAACTGTAGAAAATTCGTTAAATTGTTAAAACAACAACAACAACAACAGGTTTCAAGCAAAAATAAAATATGTAACGTGATTGTATAACGGCACTCAAGACAGCAGCATCTCTTTTAGATGACAAAGATGAGATCATTTCTTTTATGCACTTTCTCTCAACTGAACTGATGTTGAGCTACTGCTACTATTCCATTAGTATATATATAGTATTATTATTAACGATGAGAGAGATATTTGAAGTCTCTTTAAGAAAAGAAAGATGGGTTCTTTGAATTTGCACTATAGAGCAGAGTATATAGAGAATCGCATTACTTGAACCAGCATCTTTTTAAAAGAAAATCTTCACTTTATCTTTAAGTCAATATTCAGTATGGATCTTCGAACAAGAACAATAACGTTTTCCCCTGATGGGATTTAAAATCGTTTACAGAATTCAGTGAAGCGTTTAAACGTGAATTTACTTTCTTTCTCACAAAAATATAAATTCTATTTAGTAATTTTTTTTGTATTAAATTTATATTTTATTAGATGCTAAATATCAGACAATTGATAGATGTTTTCAAACATTTAATAAATTATTATTATTCAATAATATAATGAAAAGTGAATTAATAAAAAGTAAATAAATAATATTAAAATTAAATATTTATTATAATTTACTGAAATAGAAAAATAGTTTCTAATTTTATCTTTGATGTATTACATCGTTTGTTTACGAAATAAATTACCTTTTAATTAATCCTTATTGTGAAAGAATAAATTATGTAATATATTCCATTATTTGTCTTGATATTTGGATACTAATTAGTTTACTATGTGAAGAGAAAAAAAAAATTACTACATGAAGAATAAATATCATGTGAAAAAGAAACTACCATGGGAAACTAAATTTAGAAAAGTAAAATTAAATTTAAAATAATTATTAAGTTTTTAGATTACAGTTATTTTAATATAATTTTAGTACATATGAAATTGTTTTTTTTTCAAATAGAAAACATATTTTAATTAGTGTAAGAAATTTTGAATTTGAATTTTAAAAAACGAATTTTAATTTTTATTGCAGGCCAAGCCCAGGTGGCGTCGGTGACAACGGTGTTCAGGGTGTGCGAGGCAAAGGTTTACCACACGTGATTTATTGTCGTCTGTGGCGTTGGCCGGATTTACAGTCGCATCACGAGCTCAGGGCCATTGAACACTGCGAATACGCCTTTACGCAAAAGAGAGACGAAGTCTGCGTAAACCCTTATCACTATCAGCGCATTCAAACGCCAGGTACACAAGAGAGCAGAGATATGATAAATGTTGAAGACTTAACACTATTGAGAGTGAGAGAGAGAGAGAGAGAAAGAGATGAGAGCGCGGTGCAAAGAAAAATAAATCCTTGACCTTCGTTGCCTAAGTCCCACTTTACTGAGAGCTCAATGTATAACTTGCATTTTGAAACGGCGCGTTCCACTTTGCCTATGTGGTCGAAGCATTCTGTCAGAACGATGCATTTAACATGAAGCTCTTGGTAATATTGCACACGTATTTATAAACCAGTTATGGACATTGTTTGTGAATCATTATTACAATTTATTTGTTTATTTTCTTCAATGTGTAAAGAAAAAAAAAAAAAAAGAAAGAACTGATTCACTTTGTTGTAAATCATGTCCGTAGATTAAGGTGAAGTATTTTCTATATTAGAATCATTCTTTTATTTTTTTATTCCAATTATCATTTTCTCCTTTTTTTTCTTCATTTAATTCTTTTTTTTCCTATGAATTATTGATATTTAGTATAGAAAGAGGAAAAAAAACAACACGTTCCTCTCGCGTGCTTGATAGTAAGATAAGAATAAAACAGGAAACTGGGTGTTAATTTGTAATTTATGTTATTACAGTTTTACCAGCCATTTTGGTCCCAAGGCATAATCTTTCTGGGGAGGAATCTGTTCTCTATAATACCTCACTTGAGGAGCTAAGCGTGAGTGTGCCGGAGAATACTAGCTTTCACGCAACACTAAATCATCAGCATCACAATCAACAGGGAATCCCTCAATCCCCACAACAGCAACAACCAAATAATCCATACCAAGGAATGCAGGTACTTTTGTTGATCACTTTTTTCCTTGAGTAGTCGATTCTTTAATGTTGATAATTTTATAAATTTTTATTAAAAAAAAAAAAAAAAAAAAAAAAAAAAAATAGTACTGAAAAGTACTGAAATATATTTTTAAAAACATGGAAAAAATCTATTATTACTTTATTTAAATATTAAAAAAACAAGCTTTCTACAGAAGCTGAAAATCATGAAAAAGTTCTGGAATTTTTAAAGTTTTTCAAAAATTTTCTAGTACAAATAATTTTTTAGACTAAAAAAAAAAATGTAAATATAATTATTTTCTGAAAGCTGATGAAATTCTGAAAAAATGGTGTCTAAACGAAAAGATTATGTTCAACACTAAAAAAAAAAAGAATTTAAAATATAATACGCCAATTTTTGCTTTTTACTTAGTTTAAAAACGCATATATTATTTTGACGCAAAATTTTTCATAACAATTGTTATATTATACAATTGGCGATAATATTGTTTTGTAAAATGATTAGAATTCAAAATGTTATTTTGTACAATTGAAAATAACAAATTAATTTATTCTTAAAATTAAAAATATAACAATAGTACAAAATAACATTTTGGATTTTAATATTTTTACAAACTAACATCATTGGTTATACAATATAACAATTGTTACGAAAATTTTTGTGCTAAAATAAAATAAAATAAAATAAATAAATATAAAAATAAAATAATATAAATAATATAAATATATAAATAAATATATATATTTATATATTTATATTAAAGCAAAATTAACATAATGAGAAATAAATAATATCTCTTTACGTAAACGTTCATTTTCCTAATTTCATGATTGAAATTCTATTTTAACTTAATTTTGCATTCATCAATTTTCCAACACTCTGATTTGCAATTACATACAAAATTATTTCTTTAAAAATCGTTTATATAAACGTTGCGCACTTCAGCTTCGTATTACAAATGAATTTATATAATTTTGAAAAGACAATTATTATTAACCACAATCGATTCGTAACAGAAGTTTTCTTTATTAATATATGACAAAAATATATATCCCTTCTCATTCTCAAGAAAACCCAACGTATTTATAATAATTTAGAACTTCTGTAAACGCAGTCGTTGATAAGCTTCCATGAAAAGCTTTTGAATACTTTAAGATGAAATCTAAATAAATAAAATTAAATATTGAAAAAAATAAAAAAGTACAATATAGTCATAATTTAAATGAAACATTAATTTAAAGTTAATTTACTCATAAATAAAGTAATCCAAATATTAATTTTATTTTACAATTGTTATCAAAATATGTGTTTTTGAAATGTTGATTTAAATTTTTTTTTTTTAATCAATAAATTTAATATTTAAATGTGGAAATTTGAATAATTATTTATTTAGAGCATGCAGGCAACGAGTCCAGCGAGTGTTGGCAGTCTTGGAAGTGTTCAGGGTTCGCCTCACCCTGCTCCAGGTTCGATGGATCCACCGGCAGATACGCCGCCTCCAGGTTACATAAGTGAAGATGGCGATAACATGGATCATAATGATAACATGTCTCTGTCACGTTTATCACCTAGTCCCGTCGATGCCCAACCAGTGATGTACTGTGAACCAGCTTTTTGGTACGTGTAAAAACGATAAAAAAAAAAAAAAAAAAATGTCGAACCTCTAAATATTTCTACTTTAAACATTTATACGAAGCACAAGAACAAAAATTCAAAATGTTTCAAAACAATTTTTATTTTTTAACATTTTTTTTATTTGAAAAAACCACTTTAATAATTAATATGAGGACTCATATTAATATGAGAATTAATTGTTATATTATCTATTTTTTAGGTGTTCCATAAGCTATTATGAATTAAATACACGAGTGGGTGAAACGTTTCATGCTTCTCAACCAAGTATAACTGTGGATGGTTTCACGGACCCAAGTAATTCGGAAAGATTTTGCTTGGGTCTATTGTCAAATGTTAACCGCAACACGGTCGTTGAACAAACTAGACGACACATCGGTAAAGGTGTCAGATTATATTACATTGGCGGAGAAGTTTTTGCCGAATGCCTCTCAGATTCGAGTATCTTCGTTCAAAGTCCCAATTGCAATCAACGTTATGGCTGGCATCCAGCTACTGTCTGCAAAATACCACCTGGTACCAAATTCTATTATTACAATAATCTTTTTGACAATTCCACAATTTTTTTCTTTTTATAATTCATTTTCTCGTAAATTAACAAATTAATTGCACTCAATTCCCTGCCTTTTTCATGTACGTTTGAATCCATATCAATCAAGTTTGATATTAAAATTTCATTATCGTCCTTTGTCATTCTTCACATACTATATTCGAATCAACGAACACCAAGGACGAATTTTTTTTTTTTTATTTTTGTTATCAAATATTCCATGAAAACTTAATTAGTAAGGAAAAAATAGATTTTCTAGAAAAATCTTAAATTATCTTCTACTTTGAAAAAATAGTTATTACAAATTTTGATAGATTCTGCAACTTTGTTATTACACAAAGAATTTAAATCTGAAAAATTTTCGATGTCAAGAAAAATTTTTATTTACAATAATAATCTGGAAAACTATTAATTAACACATATTAAAAAATAGTGATTTTTAAATTAAAAACAATTTTATTATTAAGAAAAATAATGATAGAGATTTTTCTTATTTTATTTCAATTCCGATGCATAAAAATGTTTCTAAAAAAAAAATTTTTAATTTTGATTTTTTCAAAAAATATTTTACGTCCCAATAAATTACAAGTAATAATGCAGCTCAAGTGTTAATTTTTTTTTGAAAATAGAAACAAGAGTATTTCTATAAAACTTTTGTCAATATTTGAATTTCTAAAATATTTAAAACAAAATTTTAATTTTCTTTTACGCTTATTGTTATGTATGTAGGCCATAGAAAAGATTTTTTTTTTATAATTTAACAGAATTTCCATTCAGTTGAATATTTAAATACTTTTTTTTTTCATTTGATCGAAATTACAAATATCCGAAAAAACACCCGCTATAAATATTTCAATTCAAATTTTAAACTTGTCCAATCACATTTTTTTATAATAAAAATTTGATTATTTAATTTTAAAATTTGCGCTGCAATGATCATGAACGGTGTTTATTCAGTTGCAATTTCGTTCAAATGAAAATTCGATGATTTAATGATTTTTTTCGAATAACAGTTTGGACAAATAAAGAATGGATGAGATGACTATTCTGCTATTTCAAAATTCGAATATGTAGAAATGTTGTTAAATAAGAATTCTTTTAAATAAAAATATTCTCTGGGATGAAAATTAGCTGAAATGTAAGTTCTGTTACATTTGAACTCAGTTAAATTGAAATATTGTTAAATGAATATTTTAATGAGTAGAAATTCGATGAAAGAACAATTCTGCTAAATTAAAGTTATTTTTTTTTTAAATTTTGCTAAATATAAATTTTTTTGAATGGAAATTCGAAGAATTTTACATTATTTGAAATAAAAATTCGATGAATCTGCTATTAAAACATTCAGTTAAATATAGAAATTCTGTTAAATATAAATTTAGTTAAATAAAAATTAGATAATTTGGAATTAGAAGTATTCATGCGTTACTAATAAAAAATTAATTTCTGCATTATTTTTGACGATAATATTGTTTTATATAAAATAGTAATGACGAAAAATTTTATTTTTTATTATTAGAATAAATTTCTGAAGAGGGAATCGGTTTATTTATTTTTATCCGGTGAACATTATATACATAGAAGACAATTTTTGTTATTTTATTTAAATTTTATATATCAAAAAATAGAAATGTCCAGTATTCCTAAGTTTTCTATTATTTAAAAGCTATTAAACTTACTGTTAGTGTGTCATAAAAACTTTAAAAATAGGACAATCGATGCATTTTTCAACAATCTATAAATTGGTTATCATGTATAAAAACTTAAATGAAAATTTAATAGCAAAACTTTCTAAAAAGTCATATTTTTCTCAAAAATTTCCATTTCTAAAAAGTTCATAACATTTTAAATATAAGATCATAAAAAGTTTTCAAGTAAGTCAATCGATGCGTTTTTAAAGCGTCTACAATATACAGGGTTACCGCAGGTCAAGGAAGAATCATGGATTTTTAAAAAAAAATTTTACAACTACTGTGTAATAGAGTATTAAAAACATCTGATGTTTTTTTTAAGAAATTTTTTGTGATTTAGAAATTATTAGATACAATCTTAAAATATAGATTCAATTTAAAAAAAAAAAAAAAAAAAAAAAATGAAATCTGTGAATTATAGTTTCAGTATGTTTTTTTTTCATTGCAGGCTGTAATCTGAAAATCTTCAATAATCAAGAGTTTGCTGCTCTACTTTCGCAATCAGTTTCCCAGGGTTTCGAAGCTGTTTATCAACTAACTCGAATGTGCACGATTAGAATGAGTTTTGTAAAGGGTTGGGGTGCTGAATATCGTCGACAAACCGTGACTTCAACGCCTTGCTGGATCGAGCTGCATTTAAACGGACCGCTTCAGTGGCTCGACAGGGTACTCACGCAAATGGGCTCTCCTCGTTTGCCCTGCTCCTCGATGTCTTAAGTATCCTTTATATTCTCAGAGAGAATAAAGTGCGTGTAACACAAAAATTTCTGAGAAACGAAACGATCTCTAGCTCATTGGTCGATTTCCTCTGCCATGGCAAAAAACAGAAAAGTCCTCGTTAATTAACAGGTATAAAGATTCGTACTTTGAGTGACTCAAAGAATACAAAACAATTAATTGCCACACACTACTCTTTCAAAATAATTCATTATTTTCTCGTTATAATGAATTTTAAATTTTACTTATTGAAATTAAATTTCAATTTTTATTCAATTATCCGAATTTCAAATTTGGAAATGGTCTTTTTAATTCGATGAGAAACTAATTATCGCATAATAATGCGTATCATAGAATTGTATCATAGAACACAACGTCAGTCAGGGTGATTTGAAACGATGAGCTGATAAATTTTTAAATCATATAATATAATGCATGTTAAATATATCAGATTACGATGAAAATTAGAATTTTACGTATACACGATATATCAAACTGCGCATTATCGACGTACGGCGCAACGTCGAAACTTGACGGGTCACGCAACAAGAGAACGTTACAAAAAAAAAATTATGATGACCATCAAAATTTAATTTTCCTTTTGTTTCAATAGAAATTATTATTATTATTATTAATATAAGAAACACGATTAACGAAAAAAATTTCCATTTTCTTCGCTTGTCACTCACGTGTGACATATAAGAATTTTACGAAATATTTAAAAGCAATATGAATTTTTATATAGAAAGTATAATATGCTTATTTTTTATCTAAAATGGAATAAGAAAAAAGAAGCAAGTGTTTCTTATTTAAATAATAATAATAATAATAAATCCCAATTAACTAAACGCGTGATATCGTATATTTTTACAAAAGACGGTACAAAAGTACGTCAGTCAATCTTAACGAATTATAAAAAGCAATTATTGTATGCCAATAAAATTTCAGAAGTTAAAAGGGAAAAACAAAAAAAAATGAAGGAACTTCTTTTTTAAAAAGCAAAAAAAAAGAAGATTCATTGCGCATTCAAATGACAAGAATAAGCTAAGGGAAACATTAACAAGTTCTCCAAATTTTTTTGGATGACAGGAAATATCGCTACGTATTATGGTGTCTTATCTTCACTAATAACTATTCTTACTAAATGTATGAATATTTACTTTTTGCTATCGATATGAATGCTACTTACAAGCAAAAACAGACGAACTAATCGAATATCTTATTTAATATCGGCATAAAAGAAAGCAAAAAGTTATATATTATATAAAATATATCGACGATTATTATAAAACGTTGCATATATGATATCGATTTAGAATGTCAAAGGCTAAAAAAAGAAAAGTTTACTTTTTTTTAAAAAACATTTTGAAACAACTTTGAATTTGACTAATTTTTGTTATTTTTTATTTCTTTTTTCCTTTGGTTTATGTCAAGTGAAAATGAAGTATTTGTTTTTATTGATTATCTTTTGTGAGCTGTTAAATATTGTTAATTTTAAAGTAATTTGAAAAGAAATTTTCAATTCACCGGTGATTATATTATTTTAATAATAATTGACTCATTTCCCTGTGAAAAGAATTTATTTTTTAAAACACACATTTTATTTATTGTTTTCTTCTTAAAGCGTGTGTCTCAAAAAGAAAATTCAAGATAAAAAAAAAGATGGGAGCGTATTTCAAAGAATATCATGTTACAATATTTAATAATAAGTATATGAAAAAAAAGTTTTTTAAAAATAGCATTGTCCAAAAAAAAAAGAGAGAAGAAAAATTTTGGAGGTTTACGAATAGCTTTGGAAAATTGTGATTTTCATCTTGAAAAATTTTTTCGATATTTTTTAAGCAGATGATTTTTATAAGTATTTAAAAGGGTGGGGGGGGGGAAAGGAAATTATACAATTAGTTGCCGTCGATATAAAAGAGAATTTTTAAATATCTGACAAGCCCTTTAAAAGTAAATTTTTTTATTTATTATAAAGCATGTTAGAGATTTCTATTTTATTATAAAAGTTTATTATTATATTTATCATTGGATGTCATTTTACGAAGTAAAACAAACTATAATTACGATTAATATTTTTAAATGTTAAAATATCGAATAATTGGTACACTAAGCGTACATTATATTCGAGTATTTATGAATCGCGTGATTTTTTAGGACATGTAGAAAAGATTGAATTTTTAATGATTGAAACTTGTGACTTTGTGTGCCTTTTATTTTATTCTTATTATTATTTTTGTTCATTTGAAGCAACGGTCACGTACTTCTCAAACGTCAAATGTATAGATCATACAAATATACTTTTTAGCTCATTGTCGATGATACGAGGAAATTGAACAAGTGAAAAATAAAGAAAATAATAAAACCCGAAACAGGAATATTTTGCTAATGAAACACAATTTTTTAAAGTCCATAGATTTTATCGATAGAGTGATACAATAACTGCGCATTACGATAATTGTGTTTTCATTTTCTGCATAATACTATATATATATTTCTTTCTCAATCTCGTTTTTACAAAAACAAAACAAATCCTTAGAGTTTGAGCAATTAAAGCGATACTACTTTTTGGATAGAATTCCCGTAGCACGAATAGTTACGATTTTTTTTTTTTTTTTTTTTTAATGCGAGATTACAGTCGTTGATTTATAGCTTTTTACAAAGTTCTATCTTGTCTTCTAGTTTCGTTATAATGTAATATCTGAGATTTTCGAGTACTCGAACGATTTACAGGCTCGATATATGCACAAATTTAAGGTGTCGCTAAAAGAAGAAAAAAAAAGGAAGCAATTTATGAATACTACTCTTGGATGATTTCTTTTTCAAAAAGAAAAATAAACTATTAATATGAAAATTAAAATGATATATTTTATTAACATTTATTATATTGGATAAAAGCGAAAGAAAAAAAAAAGTAACAACTCCCAGAGCAGTATTTAATGTTAAGCATAATGTACATCGGTTTAATTGTTATATGAATTTAATATTAGTGACGAAAACAAAATGTATACGTTTTTATTATTTGATAATCGATATATTTCGTTTTTCTTTTTTTATTTTTTAAATTGCTTACGTTTGAAGAGGAAAAAAGTGTGAAGAAAACTATTGTATGTAATATAAGTGAATCTTATTGGTAAAAATAATTCTCAAGAATTTTGAAAAATTCATGAAAATTGTAATAATCATTTTTTTTTTTTTTTTTTTTTTTTTTTTTTTTTTATAACAATTTCAGTTATTGCAATATTGGAATTATTTTCACCAAAAAGAGAATTTGTATAAAACGATGTTTGTGTAATGAACTTGCCAATTATAGAAATTTTCATCGGCGAATTGGAATTCACTAAGTGGCTCCGTCTGTTTTTTTTTCTTTTCTTCTATAAACAACGTTTGTTTGTTTTTTTTTTTGCAATAATTTTATCATATTCACAAGTCAGTAAGAGAGTGGTGAATGGTGATATTTTGATAAAATTTTGTCTTTTTGTACAAATTGAAAAGAAACAAAAAAAAATTGTTAACGAGATGTTTTTTTTTTTTTTAGTAACATCAATTTTTGATTGTACAAGCTATCAATTTTGCTGGGCAGGGCGTTTTCGTAGGATTAGATGAAAAAAAAAACTTCGCTAAAAACTTTTAGAGTAGCTGCGGGTTGGGCTTGCACGAGATACTCTCGGAAACTTAATGATTTTTTGTTTTGTATTTTTATTTGAAATTAAAGTGATTTCTTAAATAATTTTTTTTTAGAGAAATCACTTTTTGAAAAAAAAAGTCAATCGCTCGTGAAAATCCATCTCAAAATCGTCGGGCAGCTCGAATTCGACTGTGTTTTAATGAATAATAAATAAACAGAAAATAAACAAAAAAAAAAAAATTATCCTATGGAATTGACGCATCGCTCTGTCAAATATTATAATTGTCAGTAGCTTACCTTCGGGCAAACTGCCATTAGAAATACTGTTGCTCGAAATGGAGCAAAACCGATATAATTATTGTTGTACTGGTCGAGCCGATCTTTTTTAATCTACCACTGTAGGCCTCGATTTTTTACAAAAAATAATGCCACTGTGATAAAATACTTGTACTGCTTTTTATAAGCAAACCTTCTTACGTGTATTGTACTAAAAATGTTTAATCTCCTAAGATTCGGTGCACTGCGCAGATATCTCGAAAAAAAACAAAGAAATCCGTACTAAGAAATTAGACGTAATTTTCTCGAATTGAATTTTTTTTTTTTAAATGAACCAAAGGTTCCAGTGCGTTTACTTGCCAAAGCTTTGTATTAGTAATGCGATCATTAATTTTATGGAGGCAACTACAAAAATTCAAAATCTCATGAAGTTGTGTACAAAAAAAAAAAAAAAAAAATTTAGAGATTTATTGTTTGTAAAGTTAGATGATTATTTTGTTATTGGAGAATATTTGAAATAAAATTTTAAAGATAATTTTTAAAAATGAATTTTGAATTACAAATTTTTTTTTAGGTCAGATGCCTTCTTTAAAAATTGTCAATTTATTCTTAAAAAAAAAAAAGAAAAAAGAGAAAAAAGAAAACGAAATTGAAAAATGTGAATCGAGCAGCCCGCCGATCGCGGTGTAATTCAGAATATTATACTACACATTAAGCGAAAAAAAAAGGAATGAGAGTACGAAAGATTAGATAGCATGAAAGAAGAAAAAAAAATTCATGCGTGTGAGACTGTATAATAGTTATAAATAAATGTATATGTTAAGTCCAAACAAATTGTTTTTTATTATTATAATTTATGTCAAAATTTGTAATTTATACATATTTAGTGTTCTTTTTTTTTGTTTCAGGATTGATATACAAACTACGTTTGTACATTTATGATATATATATATATATATATTATAAACAGTAAAATCTGATGATTTCAGGGAATCATTGAAACGATAATTGTTGAAATGGATGAGAATAGATAAATATGAATTTAAAAACGTCCATTTTTTTATATCAAATAGGTATTCATTTTAATACTGGATAACAACTTTTTTTTTCTCAAAAATTTCATATAAATAGATATACATTGTCAAATATGTTGATGTTTCGTGATAACATGCAAAGGTAAGTTCATTATTTAACAATTCAATTTTTTTTACCGCATTAAATAGATTCATTAAGTTTCTCTCAAATTTTTAATTTTAATGATTCTAAATTAAATCAGTCTACATAATTTGCCTAATTTACATTTATTGAACAATCTGAACCACGTGCTAAATTCAATATAACTGAAATTAGCTGTATTACACAATTTGTGCATTACGGCTAAATGGCTAATTACTTTATACACAAATAAAATAAATGTAGTGAATATTATGTATTGCTTCACGTTTTTTTTACACAGTGGCAGTAAAAATTTGCGCAAATTAATGTAAATAATGTAACGCTTTGCTTATATATATTTTCGATTCCCCTTCGATCTTACACATATACACGTTACTTTATAATTTTCTTTTTTCAGGACACTGGCGTTTTTGTTTTCGGAAATAATTTAATAATTTCTTTTGAACACGTCCAGCCAAATTCCTTGGGTCATTCGAATCTTCGAAGATGTCGGAGTTGTTGTGTTGATTGCATTTGCTTTAAAGAAAACATGCTTAATGACAGACCCGCTGTAGCCAAAATGAATGCCGATGCAACACTTCCACGATCCACCCAGGATTTACGATAGATTGTAGTGGCTGCGTTCTGTAAAGTTTATTTAAACAGGTAAATTATGTTTTTTTCTTTTATTAAATATTAATTAATAAAGTTTCATAGAAAATTTTGGTTGATTTTTTTATTTTTTTAACATTTTTAATATGTAATTAAAAGTAACTTTTATTTTTTTTAAAGAAACTTTCAATAAAAAATTCCAATTTTTTGGAATCTTTTCCGAAGTGTCCGCGAAATTTCATTTTCAGAATTTCTTAACTTTTTCTATACTAATTATTATTCTTTCTCTCTGATTAACATGATTTTATTTAAAATCATGCTTTATGTATTTAAGATTTAATATTGGTTTTAATTAGTTTTTGTATATTACAATTTTATTTTATAAATGTAAATATCAAAATAATTTTAATTTGATTTAAGGAGGAATCAGAGGGACAGTCAAGTAAGGATTAGTTCAACTCTTATATTTTTTAAATAGAATATAATTTATAATTAAAAAGTGTTTTAGTGAAAGTATGAAAAATTTTTTAATTAAAAATTATATTCTATTCAAAAATACAAAACTATAGAGTTTTAATAACTATAAATAAGTTTCTTTGAAGAAAAATTATGATTTTTGAAATTTTTTTTTTAAATTCCTAACTCTTCCCTGATTTTTATTTTTTTTCTGAATTAAAGCCACTCTAGTTTCTCATATAGTAAGAAATTTTTAAACATTATCCAAATGCAACTTTTAATTATTAAAAGTGTTAAAAATAAAATTGCTCACATTTTCACATGAAAAAATGTTTAATTAAAAACTTTTTTTTAATTTAAAAATACAAAAATATGAAATTTAATAAACTTTTATTTTCGACTTAAAGGCACAAAAAAAGTCTTTTTAGTCGATTTATATTTAAAAAAAAGTCGATTTTTTTTTATTTTAACAAAAATATTTTACAGATTTTTAAATAAAATTATTTTTTAAATAATAATAATTTTGGAAGGTTTAAAGTTAAAATTTTTAGAAATAATTGAATTTCAAAAGATTTTTTTAATTTTCAAACAATAATTAAATTTTACAAAACTAAAAATAATTTATCAAACAATTTTAGATAATATTTTTTAATAAAATGTAATTGAATTTTCAAAGATTTGCAATTGAGATTTTTGAAATTAATTGAACTTCAAGTGATTTTTAATTAAATTTTATTTGATGATTTCACTAAAAAATTTATTAGAAATTGCGGACAAAAATACAACAATTTGAGAACCATTTTTAATTGCAAAATGGTTTCAGAAAGTTGAATTTTTAAAGAATATTATAAAAATAGTTAAAAATAATTGAATTACCGGAGAGTTATAATTGAAATTATTAAATTTCAAAAATTTTTCTATGGAAAATTTTAGAAGCTTTTAAATTCAAATTTTTGAAAATAATTGAATTTCAATTGAAATTTTAGACAATAATTCAATTTTAGTTGATTTTTGATTGAAAATTTTCATAATTATTAATTTTGAATTGAAATTTTTGAGAATAATTGAATTTTAGTTGATTTTGAATTGAAAATTTGAATAATAATTAAATTTTATTTGATTTCTGAATTGAAAATTTTTAAAATAATTGAATTTTCTTTGATTTTGAATTGAAATTTTGGATGATAATTTAATTTTAGTTGATATTTGATTGAAAATTTTGATAATAATTAATTTTGAATTGAAATTTAGGATAATAATTGAATTTTAGTTGATTTTGAATTGAAAATTTTTAAAATAATTGAATTTTATTTGATTTTGAATTAAAATTTTTTGGTAATTTTATTTGAAATTATTGAATTTGTGATGAATTTAATTAAAATTATTAAAAATAATTAAATTAGTGAAGAGTTTTAGTTAAAAATTTGTTAAATAATTGAAATAAAGAAGATCTGAAGAAGATCTGCATTTTATACTAAAAAAAAACGTATTTTATTAAAAAAAATTTTTTTTTAAATGTAAAAAAAGTCTAAAAAATCGCATTTTATTAAAATAAGTCAAAAGAAGATGAGCCAAAAGTTTTGAACGTTCAAATGAACGAAATTTTTTTTCAACTTCTTTAAGTACGAATTTTATTACAAAATATTGTTTTAAATATTTAAACGGAAGTTATTAATTTAATAATTGTTTGATTTACTGTTTTATTTTACATTGTCATTATAATTTTTAATAATTTAAACATTAAAAAAAAAATATTTCGTTCATTTGAACGTTCAAAACTTTTGGCTCATAAAAGAAGTCGTATTTTTGAAAAAAAGTCGGAAATAGTCAAAAAAAGTCGTATAATCCGAGGCCTGTTTTGACTGTCCATCCAATTGCTTTCATTAAAAAAAAATATGTAATATTTTGCAGGGATAAATTTTTATATTAACTCAAAATTTTATTCAGAGACAAGAAATTTAATTTAAAAAAGAAAATTAATTTCTTGAATTACATACCTGACTTAATGTCAGTTTAAGAGAATAAAGAAACGGCTGCGTTAGATGCATGTCGGCACCTAAGCTTTACGACGCCAGGTTGCACCCTAAAACAAATAAGAAACAATAAATAAAAAATAAAACAAGATTATATTTGTTTTTTTACCATTTAAGACTCGGCGGTAAAATATTAACAATATTAAAAAGTCAAAACAAGTTTTCTACGACTGAAAAATTAAAAATAATCAGATAAATAAGTGACGGTGTTGTCAAAACTCTGCTCATTTTAAAAAGCGCATAAACATGCACCTATATTTTCTTAATGAATATAAGTTATTAATAACAGTTTAGAACAATAATAATAATAATAATAATAATAATAATAATAATAAAAAGAAACATAATAAAAAAAATTAGAAAATTGAAGTAACCAAATTTTGTTTTGTTCATTTCCAGTAATAATTATTATTTTATTAATGATAACAGATTTCGCAAAAGTATGAAACTTGAAATAAAATCATGATTCTCGTTTACATAATAAATGCCAAGGAATATAAATTTGCAATTTAAATTAAATATTTCTCTCCTCACAAATATTAAAAGTACTTTGCAATTTATTTAAAAATATATTTATGTAATGCACTCTGACAAATAAAATTTTTTTAAACTAAAAAATAAACAAATATTTTATATAAAAATATTATCTAAAATAGATTTTGATAATTAATTTTTAATTTTTTAATCCGCAAAATAATTTTCTATTTCTTTGTTTATAATTATTAATTTTCTTGTAATTAAAATGTCAAATTAAACATTACCGGAATTGAATGAGTTTGTTATCCTCTCACGAGATATTCGTAAATACTAAACCTTAGAGGCGCTTGGCTGCAGGGTCAAGCTAATTCAGTATTCTTTGGCTATTTGCCACAAAGTGGGGTAGAAAAAGTTTTACACAACCAATCTAGTATAATAAACAATCGTTTGAATTGAATGAACTTTGGTATCAGCAATTTTGAATGTTCTATTACCGTCAATTAAATGTAAAAATTTTTTTCTTTACATTAAGTTTTTATTTATGTTTATTTTATTTAAATTTAATTGTAATAAAGAAAATTTTTTTTTTTAGTTGTCCTATTTTGGTTAAAATCTTTAAATTTCAAAAGAAACATAAATAATTCAAAAAATTTTGTTAGAAAAAAAATTATTTTTGGAAAACTTTCTTTATAAAAAAAATGAAATGCATCATAAAGGGCTGTTAAATTCCAGAGTTCATACCAATACACCGCAATTTGAAATCCCAATGACGCACGAACTGGATTTTTTAATTGAATGTTTACGCATTTGCTTTGTGTATATAAAGAAAATATCAGAGAAAGACTATTGGATAGGTGTAAGTTTTGAACTTTATAATAAAAAGTTTCAATCACTTCCATTGTATAATTTGAAATAAAATAAAAAATTATCATTTTTAAATAATTTGCAATTAAAAAAAATTTCCTTTTATTCGTTCGAAAGTGATAACTTATAGGTCTTTCTATTGTTTAAAAATTATTTTGCAAAAAATATTAAATAAACAAACATTCATTGAATAAAATTATTAAATAAAAGTTAACTTATAAAATAAATTTAAATTATATATTATAAAATCATATCTGTTTTTACTTTTTATATTTATACATTTAAATAATTATGGAAATTTTTTTAAAATTAAAATTCTACGATCAAAAAAAATTTTCATAATTATTAAATGTAATAATAAAATAATTTAAAAATATATTAATATAAATAAATATTTAAATAACATTTTTAAAAAGTATTTTTAGTAAAAAGGTAATTTTAAAAATTTCTAAATAAAACGAAATTTATATTACCGGATTCACTTTTTGTATATATCAGGTTTTAAGCAGAAAAATTCTTTATCACATTTATAACAAATTTCAAACTGGGAATTTAATCCAAAGTGCATATGAATAAAATTGTATGTGCAATTTAAAGGTTGCAGAAGATTATACTTATCGACGTAAATGTTCCTTTAAAAGGCGCATGTGCCAAGGGAAAATACATTGCGATGTCTTTTAAATTAAATCTCTCCGAAATATAGATATGTACAAAGTGCAAAAATATATCAAAAAAATATAATCAAGACAATGTCATTGTGATGATTTTAAAAACGTAGATCAATTAATTTTAAAGCATAAATTATTTTTCATTCATATTAAAATTCACAAAATATTTCTAGGGCACAAAAAAAACAGAAACATTTATTTTTAAAAACACTTTATAAATAATTTAAATCAAAGAAACATCTATTTTTTCGTGTCTATATTATTGCGTCTAGAATTGAAATATTAAATGAATTTTATGACATAAGTCACATAAGAAAATTGTCTGACATTTAGATTGTCTTTTTATTTATAGAAACAGTATACATATATCCTCTCGTATATATATATATATATATGATAAATGTTATTAAATTTTAGTTCAAAAACAACATTAAATTAAAAAATAATAACTGAATTGAATGCTCAGATTAGATAAATTGTTATTTAAGAAATTCCAGTAATATTTTAATTCCAATTATTTCGATTATCAAATGGAGCAATCAATTAATTAATTTTTTATATTTCATGCTAATTGTTTTAAAAATTTTTGTCTAACATGTTAAAATTATTTAAAGATTTTAAATGTTAAATTGAAGACTCGTGAAGTGAATAAACAGGTTTCAATTTAGTTATTTTGTTTATTTGGTGTAATATATATATATATATATATATATATATATATATATATATATATATATATATATATATTTATAATATATTCGTATTTATTATTACAAACGAAATGCGTCTAATGCAATATGGTAAATTAAAATATCTTCGAAATGGCGCCTCAATGATTCATAATATTTGGCGAATACTTGCAAAATATATACGCTTTTAGAGTTCATTAGCTTGCATAGCTAAATGCTTGATAATCTATTAATTATTGCTGCGCAAAGTACAAATCTCTATTGATATAGTTTATTAATTTATAATTTATATTCATTCAAACATAAATAATAATGAGAGATTTTGATTATAAAAATAAAATATTGCAAATATGATATAACAAATTTTTTTTTATTTTTCTTTAATTGTTTGACAAATTATAAAACTTCAAAAATCAAAATTCTTATACAACAAAAAAAATTTATTATAATATTTATATAATTTTTTCTCTCTCTACAAGATATAATTTTTATAGAAAACAATTTTTTTAACTACTTAAATTCTTTTAATTTATAACAATAATTTTATTCAATAAATGAAAATTGTTAATAAACACGGTTTACATAAAGGGAAAAAATTTTAATTAATTATATCAAATATTTACAGTTAAAAAATTACAAAATTGACAAGCAAAAAAAAAAAAAAATTCTCAGGAAAACGTCAGATTTACGTATTAAATAATTATATTATCAATTGAAACCAATAGATAAATAAATTAACAATTAATTCTTCACATTTCTTGACTTATCATTGAACTATTTAAAATTAACAACCTTGGCACACACTGATATTGAAAGGAAATATTAAATAAATCAACTCACCATTTTTTTATAACCTCAAAAAATTTTTAACATTTTTTTTTTTTAATTTAATTGAAATGCAACATAATACACTTTTCACACTTCATTAAAAGAAATTCACTTTTTAAGTAACAAAATTTAGTAATATAATGTAGGGGGTTACAATAAAATTATATAAAAATATAAATTTTCAAGGGCGGGCCGGTTTAGTTACGTAAGTTAGAGCAACTTTATAATTTTGTCATTTAACACAAAAAAAATGTTTTTTGAAAAACATAAAATTATGTAAACAACTTTTTTTTAACACTAACCTTTTATTAAAAAATAACTTAAAAATGGTAAAAAAAGAATGGCACAATGCCTCGTACCTATCTCTTCTTCCCTAAACGTGAACAACACGTTTTCGTTAAGGAACAATCGCGAAGAAAGGCAGAGTAAGCGCCCTCTAATTATAAATAATTATCGAAAGTGTAGGTTATGTTGATAAGAACGAGATTTTCTTAACCACTTCAATTATATGAATTAATAAATTTTACTTTTCGTACTTAAAATTGTAATATTAATAAAAATTGTGATTTAAAATTTTTATTTAAAAGAATTTATTTCAAATATTTTTAAACAAGTCGATAACATAGAACACTGTAGTGTCTGAAGAATGACATATTACTCAGCGAGTTACAGTCTAGATGGCACCATTGATCGTTTTTTTTTCAATTTTTGAGCGTTAAAAAATTATATTAAAAAGTTAAATAAAAATTAACACTTCGTTCAATGTACAAATATATTTTTAAAAATTTATATATAATAAATTATTCCAATCAATATTTTACTATAAAAAATGAAAAAAAAATAATTTTTACAATTTTTTTTATTTTTAATTTTCAAAAATGCGCAAAATGCTGCGCGCGGTGTTTAAATGTTTATTTAAACCTATAAAACTTATCGGCCGACTCTAAATTTTTTTGCAAAATCTTCTTAGTATTTGCAGGTATGTTTAAAAAAAATTTTTTTAAAATATCATATCCAAATTAAAAAAAACTTAATTTGTTTATAAAAAATTGTTAGTTTTTTAATAAAAAATGGAAAAAAAAATTTTTGTTAAAATTATTGGAAAAACTGGAACTTTTCTTCTCTTATCAAAAATTGAAAAAATCCATTTTTTTTCGAGTTATCAGCTATTGAAAATAGGTCTACATTGAAGAAACTGAAATTTTAAAAATTCATAACTCGAAAATTTTTCAAAAAAAAAAAAAAATAAATAAAAAAATACGTATCTCTTTTTTTTCACTACAGAACAAGAAAAAAATATATTTGGCCGAATTTAAAGGGTCGACGGAAATCTCACGTGATTTCGCCCATATATTATATTTTAAGGGGGGGAAAAAAATCCGAAATTACCAACAGAATATACAATGCGTAGGAACATTTACCATTTATTTCCTCACGGTAATAGGTATTCGTCTTAAAATTGAAGCTTATTAAAATTTATTTTGTTTTCACACGCGCAAGATAATTGCGCATATATAATAATCCTTTTCTTTTACAAATTACAAGATTTTCGAATTATATTTCCTCTTTTTCTTTTCGTCTTCTATAAATATAATTCTATACGCGCAGGATTTCTGGGAAAAAAAATCGTGAAATATTTACGCAAAGATATGAAGCTTATTATTATTATACTCTTTCTTCATTGGCGCCTAAACTGTCGTTTTAAATGTGTTCTGAACGAGAAAATTGCGTGTGCAAATGATGGAATTACTGGTCAGAAAAGGGTAGTCGCACAGACATTATACGATTGCTAAGAAAACCACCACAGGCACCTGCATAACTCCAGGTGAGAACTTGAAGATATACCGTGGTCGAGGTGATTGCGTTTGTGGCCTGAGTTGGTGTCGAGGAGAACAAAACAATATCTTTTATGTGCCATGCAAATATAATGAGAAACTCTTCAGAAAAGTAAATAGTCTCATGTTTTCTTCTGCTTAATTAATCCTCTCCGCCCGGAAGAATAATGCAGTCTTTTGGAAAACTATATTTTCTTCGAATATATATAGTTATTGTAATAATATGGGCACTTTATTTATTTTTATAATTACAGTAGGACTCCGGTTATTCGAGCTAATGTGGACCGGACCTACCTCGGATAAGGCGAAAACTCGGATAATCCGAATTGTTAAATATTTATTACAATTCAACATTATCATTGTTTAAACAATTATTATTTAATACAAACGGGAAAATAATATTGTAAATATTCCATAATAATTTAAACAATTTGAATTTATTAAAAATAAACTCTTATTTATAAAAAATTAAAAATAACTCGGATGACGCGGACTAGACTCGCAGAATGCAGAATTTATATATGCCCCACAGCACCGAAACTTTCCTGAAAATTTAGTAAATATTTACTTACAATATTTAGAATATTTAATTGCAATGTTTATTGAAAGTTATATATAAAGAGTTAAATGTCCCACTTGATTCAAGTGACTTGAATAAATTAATTAGTGTTGCCGCAAGACGAGACAAGACGAGATTCTGATCAATCTCGTCTCGTCTTGTAAAGTCGAGACGAATAATAAGTCTTGTCTCGAAAAAGTCTCGTCTTGATACATAGAGTCTCGTCTCGTCTTGAATGGTCTCGATATTTTTCAAAAAATAAAAATTATTGATTTTTTTATATATCACGGGTCGTTTGAACTATGTTCAACTCAAAGATTTTGTTACTTCTGGTTTTCTTGTTGAAAGTTATTCTCTAAGGCTTAAATAATAAAAAAAATTTTTTAAAAAAAAAATTTTTTTTAACTTTTTTCTTATTTAAACCTTAGAACAAGTTTGGAAACTTTTTTTAAAAAAATATTTTTTTAAAAACTTTTTTCTTATTATTTAAACCTTAGAGAATAATTTTCAGTAAGAAAACCAGAAGTAGCAGAACTTTTAGGTTAAGGGGGGAACACCAGTTGTAACTTTCGAAAAATCGATTTTTTTTTTGGTGCATTTTCTTAAAGTATACATATTTAGAAATGTGTCTGTAAATTTCAAAGTTGATCCGGTGAAAAATAAATGAGATATACAGAACACTGCAGCGGCGCGTCCCGTGGCTTCATACAAGGTGGCCAGCCATACCTGACCCTAACGACAGATGGCCTTTTCCTATGATTTAGAAACGGCAACCACTGCGGAAGAGTTATTATATGGTCCAGGAATCGATGACTCTTTGTAACTTAGAAACAAAATTTCTTCTGAACAAAAAAAAGTAAGTTGAAACTTTTAATGCGTTTTTCTCAAAATGACATTTTCCAAGTCGGTGACCACGATTACTCGAATACCATTAAACCGATTTATTTAAAATTTAGTGTGCTTCATTTACACATATAAGTCTAGTTCGTGATCGAAGGATTTTTTTTTTTAATCAAAACTTTTTTTTATATAGCTGAAAATCGACCGTATTTTTTTAACGAAAATCATACTTTTGACTTTGACAGGTCGCCATTTTGTCAAATTTTTTTTTTTTTTTAAATCCTTCGATCACGAACTAGATAATCTTATAATAAATGTAAATCAATTTCATTTTTGTATTTCAGACGAAGTATACTTGCAGAATGCTGGTCACCGCAATTCGCCTTTTTTCTTAAGACGCCACTTCAATGGCTCATATCTCCAAAAGTTTTTGTTAAAAAAATTTTTTTTTTCTTTTAAATTACAGCTTTTTACATGTACTTTTAACTAATAAATAGTATTCTTTAAAAAGATTCATTGTTCTTTTGGAAAATATTCTTGAAAAAAGCATTATTTTTTGAGTTACAACTGGTGTTCCCCCCTTAAACATAGTTCAAAAGACTCGTGATATGATGTATTAAACCTCAGATAACTGACTTAATATTTTGTCTGCATATTGTAAATAAAAACACTTATTCATATGTTCCATAAATTTTGATATGTTATATAGCAGAAAAATTTCAATTACAAATAAAAAATCGATTATGCTACTATATATTGCTATACGAATAATATAATAATTAGAGTTGTGCAAATGTCAAAAATTCGATTCTCTCCATAAGAATTAACATGGACTCGGTTCGGTTCGAATTTCGAGTCCATGTAAAATTTGAGTTATTGCACACCTCTAATAATAATGAATATTACAACCGAAACAGGCTAAGTAACAACAACATAGAATATCTTTTATGTTTGAACTCCTGGTTTTCTTCTTCTGTCTCTACTAAAATCAAAAATGAATTTAAAGAAAAGTAAAGAAATCTAAAATTTTTATAACAAATAGATTTCTATTATTTTAAATGTTCGTGTTTTTTAATAATGAAAAAATTTTATTACGTGTTCTCTATATTAATAATTATTTATTTGTGGAGAAATTAAAATTTATGAGAATTAAAGTATTCATTTACACTTAACAAAGTTATGCGTAATACTTATTTTTCTAGTAATCAGTTTATACTCGAGACTCTTGGTCTTGTCTTGATCTTATGACACAGTTGATCTCGTCTCGTCTTGAATAATCGAGACAAGATAAATGGTCCGTCTTGTCTTGGTCTTGTCACCTTTAGTCTCGTCTTGTCTCGAAAAGTCTTGAGTCTTGCGGCAACACTAAAATTAATGTTTAGCGCGAAACTTTCCTGAACATTTCGTCGGGTTAGTGGAAAACTATGCCATTTCAGAAAATATTTGTAAAACATGCCATTCCGCGTGAAGATGCCTATTCGTGAAAGCCGGTGTGTGAAACATGCCATCTCGGATGATATTTGAAAAACATGCCATTTCGGCTAAGAGTTTTTTTTCTTCTATTTTAAGTTGGTAATACTGACTCGAAATAAATAATAGGCATCTCTAAGAAGTTTTTTTTCGGATTTCTGCTATTCTTATTAAAAAATTTAATAATGAAAGCACTTTTTTCAAATTAATCAAATATCTAAAAATGCCAAAAGTTCGTCAGATTTCTTGTAATATTTTTTTGTTTTACTTTTTTTGCAAAATGTACTAGATAATACTTTTGTTTTCATGAATTAAAAATTAGACGTTAATAAAATGTGTATTGATTTATCAGTAATGTTTTGGTTTTCCAGGTTATTCTCAATATTCTCAGAAAAATTGCGAACATTTTGTGAAATGTCTAAATACAAAGCACTTGCACTTGGCGAATATAAATTTTCACCGAATCGAGGTTGAAGTGTTGAATAATGCCATAAATAATAATCGGCGTCCATTTAAATAGTCTAATTAATTTAAACTAATTAAAACCTAAATTTTTATTATTGACAGTAACTATAGCCTATATTCTCATTAATTAAATCGTCAATTTCTATTTCTGACAGACAGTATTTTGTTTCGATTAAATTTTAATATAGAAGCTAACCGACATAGTAAAAACCTAAAAAGGGTATACGTGAACAGATCAAAATAAAAAAAATAATAATATAGAAGCTAATATTTCATATAAAATGCACTACTTCACGCGTTTTTCAAATATTTTCTGAAATGGCATAGTTTTCCACTAACCCGACGATTTATTTAATCGGGACATTTAAATCTTTACACAATTTTCACTAAAATTTTTAATTAAATATTTCAAATATTGCAAGTAAATATTTACTAAATTTTTAAGAAAGTTTCAGTGCTGTGGGGGTGGCGAATACATAAACATAAAAGTAAGGTTAGGATTTGCATTGTGAATTTTTCTATGTTTTAAAGGTTAAGGTTAAATAATGCTGTTTGGACAATTGTCGAAGAAAAAAATTTTTATTATCGACAATTGCAATCTTTTTTTACAGCGGCGTAGCTGGGGTTAAACTTAGAAAAGTTTAGGTTAGAAAAGTTATTTATCATGACATATTTCTGTCAGTTATTTTCGAAACTTACACTGCAGAAGCAGAACAAGTATTACTTGTACAACCAACAAAATAATCACTATCCCAGATAGCACGGAAACTTGCAGCAACCTTGCAGCAACCTTTCCAGAAGCTTGTTGAAATTCTCCTGCAACCTTACGTAGCAAGCTTACAGCAAGCTTTCACGGCAAGCTTGCCCTGGGTGGGACATTTCGCTAGCTCAGACAAGCTTGCACGGTAAGCTTGCTGCAAGTTTCCGTGCTATCTGGGATGTAATTAATTAAATCTCATAGTGTATTCATAAGTTGGAAATAACTGCAATAAGCTTTATGAGCTTTGTTTACTTGTATATCGAATATAATAAGTATCAATCTTAGGTATATCGATAATATCGACATGAAAAATCGATTTGCGCAATGCGATATTCCTATTCAAGGCCTGAGCAGAATAGAAACATAACCGGAATCGTAATCGCAAACGCAACCGGAAGAATGAGTTACAGAAGAATAGACATATTGTTTGTCCTTCTCCAACTCATTATTCCGGTTGCGTTTGTGGTTACGATTCCGGTTACGTTTCTATTCTGCTCAGGCATTAATACTTTTATATTGAAATTTCAAAACTTTTTATTTAATTTTCAAGTCAATTAATTAGATTTTCTCTTTTTTTGATAATTTTTTTTTTAATATTAACTTTTCTTCCAATTTCTTCTTTTCTAAGACGACTTTCTACTTCATTCAATTTTCGATTATTATATTTCATTTTCAAAATTTTCGTTTCTTGAAGGCATTTTTTGCCACAAATTAACAGAATTGATTTATTTTTTGTAAATTAGCCCAATATTCTTAATTTTCCAGCAAATTATCTTTTTATTTAGAAAATTATCAAAATTCTTTATTTTCTTTTAATTATTTTTTAAACATAGCATTTCCACAAACTTTCTATTCTCTTTTCATTTTATAAAATTGGAATTTCGTAAATATTTTAATTAATTAGCTATAACACGTATTTCGCGAAATTAGGGAATAATTTCATTATTTAAAAAAAATGTTTTTTATATTATATAAAATAAAAATATGGTTTCATTTAAAAAAAAAATTTTTAATCTTAAATTTTTTTGCTATATATTAAAACATGTTTCTTAAGTGAATAAAATATTCTTTCAAGTGTATTATTATATGAAAAGAGAAAAGTTTACGAAAGATATAATAAATTGAAAATGAAATAAAAAGTGGTCGGTGAATAATATCGTTTTATCGCACACTCATTTCCTCGGGATGTCTCAGTATCATTTCAGTCTCAGAAGTGTAATTTAACACTGTTTGGAAAATATTTTTTCCCTTCTAAATGAAATTGTTAAATTAAAATTATGATAATACGATTTTTATTTATTTTTCTAAATTTAATTTTTGTTTTTGGCAATGAAACGAGTGATGATAGTTTTTGTGCTGCACAAAAAAACTGTACGAGTTGTTTACGTACAACAAATTGTGTTTGGTGTTCTTTGACGGTAATTTTTTTTTTTAATTTTAAACTTTATGTTATGTATTTTAATTTTTCTGGAAAAAATTTTAAAATATAAAGCGTAAAGAAAAATAAAAAAAACTTTGTATCTTTAATTTTACAATTAAATTAAAAATTCTTAATTAATCTTTAAGTTAAAAATATTAATTTCAATGAAATTCTAATTAGCTAAGATTAAATTTGTACCTATAACTTATTCTCAATTTGATAAGAGGATTTAATTAAAATGAAATTGATTAAATTAGAAAAAATTTTTTTTTCAAAGACTATTCAACCAATAGTCCGATGTGTAACAAGGGAAAGATTCAAAACAGAAGGGGAATTATGGTGTGCAAAAAAGTCAGAGGTAGTGGATGATTTTTCAAAATTGAAAATAGTTGAAGACCGTCCTCTTTTATCTAATAAAGGAAGTGAGCCAATTCAAGTACAACCTCAAAAAATTCGCATTCGCCTTAGAACAGGTTACGTTTAGAAAATGACATTTTTTTTTCAATGAAAAAAATAATGCTGACAATAATAATGAATAAATGTTTAAGATTTAAAAAATCATAAGTAATTAATATAATTATAAAAAATAATAACAATTAAAATAATTACTAACAAAATTTTCCTAAATAGGGGAAGAGAAACGTGTAACCTTAAAATATAGTCTTGCACAAGACTATCCAGTTGATCTTTATTATTTAATGGACCTATCAGCCTCAATGGAAAATAAAAGGGATCAATTGTCCGAACTCGGATTACAATTGGCAGATGCAATGAAAAAATTAACGTTAAATTTTCGTCTTGGCTTTGGAAGTTTTGTGGATAAAGTTGTTTTACCAATGACAAATACTCAACCCGAAAGGTAATAATAAAATACATATGCTTAATATAAATAAATTAATTTTTAAATATAAGTAATTTTGTTCAAGTATATATGATGTACCCTATTGAAAAACCCTGTACAAAATCTTGTACAAGAAAATGTACATGTTCAGCAGCTGAACTTGTACCTGTTCTCGTAAGAACATGTAAAAGATCTTGTACAATTTCGGCACCAGAATTTGGAACAAGTTCTTGTACGAGAACTTGTACAAGATATTGTACAAGTAAATATATTTAATATTTGTATACAAGAAAATGTACATTTTCTTGTACTTGTTCTTGTACAAGTTCATTTAAAAATTTTTTTTTTGAAAACAATTTGAGATTTTAATAATTTAAAATTATTAAATCCTTTTACTTAAGCATGTCAAAAATTATTGCGCAGCTGTAAAGTCCAAAGAAAACTACTGCGCAACCTTTAAAGTTTTTCATTTTCACTAAACGAAGACATAAATGAACCTGTACGAGAAAATATACATGTTCTTGTACATTTTTTTGTATACAAATATTAAATATATTTTTGTTCACGATCTTGTGCAAGATCTTGTACAAGTTCTAATACAAGAACTTGTTCCAAATTCTGGTGCCGAAATTGTACAAGATCTTTTACATGTTCTCACCAGAACAGGTACAAGTTCAGCTGCTGAACATGTACATTTTCTTGTACAAGATCTTGTACAGGGATTTTCAATAGGGTATTCCACGCCAAAGTGTAAGTCCATCTGCAATTGCAATTCCGATTTTTTTGAGATTTTTTTTCTTTTAGTACTAATTGAGACTAGCTTCCATGAATTTTTTTAATTTTATTTAACAAGCCGTTTTCGAGTTATGGAATTTTGAAAATTGGAGAATTTTCATGACTTTTAATTTTTGAATGCTCATAACTTCCTTAAAAATGCATCAATTTTAAAAGTCTTTTTTTCCAAAAGGGGTGTTTTTAAACGTATCTTTCAACAAAAAAATCGAAATTTTTTTTAAACGATATTACTATCAAATTTTTTAGTTTTAATGATAAAAACTACTTCTAATTACGAAACTTTTAAGCCTAGTCCGATAATGGGCAAACGATTTTTACACTTTCGGAATTTTTAAAAAATTTTTTAATTTTGAAATTTTTAAAAATATTTTTGTTTTTTTTTATACTACGTACTTTTATGTATTTTGATGCGCTGATTACGAAAATCATAGTGAGAATACCCTAAAATTTGTTTTTTATGGTGAAAATCATATAAAAGTCCCAAAATTTATGGTTTTTTTCGTTTATTGGGTAAAATATGCAAATTTAAAAAAATACATAAAATAAAAAAAATGTATTTTAATAAGATTTATAACTTTTGTTTGAAAGTTTTTTTTTAATTTTGCATATTTTACCCAATAAACAAAAAAAACCATAAATTTTAGAACTTTTTTATGGTTTTCACCATAAAAATCCAATTTTTAGGTATGAAATGAGAAAAATGACTTTTTATCATTAAAACTCAAAAATTTGATAGTAATATCGTTTAAAAACACACATTTTGAAAAAAGACTTTTAAAATTGATGCATTCTTAAGGAAGTTATGAGCATTCAAAAATTAAAAGTCATGAAAATTCTCCAATTTTCAAAATTCCATAACTCGAAAACGGCTTGCTAAAATAATTTGAAAAAATTCATGGAAGCTAGTCTCAATTAGTACTAAAAGAAAAAAAAATCTCAAAAATATCGGAGATGCAATTGCAGATGGACTTACACTTTAGCGTGGAATACATCATATATTTAACTAATTTTAAATAATACTTCATTTAGATTAGTTGTTCCATGCAATTTTATATCGGTTTCAAATTCGTGTACTGTCCCATATGGATATCGAAATCAATTATTTCTAACTGAGGATATATCTCTCTTTAAGGTATTACTTTATTCATTTTTTTAATTTACCTAATATACCTAATTTAAAAACAACCAAAATTTATATTTAAATTAAATATATTCTTTACGTTAAATCAACCAAAAAAAATATGTTTCAAACAAATTTACAATATATTTGACTGTATAGCAATGATAAAATAAATTTGAATTAAACATATCTGAAAAGTTTAGCTATAATAGCTAATAAAATTTCTGTCCATGTAATATACACTGAGAAAACTGTTTGGTATCATGTATCAAAGTTTGGTTGTCCCTACCAAATTTTTTATTTGATATATGTGCAACTAACCCGTTTGGTTGGGAGTACTAAATTTTTTTGTCCAACCGTTAAATTTCGCTCAATTGAATTATTTAGTAGGTGTAACCAAATAATTTAGTCTACGTAATAAATACATTTATTAGAATGAAAAAAAATGTTCTGTTGACGTAAATAAAATTTAGTTATTTCAACTTACTGTTTTCGTTGATTAAAAAAATTTTTTTTGTAGAAATAACTAAATAATTTATTTTATATAAAATAGTTTATTTGGTCATTTTTACGATTTTGTATAAAAAATAAGGTATTTTAATTCAAGAGAGATGAGATTAATAATATAACTTTATTAAATTCATTATGCTTAGACATTACAAAAATAATTTATCTTCCCGTAAGTACACACTACGCGCGTTTCATGAAATATCTCAAAATGATATCGCATAAAATTGAGGAGCAAGTTTTCAAAAGTTGATACAGAATGCCACGAGGCATTCTAACCCCCATTCTCTTAGCAAACGTTTTGTCACTTCGTCAGCCATTCTTTCGAAATAAAAGAAACACTTTCAGTACACTTTTAAAAAATAAATATTAATAAAACTTTAATGACACTGCTACGATAATAGACCAGCCGAACAATAAAAACACATGACATAAATGATCGGAAAAGCATAACGCGGAAGAGGTCCACGACTGACTAGGCCCTACGACCGACGCCACATTTTCGAGAACAGCGCGTGCGCAATTCTGCGTGCCAGCGATTTAGTACGGAGAACCAAACTGTTTAATTCGTAGACATGAAACCTTCAAAAATATTTTTTGGTAGAGCAAACTAAATTTTTCGATTGATTGCCACTTTCTTTTCTGTTGTGCCAACCATACTTTAGTAAGGCCAACTAAAAATGCTTAACTAAATTATTTTCTTATTATTACGATATTATTTTTCTCAGTGTAGCAATTAATTTTAGCTGGAATAGCTAACTATTAGCAACTTTTTTTTCTTTGTGTATTATTGAAATTATTTTAAGCTCAATGAATTTTAATTAATTGCTTAAAGACACGTGTGAAACAGGCGTCAATTTCTGCAAATATGGATGCACCTGAGGGTGGATTAGATGCAATGTTACAAGCAATGGTCTGTACAAAAGATATTGGTTGGAGGCCTAAAGCCCGACATCTTATGGTTTTTTCAACAGATGATAAATATCATATTGCTGGTGATGGCAAAGTAATACAATTTTCAAATTATCCAGTTAGGCATAAATAATGTAATGATACAGTTTAACAACTAATAATATTTCACGGTATAAATGGTTAAAGTATGCACCGTAATTTATCAGCTTGCAGGCATAGTAGAACCAAATGATGGGCTTTGTCACTTGGACGAAGATGGATATTACACTTACTCTTTGCTTCAAGATTATCCATCAATTGCACAGGTGAGAGAGACAACTCTCTAATTTTTATTTTCACAAGAAAGTTAATAATTATTATTCTTCTATTTATATATATTATTATTATACTGTATGTCTTTTTATTGATATAATGAGTATTTTTTATATTGTCAGAAAAAAATTTATCAATTATTCCTTTTAAGAAGGAATGTACCGCAAATTGAAGTCAAACCATCTTTTACAAAAAAATATTTTAAAACAATTTTATAAGCAAACTAATTTTTTAGTATATTTCCGTTACTACGAGTTATAAATGCAAAGAATTTAGGATAAATATCGTAAAATTAATGAGATAACAGTAGGCTGTCCAACGAAATTTTGATACATGACCGTGAGACGAATTTCAGTATCTGCGCATACTAACACATGCATATTTTTATATCGTTGATTTGTTTTCCTGTGTTTTGTTTTTGCGGTGTTTTTATATTCAGTATTTTTAATCAAAGTGAGAAATTTTTAATAAATAGTGTAAATTTTTTAAAGTGAACAACGGGGCGAATTTGTTGTGTTAAGAACTGCAGGAGCAGTTCTTTATGTGCAAGTGAAAATAGTCAAAATAACAATAAGAAACAGATGTTTTCTTTTCCAAAAAATGAGGTTAGTTTTTTTAATTTATTAAAATATAAATATGTTTTCACTGCAAAAAAGGGAATAAATGTTTTATTTCGAATATAATAAGATTGTTTATAATTATCTGTGATTTAATTGTGACGCGACGCGAAGAAAGGTACCTAAGAAGCCAAACGGCAATTTTACAGGAGAGGGAAAAGAACAAGCGAGAACGCGGCGCAGAATTTCCGATATCTCTTACTCTCTCTCGTTTCCCACTACTAATTCGAGTTAGCGTCTGTGTATTCGGCCGTCTTCGGCAAGTAAAGAGAGATGCACCTCGTACACGTGCTTTCGTAGTGAGAGAGAACGGTGTAGTCAGCGCATCTCTCTCTAAATCACGAATACCGAACCGAACTTCAAGTGGCGCATGGTTACAGTGAGAGGGGAGCGTAGATATGTGTGCGTGAGGAAAAAGAGAATCAACTCTTAGCACGAATTGTTCATCTTTAAATCGTTATTACAAGAAAAGTATTAGATAAAAATTAATTTTGACTTCAGATAATTGAAAAGCAATCTTTAGTTTATCGAAAACAATCATAATCCGAAAATCGATTTTTGCCTTCTTAGGTACCTTTCTTTGCGTCGCGTCACAATTTTATTCAGTATGTAAATCGGAAATATTAAAGGTTTTTAGGTTAGAATTGAACATATCTGTATATATTTATGTATGCGCAGATACTAAAATTCGTCTCACGGTCATCTATCAAATTTCGTTGGACAGCCTACCGCAGTGCCAATATCTGCTCCCCCTATTTAAATTTTTTTTACAGTATTTTGAAGGTTTAAATCAAAAAATCATATTTCTAGGACTATATCTTTATTGAAAGTGTTCAAAAAAACTAAATTCATAGGTTTGGAGAGGTTAACTCCATAAGACACAATATTAATTTAATTGCAAATATTTTCAAAACTAGACGGTGAAAATTGTTTAAACTTTACAAAATTACGTCAAATTAATTCAACTTTAACATATTTTAAAAGCATCAAAAAATCTTTACTTTTTGTTATTGCACATTCGCTGAAATTTCAATCTTTCGAAATTAAGGCTGTTTAAGGTTGTCAATTTTTTTTCTGTTAATATTGAATATTTAAAACTGTAATATACTATGGGAAATTGAAAAACAATTAATTTATTAATAATTTTTTAAATAAAACTCGAAATTTTCAAAAACTAAAAATTTAAAATTCTGTTGCAATTTTTATTATTTTTCATTACTGATTTTTTATACACTTTTTTAATGATTCTGAACAATCAATCGTATGGATTTTGAAAAAATTCAATTTCTCCAACGCCTGCTCTGAAAGTGCAACTTTCTTGGTTAGAAAAGTATTTATTAATTCCTTGGCCGAGCATGGGGAAAGTAAAGTTGGTGGGGAGAAAGTAAATTCGATCTGATTTGACTGCACGCAGGATTAGATTTCTTTGTAATTTAAAGAAATGTAATAAATAAAAGAACTTATTACTAGCGACATCTTGCGCGACTTGAACTAACTGCGTAATTAAAGTTTTAACTCTGAGTGTGCTCACACTAATTCACGAAAACGACCATAGTGTTGCTTAGTACAAAAAATGGTGTTGACAGTTTTGTTCTGGTTCTAATTAATAAAAATGCATTTCCTCGCGAGACGTTGGAGAAAACGTCTTGTGCGACACGTGGGAAAGTGGTTGATTTTTCTCGAGTGATTGCTACTCTCACTGCGCTCGAGCAGCAAACTTCACTCTCCTAAAATTAACCACTTTCCCCACTAGTTGCAAAATGTTATATTTTTAAAAAATAAAATTTCTGAAAAATTGTAAAAAATTACTTTTTTTCATTTTTCATAGTGAAATATGATTTCAGGTTCTAAAAAACTTTGTAACAAAAATTGTTACCCCTAAACCAAACCAATTACAGTTTGGTTTAAATTTTATTAATTATTCATTAAAAATTTAACTTCTTCTACAGTTTTTATTATTTTTTATCGGTAATTTTATTGTAGGCTTTTTTCATGATTCTGAACAATCAATCGTATGGATTTTTAAAAATTTTAATATTGTCAAAAAATAAAATTTCTAAAATAGTCAAAAAATTTTTTGTTTAATTTTGATATAATTCACAATAATTTTAGATCTCAAATAATGACAGAAAAATAATTGACACCCCTTAACAACATTAATTTCGATAAGTTGAAATTTCACCGGTCTATTCCCTTAACAAAACAACTTTGACAAAAAAAGAAAATTAAACAAAGAACACAATAAAAAATAAACTCTGCTGGCAAAAAAATTTTTTTTGTAGTATAAAAATAAACTCTGACTCATAGAGAAATGTTATTTGAAAACACGGCAGTCTTGTGGATTAGATTTTTAAAAAAATATTGCTGAATAATTATAATTTGCGTTATAATTGCGTTTTAATTTTTCATATTTCACAAATGTTTTTATTTTTATAAGTTATAATAATAATTTATCAATTTCTTCACATTATAGTTTTTTTTAGGAAAGAAAAAATGATTTCATATCACATTTTCAGATAAATAAAGTAGCACAAGAAAATAACATTAACATCATATTTGCAGTACCGCCAGATGAAAATATTACTTATTATCTTTTGTCAAAAAGTATTATTGGTTCCTCAATCGGTCTCTTGGAAAACGATTCCACAAATGTTGTTGCCTTAATTAGTAACGAGTATGAGGTATAATTAAAAACGACTTTTTCAAATATCATAAAAAATCTTTCATTACTTAGTAAAATATTATTATTGCGTTATTTTTATTATTATTAATTTTTTTATTATAATGTATAATTATTTAAAATTTTCTATATGGCTTTAATTTTATAATTAATTTGTTTTTTATGATTATTATTTAAAAATTAGAAATTGGTAAGTTCTGTGACGATGTCGGATAATGCGACAAAAGCAATTGATGTAAAGTACTTTTCGAGATGTTTAGAAGAATCTAAGGACTTGAAGGAAAGTCGTGAATGCGAAGGTCTTCGTGTCGGTAATGTCGTCGAGTTTGAAATACTTTTAAAGGTATTCCACGTAAAACAACTTAAAAGTGTATAATAAAGTATAAAAGTTATTAATTCAATTACATTTTTTTTCAATAAACAGGCGTTAAATTGTCCTGAGAATCCAGACGAATGGCAACAAAATATCCAGATAAGGCCCACAGGTCTTGACGAAAGTCTCACTGTCGAGTTGCAATTAATTTGTGATTGTCCCTGCGATAGAGATAATCATCCGGTATAAAATTTGACATATTATTTTATAACTCACAAATGTCATTTAATTTTTAATAAGTCGCTGAAGATTTATTTCATAACATTAGTTAATAAATTAATACATTTTTGGTATAGTTTTATATTTTATTTATTAAATACAATATAATGTGATTTTTAAGTTCCGGATCCCCTAAAATTTTTTTTTTAATTTAAGGGTATGTGGGAACCTTCCACGTGACCTAGTATGGGAAAATGTGTTTTGGTAGTATACATTTCTCTCTAAAATGAGAAAAGATTTTTGTCTAAAATTTTGAGGGATGATACATTAGGGTACAAAGAATCTCGTTGTTCTCCGAAAAATACATAATTTTGAATTAAATTATTAAAAAATGATGTTTAAAAAGTGTCATTTTTAAACAAAAATGAAAACAAAGATGGTGGCGCATACACAGTGTGTCACTGCTCCATTAAACAGCGCCAATTCGAGCAAGTGGATACTGAATGAACTATGATTAAATACATTATTTTACCATTTATTGCTTTATTTTTATTATTTTTGCGTTAAGTTATGGTAAATGAGTAGAACAGCAAAATTCCTTGTACCAAACAAAATCATTTCTCCAAAATTTTAACCCGAAATCATTTTTTATTTCATAGAAAATTTCAAACCACAAAAAACGTCCTTTGCCCACATACCCTTAACTTGTTTTTTTGTTTAAAAAATGAAAAAAAATGAGATTAAAAAAAAATGTTTTTAGGGGATCCGGAACATAAAAATCATCCTGTGTAAAAATAATTTATAAATATTTTATTGTATAATAATATAAATAAGAATTGTTTCCAATTTAACAGAATAATATACCGGAAAGTTTAAGTTGCAAAGGGAATGGTACATTAATTTGTGGCGTTTGTCATTGTGATCATGGTTTTTATGGAAAATTTTGCGAATGTAAGGGAAATATGAATGATGATAGTGAATCGATAATAGAAGATTGTAGTCCAAATGGAGAAGAGAAAATTTGCAGTGGACGTGGAACATGCAAATGTGGAGTTTGTGATTGTGACAAACGAGTTAATTCGAGAGAATTTTTTTATGGAAAATATTGCGAATGTGATAATTTCTCCTGTAAACGAAATAGTGCTAAATTGGTAAGAAGATAGACAATTAAAAATAATTTTTTACCATGATGATTGAGGTAAGTTTGGTACAAAAAATTTGATTTTTCCATTTCTTCTTCAAAAATACAAATTACTTAAAAATTTTATCTTAAATATATTTAATTATATTATGAACATTCTTCTGAAAGTTATCAAGTTTTTTACCATTCTTGCCTCGTGGTTCGGGTAAGTTTGGTACAAATTATTATTTTTAATTGTAAAAGCAATCTGTAACCCATTTTTTTGACTTAAACTATTTGTACATATTTCATTTATTTTTCTAATTTATTAACGTTTTAATTTTAAATATGAAATTAAATGTAAACGTTATTTATGTATATATATATATATATTTGTGAGAAGATTGCTATATCATTTTTCATGTTTTATTTTGCATCATCATTTTAAGACAAATGGAAAATAACTGTAGTAAATTTGCTTATGGCAAAAGAAATATTAACACCTAAGATTTTTATGTGGATTTTTGCTTTATTTTAATATCAAGATTCATCTTCATCAGGTTTGCGGTGGACGAGGTAAGTGTGAATGCGGCACGTGCAATTGCTTTCCAGGTTGGACTGGTGATACTTGCGATTGCAAAGAAACTAATAGAACGTGTAAGCCGAAGGATGATACGAATGAAATTTGCAGTGGTCATGGTGATTGCATTTGTGGAAAATGCCATTGTCACCAAAAAGGAAATATTCGTTATTCAGGACAATTTTGCGAAGATTGCCCGGTTTGTTTGAAATTTTATTTATTTCAATTGCTCATCTGAAAAATAAGCACAAATCAATTTTTATATTGAAACACAATTAAATTCTTAATTTAAGAATACATTTTGGCATTTATTTTAAAAATAAAGTCGCGCTTGCATAATATACATATTAGCAAAATTTTCTTAGTTTAAGAATATATAATGCATGACATTTCATTCTTGTACCCAAGTAGAAATGTGCCACTGGCATAGTACTGACCCAACACTGCCAAGTATAACGGTACTGACTGCCGTACTGGGCCAGTAGTGGACCAACCCTGGCTGGTAACGCTGTCCAGTACTGATTTTGTCCCGCTCACCAGTACTAACGTAGTACTAGAATAATACTGGCATAATACTGGCAAAGTACTCATCCGGACTTAAAATCTCACTTTTTTACAAAATGCTAAAACACGCTTTCCAATGCAAATTTCATCCTTATTAGCTTATTACTCCCATTTTTACCACGAACAGGTAATGTGAAGCCAATAATAGTTAATGTTATTTAGAATATATAAAATATTATTAACAATAAATAATTAAAATAATAATGATCATTTATATTAATTAAATTATTTTATTTTTAATAAATTATTTTACAAAAAATAATTTGTGTTGTAAATTTTTTTATTTTTTTAAATTCATAATATTTAATTTTTTTTACTTTCCACTTATACTTAATTTAATAATTATTTAATAATTGATATTACACATGAACAAATATTGTACTTATAACACTTAAAACTAAGAACGAAAAATCTCGCACGCATGGGGGATCGAACCCTAAACCCTTAGAACGCAAGTCAGATACGCATACCGCACAGCCGCGCTGGCTTGAAGTGCTGACTTAAAGTAGTTCACCTAATACAAAAGTTTTGATTTCAAAGTTTGTATTATCTATTGATCACGAAAATAAAATGAATTTATTCTTAAATTTTTTAAACTCATAAAATTTTTTCAATTTTTACAAAGATTTAATGAAATAAAACTGGATATCAATTTCAGTTAAATATTTTTAATAAATTATTTTTACCGTAAATAATATTAAAACAGACAAAAATGATTGATCAATTACATAATTAAAAATAAGTTAATAAAAGACGACTGTAAAATATGAATGGTGAAAAATTTTTTAAATTTAATATTTAATTATTAATAATATTTAAAAATTACAGTGAAAAAATTACATTTGCTTTATTTTTAAAACTATTAGAAAAAAATTCTCAACTTATTGTTATTGTATGCATGATAAATAACTTAATGCACATATGAGTACTAAAATAACTAAAAAAACATAAATATATTTTATATAGGTATATAATAATACATTACAATTACATCCAAAATTTTGAGGGAAAGTATTCGAAAGAAATTAATATACATTTTTTTAAATAAAAAATCATCGTTTTCTACCTATTGGAACCCAAGTAGAAATATCTGTAGCTCGCCGTAATTAAACACCGGCATGGTACTGATCCAATACTGGCTGTCGGTATTGACTTTCAGTACTGGCAGTGTACTGACTAATACCGACAGCCAGTATTGGATCAGTACCATGCCGGTGTTTAATTACGGCGAGCTACGGATATTTCTACTTGGGATATAGTTATAAATTTGAAATATATTTTTTTTTCAGTATATTTAATTTAAAACAATAAAATTATCTCAAAAAAATAATTACTAAACTTATTGTCATATATTTTTAAAACAATTTGTTATTATTTTTGTATAGACTTGTCCGGAGAAACTATGTGAAGAATTTAAAGATTGTGTCGAATGCTTTGTGCATAATTCGGGTCCATTAGTTGCTGAAAATGGATGTGAATCATGTCCTCATCATATTAATGTCGTAAGATATTTATATATATGTAAATAAAAAAATTAGAAAAAAATTTGTTTCTAACAAATTTTTATTAGTTTTCAGAAAAACAATTTTGTTTTTTAGGTAAAACTAATTCAAGAAGAGGCTACTGATAAAGAAACTGGAGCTCAAATATGTAAAGTTCCTGGAGATGGTGATTGCACTTTTGCCTTTAAATACAAATCCTATCGAGAGGGTTTGGGGGGAGATATAAAAGCTTATGAAATCACTGCCCAAGAAAGTAAAGAATGTCCCGAACCAGTAAATGCTATGGGTAAACAATTAAAAAAAAAAATTTGTAGTTTTATATTAATTTTTCACTGATAGATTCAATTTTTATTTTTAATTTCATTAATATATCCTTAATTTAATTAATTAATTTGTATTTAAATGCAAAATACGTGAGTTTAATATAATAAAACGTATTTTTTTTATTTTTAGGAATTGCAATGAGCGTTATTATATCAACTGTAATTCTTGGTTTACTTGTTCTATTAGTTTGGAAAGTATTAACTGAAATACATGACAAGAGAGAATTCGCGAAATTTGAAAATGAGCGAACACTAGAAAAATGGAGTCAGGTATGTTAAATAATACTTAAATAATTTTAATATTAATCCTAGAAAGCACAACTGGGGTAGAAAACTATCCAAGAGAAATTTCAAACTACGCGCTCCTGTCTCTGTCAGCTAAACTGTCATGGCGGAATCTTAATTCGATGTAGTTATCTGACAATCGATTTTGGCGATGAAGCGAATTGTTTACGTAAATAATTACTTTTTATCTTAAAATTGAAAATTTTTTGAGATAGAAAACTATCGCTGTTATACTTTTACGTTCGAGTTTTACTAGGTACCTAAGTCAATTTTTTTTAATATCTGTATATTTTTAAATTATTACACGGAAAAAACAAACTAACTATTTTAAAACCAAACTGCTTTATCCTTTAATAGTATATAATTTCGTTTACCTATTAAAGTATGAAATAAATGCTTTTTTAGTTTAAAGTAAGTCCATACTAAATGAGTACCTATAATGGTTATACTCTTATAGTAATAGTGACGTACTTTAAAAGTATAAAATTGATGCCCGCGAAGTACGACATATAGTCTACCTAAAATAGTAAGAGCTTCTTCCTTTTTGGTGGATAAATTCTTGCAACCTGCGTTTTGGCCTATATCGATATATCGAAATATCGATGGTTGGAAAGGGAGGTAGGCGTGGCCAAAACGCAGGTTGCAAGAATTTATCCACCAAAAAGGAAGAAACTCTTGCTATTTTAGGTAGACGGGAATCAATTTTATGCTTTTAAAGTACGTCACCATTACTATAAGAGTATAACCACTATACTTATTTAGTATGGACTTACTTTAAACTAAAAAAGCATTATTTCATACTTTAATAGCCACAGAAAAAAAGGTGGGTAAAAAGTTGTAAAGATGGAGCACGGAGGAATAGTAAGGAGACCGATTTCTGCGTTTGAAAATGTCAGAAAAACATGTACGATAAGTGCCAGGTTCAGTGCATTGTACTCAACTGGCCAAAGTAGTTGAGCATGCGCATTGGATCTCAATTTTGACAGATGATTTATTTATTATGTATGTCATGAAAAAGATTTTTCTTACATCCTGGCACACAGCACGACATTTTAAAATAAACAATACATAATAATTATTAAAATAATAACATAACAAGAAAACATAACACCTTCATCACAACACGCATGGAAGACTTGAGAAATATACGTCAGCCAGATCTCACTCGCACACTTTTTGCGAGAGAAAGAGACAGCACATGGCTAATGCGCATGCTCAGCTACTTTGGTGGTTGAGTAGAATGCAGTGAAACTGGCACTTATCGTGCATGTTTTTCTGACATTTTCAGAAGCGCTACTACAGCAAGATCGGTCTCCTTACTATTCCTCAGTGAGATGGAGGATAAAAGTCGTTAGGATACAGGGTAAAGGATAAATTTGTGATGGATAAAAATGTTACTATAATATTTACTAGAAAAATGGATGTCATATTTGAGTAAACTGTCTAATTTTAATAAAAATATTAGTAATTTTACACTTAACTTATTAAATCCACAAATTTTATATAAATAAGTAATTGCACGTGGAAATATTTTGCTTATAATTATTGTCTATTATTAAAAATATCTTTGACTAATATAACTGACAGCTGACGATAGTGCGTAAATAATCAGAACTGGCAAATTACAACTCAACGTATATTGTTTCACGAAAGCAGAGTAGGGTAGTAACTGAATTTTTTGTGCATATTAGGCTGTGTCAGTTCATCGAGATATTTCGAGTTCAAGATATGACGTCAGAGGTCTGGAGGAACAAGAAACATACGACACAATGTTATTCTTACCGGGAAGAAAACTTGTTTCCACTTTCATAAATTTTATTCATACTTTGAACATTGGAAAACGCTTGTTGACATCTAATAAAATTAACATGTGTGTTGATAATTAATTTTGTAATATATTTGATTCAATTGCATTTATAGATTCTCTGAATTCGTGATAAAATATAAATTTTGAGGTTAGGGGTGTTTTTTTACTAACTTGAAATCTTTTACTGCTGCGGTAATTCCCACTTAAAATATATATTTTATATCTTTTTTAATAACATGCATACTGGATATTGTTTAATAATGTTAAAATGTAAAATGAGATTAGTAAACAAACTTTTCTAACCTCAATATTTATATTTAATCACGAATTCAGAGAATCTATCAATGCAAATGAATCAAATATATAACAAAATTAATTATCAACACACATGTTAATTTTATTAGATGTCAGCAAGCGTTTTCCAATGTTCAAAGTATGAATAAAATTTATGAAAGTGGAAACAAATTTTCTTCCCCGTAAGAATAACATTGTGTCGTATGTTTCTTGTTCCTCCAGACCTCTTACGTCATATCTTGAACTCGAAATATCTCGATGAACTGACACAGCCTAATATGCACAAAAAATTCAGTTACTACCCAACTCTGCTTTCGTGAAACAATATACAGACGTTGAGTTGTAATTTGCCAGTTCTGATTATTTACGCACTATCGTCAGCTGCACAGTTTTCTTGTGTGTATCAAATTGATACAAGAATTAAGATCAACTCATGCAACGTTTTGATTCAATATAAGGTATCAAATTGATCCAAATATTTGAATCATTTTCAAGAAATGATCCAGAATATGGGATCATTTTTTGATACCTGAATTGGTATCAAAGTATAACTGTCATGGCTGGCATTCTCTTATTGACAAGTTTATTAATTAATTTATTCACTGCACTGAATATTCAGATATTAAAAATACTTTTATTATGAATTTTAAGAAAGAGATAAGCGAAAACTTATAAATTGCGAGCAATTAAATAAGAAATAATGTATTTCGAAATAAAATGAAATACACTAACCTTTATTTATGTTTATCACATAAGATTTAAGTTAAGTTCACAATCACAACACTTGAAAATTTTTAATTATTTTTATGGTTCAAATAATTATCAATAATTTATTTATTATAAATGAACAAAATTTAAGTAATGCACGCTTGATAAATATTTCTAATGCGTTGTCAATTAATGCAATTAATAATTTCCTATTACACAATATCATAATCGACATATATGACATTTGTAAACAAACAGGGTTGGGAAACAAGAGCCCAAAATATATTCTTTCAAAGCGAATTTCAATCCTACCCAACTCTGCTTTGGACGAACATATTTTGGGCTCTTGTTTCCCAACCCTGTTTGTTTACAAATGTCATATATGTCGATTATGATATTGTGTAATAGGAAATCATTAATTGCATTAATTGACAACGCATTAGAAGTATTTACCAAGCGTGCATTACTTAAATTTTGTTCATTTATAATAAATAAATTAGGGTAAATGCACCAATGGTGGATCAGGCACCAATGGTGGATCAACAGCGTTAAAAAGGTTAAAATAAGCTATTTCTAATTGAACTAAATGTTGCAATCGTTTAGGGGAGGTGTATAGATAAGTTTTATGAAATAAAATCATTTGAAAATATTTATGAAAACAAAGCAATACAACAATTGTTGATTTTATGCTTTTTCACATGAAATCTTAAAAAATAATTGTTTAGTCTAAATTTTTTTAAATTTTCGAGTAGAAAGTAATCAATTCTTTCCATATAGAATACTTTTGGAAAAAAATTTACATCATTAAGTTATTTTTGTGTAGTGTAAAGGGGTAAATGATCCACGACTGGAGCAATGTCATTTTATTGTTGAATGTGGGTGTGAGGGGGTGTAAACGTTACAAGCAGGTCGAAAACTACATGATAGTGTCCTTGAAGACTTGTTAATTCATACTATTGTAAAGATTACCCTATATTTTTCATCTGAAAAAATCTATACACCTTTAAAGTCAAAATAATAAATTTAGTAGGCTTAATTGATCCACCACTGGTGCAGTTACCCTATTGATAATTATTTGAACCACAAAAATAATTAAAAATTTTCAAGTGTTGTGATTGTGAACTTAACTTAAATCTTATGTGATAAACATAAATAAAGGTTAGTGTATTTCATTATATTTCGAAATACATTATTTCTTATTTAATTGCTCGCAATTTATAAGTTTTCGCTTATCTCTTTCTTAAAATTCATAATAAAAGTATTTTTAATATCTGAATATTCAGTGCAGTGAATAAATTAATTAATAAACTTGTCAATAAGAGCATGCCAGCCATGACAGTTATACTTTGATACCAATTCAGGTATCAAAAAATGATCCCATATTCTGGATCATTTCTTGAAAATGATTCAAATATTTGGATCAATTTGATACCTAATATCGAATCAAAACGTTGCATTCCAAAATGATACCATCAAGTTTACAGTGTGTCAGTTATATTAGTCAAAGATATTTTTAATAATAGACAATAATTATAAGCAAACTATTTCCACGTGCAATTAGTTATTTATATAAAATTTGTGGATTTAATAAGTTAAGTGTAAAATTACTAATATTTTTATTAAAATTAGACAGTTGACTCAAATATGACATCCATTTTTCTAGTAATATTTTAGTAACATTTTTATCCATCACAAATTTATCCTTTACCCTGTATCCTAACGACTTTTATCCTCTATCTTTACAACTTTTTACCCATACCTTTTTTTCCGTGAGATAAACGAAATTATATACTATTAAAGGATAAAGCAGTTTGGTGCTAAAATAGTTAGTTTGTTTTTTCCGTGTACTATTACACAAAAGTGTACTATAACTTCATGCCCAAGAATTCATGACAAAAAAATGCAAATCTTTTGTGACTGGTTACATAAAAGCAATGTGCCAGGTACACAGAACCGTCCTGTGCAAAATTTGCTCGGCAATTGATTAGATTTTTTAAAAAATTACTTTCTACTTGTTTAAAATTACACAATAAGGGCTTTTTATTTCAATATCGTGGTTCCTTTACTCATTTCCAAGTGTAATTGAGTGCTATTCTATCATTTGTAGGTCATTATTAATCATTTATCTGCATATTTCATTGATTTTCTGTAGTGGCTTAACCCTGACTACTGTTTTTTTAAAATTGCTTAAAACTCCGAAACTTTTGGTCAAATATTTTTACAATGTTCGGTAAAAACATTGCATTTTAGTAGATCTCTTGAACGATAAGCGAGAAATCTCGAAATTCGGCCTACAGGGGAAGTTATAAAGAAAAGTCAAAACTATGGCCAACTCTGACTACTATCCCCTACTACTTTGTAAACATTCAGTGTGTTCAAACAATTTTTTTTTATAAACAAAAAATTTATAAATCAAAAAAGGCCAATTGGGCCTTCAAATACGCCTAGTTAGCTTCATAAATTCACTGGAATCTATTTTGAAATTAAATTCTTTAAAAGTTATACATTTTTCGCAAATTTTGTGTTTTTTTTTGTTTTTGTAACTTTTTTGACCATATTTTTGATTCAATGGAGAAACAAAAAACGCTGTCTTCTTCCTCATTAAAAAATAAAGAAAATGCGATATTATAAAGATATTTTGTATTAAATACAAACATTCTATACCAACGAAACAATTTTTGTGTGGTTTTCTACCCCAATTGTGCTTTTACGTAAGAGCCAACATTTTTTAAAATGAAAAATTTTATAATGTTTTGCTTAAAAAATATTTCTTAGAGTTTTCATTAATTAACAAATTAAAAAAATATATTTTTAGGCAAAAAATTTTAGAATTTTTCATTTTAAAAAATTATTTTTTTAAAACTCGTTTATCATAAACGTTGCGTACTTCAGTTTCGTAAAATTTTGAAATTTTTAATTTTAATTATTTGGTTCAATCTAACCTTTTATAACCCTTCGCATTCTGTAAGCATATAGCAAATAGTTTATCTAAGAGAGCAATAATGTTCAAAAAACGAAATTTCAAAGTTTGATTTTTTACTGCTTGTCTATTATTGTCATTTTTATAAATTTGTTACAATCAAATCCCAGCTCCCCTAATTTATTCATATAATTTATAATTAATAATTAGTGATTAAAGAACTTTTTTTTCAGCAAGATAATCCTTTGTATAAACAAGCAACAACAACATTTGATAATCCTACGTTCAGTAGTCTCTACAAGGATTCATATTCTGACGATTAAAATTTTTTTACATAGGTGACAATAATAATGTAAAAAATAGTTTTTAACAAACTATCAAACGATATTTTAAATATATATATATTAGTATTCTCATATTTTTGTGTGCAGTTATTCAAAGAAAACATAAATAATGCTCATCGCATCAAGTGAATAAGAAGAATACCTACCGATGATATATTCTGAGAAAAAAACTCCTTTGTTTCATTTTTGGACTTGACTCCTTAATTAAGATATTTTTTTTCAAGACAAGGCTTCGACACTTGACCATTATATTCTCTTCTTGGAATTTTTTCAAGTATAAAATCAATTTTTACTTTCATACTACCAGCGGTATAATTCTTTAGCTTTGCAGCAATAATTCAACAATAAGATGATGAGGGGTCAAAGAATAATAATCGGAAGAAGAAAATAAACGAAAATGTCTATGTAATAATTATTGTTCAAGTAAACAGTAATTATTAATTTTGAACAAGCATAAACGGAAACAATTGAGAACGAGACAATTCATTTATGTATATGATTAAATATTATACGAAAAAAAGGAGGGAAAAACAAAAATAATGATACAAAGAATTAAATTATTCCTGCTATTTTTTTCCATAGCAATTATTGGAAAATTATTATTAAAATTACTTAAAAATGAAAATTATTTAAAGTAATTTTTTGTTAGAATTAAATGAAAATTAATTTTCTATTTAAAAATACTCATTTCCTTCCAGTTGCAAATGTGTATTTTTTTCTATGAAAATTTCTTTTTGAAGTTAATATTTTCTTTTTATTTTCTGCAAATAAATTACAACTGAATCCAGTTACTGGCGCTGTGGAATGAAGGCGAACTAAGTGAATGTAAGCCATGTTGTTTAATTATTATACTGAGAAACGACCAATCCGCTTCATGCGACTTAATGTACTCCCCTTGTGAGGCAGTCTCTTCCTTTCTACAACATAGTCGTTGATTCCTTTTTTTTCTTGCTTTGTATCAATTAGCAAAAATTATATTCTACTATTCTTTTTAACACTCTATTTTATTGACAAATATTATTAAAATTATTTTTTCCTTATTATTACTATTATTATTTACTATTATTATTTACTATTATGTTGTTACTAATTCACAGTAAATACCAGTTGCCAACTCACATAAAGTTTTCTGAACGGGAAAAATTTTAACGTGTTGTAAGAACCTGAAACTATTATTGGCGGGTTTCAGGACCTCAATTATTCAAAATTTGTAAAAGTTATTCACGATTAAACTTGAGAGCAAGGTCACACAGAAACTGTATTTGCACTGAGGGTTAAAAAGTTTTTTATGTTTATTAACAAACATTGACAATAACAACAAACTTCACTATTACAGTATTATCAAATAAATTTTTACATGAAACAAATAATGTTTATTTGAAATAACTAAACTGTATTTCAAACAAATATCATTTAATTGACTCGAATAAAAATTATTTGGTTCAAGTAAATATTTATTTGATAATAGACAAGTAACCGATTATTTATTGAATAAAATAAATTTTTTTTCAGTGCATAGAATATAAATGTGTCTAACTAATACTGACCTTTGCTACTTTTTATTATACGGGAAAACCAAGAATTAGAGTAAATGTCCCTATTACCGAAGTTTTAATTGCTTTTCAAATTAATAAAATTTTGTGACAATAATAAAAAACTAATATAAAATTTTTAATGTAATATTTCATTTTCTGTTAATTAATTGAGATATTTTTGTAATATATCTTAAACCTAAATTTATTTGTTAAATAAATTAATGAAATTATTCTGTCACGATTTCGTGAAAAATCAATTGTTTTCTTACACGAAAACAGTTAAGAAAACGCCGTTTTAACATATCATTCTTTTTAACTGTATTTTAATCTTTTTAAATGCAAACATTTTTATAATATTACAAATATTGTATATTACGTTTATAAAATAAATAGATTTAATTAGTCGGAAATCAGTTCTAATTTTTTACAATTGTCCCGATTACCGATGCACTAGCAGCAGCTTCAACGCGTTCATTTAACATTTCATGTCAATCGTTATTTAGGGGCCATCCAAAAATTACGATGCACTATTTTTCATCATTTTCAAATCCACCTAGCCTTCCCCATGTTGCACATTTTGCATACATTAGCGCCATTTTTTCTATTGAACGTTGCAAATCGTTGATCCCCTCCCCACCCCTTCAAGTGCAAAGTAATTTATGGATGGCCCCAATCTATGCTTATTTGTGCTTACTGTTGAAAAACAGATAATTTCTCGTTCTAAGTTCCATTAGGTGAGTTTTTAGTTGTCACTGCGCATAGTGTCTACCTGAAAATTCGCACTTAGGATCATGTTTATTACTGTAAGCGAGACGCAGCTTTCAGGTATGAATCCTCAAGTTAGTCAGGATTGAACCTTCAACAGGAAAACTGCGTTTTCTCGGTCCAATGCTTTAACACAATTTTGTATTCTCTTTATACTTAATAAATTTTATCATTCTTTAATTAAAGTGTGTCTTTAATTTTGGTAAAAACCCAACAGGTTATGCGCCCAGCACGCTTCCACTGCGCGGCGGTAATTTGTTAAGTGCAAGTTTATAAGAGAAAATACATAAAGCAAGTGTTTAAGTGAACAGTTATTTTATTTGGTGAAAGTGTAGAAAAAAATTGACAGCCAAATCCAAGTAGAGGAAGACACCTGTTACCAACAAAAAGCCATCCAAAATCATAAAAAAGTTCCCAAAAAAATTCAATTTTTCTTAGGAAGACGATTTCAATGCAATTTCTTGTAGAACATACACCTAAAAGTGTAGAAAAAAATTGACAGCCAAAAACAAGTGGAGGAAGACCCCTGTTACCACCAAAAAGTCATCCAACCCATAAATCCAAAAAAATAAAAAAGTTCCCAAAAAATTTCAATTTTCCTTAGGCGGACTATTTTATTGCAATTTCTTGCACAAAATACACCTAAAAGTGTAGAAAAAAATCGACAGCCAAATCCGAGTAGAAGAAGACACCTATTACCACCAAAAAGTCATCCAACACATAAATCCAAAAAAATAAAAAAGGTCCCAAAAAAATTCAATTTTTCTTAGACTGACTATTTTATTGCAATTTCTTGCACAAAATACACCTAAAAGTGTAGAAAAAAATCGACAGCCAAATCCGAGTAGAAGAAGACACCTATTACCACCAAAAAGTCATCCAACACATAAATCCAAAAAAATAAAAAAGGTCCCAAAAAAATTCAATTTTTCTTAGACTGACTATTTTATTGCAATTTCTTGCACAAAATACACCTAAAAGTGTAGAAAAAAATCGACAGCCAAATCCGAGTAGAGGAAGACACCTATTACCACCAAAAAGTCATCCAACCCATAAATCCAAAAAAATAAAAAAGTTCCCAAAAAAATTCAATTTTTCTTCAGCGGACTATTTTATTGCAATTTCTTGCACAAAATACACCTAAAAGTGTAGAAAAAAATCGAAAGCCAAATCCGAGTAGAGGAAGACACCTATTACCACCAAAAAGTCATCCAACCCATAAATCCAAAAAAATAAAAAAGTTCCCAAAAAAATTCAATTTTTCTTCGGCGGACTATTTTATTGCGATTTCTTGCACAAAATACACCTAAAACTGTAGAAAAAAATCGAAAGCCAAATCCGAGTAGAGGAAGACACCTATTACCACCAAAAAGTCATCCAACCCATAAATCCAAAAAAATAAAAAAGTTCCCAAAAAAATTCAATTTTTCTTAGGCGGACTATTTTATTGCAATTTCTTGCACAAAATACACCTAAAAGTGTAGAAAAAAATCGACAGCCAAATCCGAGTAGAGGAAGACACCTATTACCACCAAAAAGTCATCCAACCCATAAATCCAAAAAAATAAAAAAGGTCCCAAAAAAATTCAATTTTTCTTAGACTGACTATTTTATTGCAATTTCTTGCACAAAATACACCTAAAAGTGTAGAAAGAAATCGACAGCCAAATCCGAGTAGAGGAAGACACCTATTACCACCAAAAAGTCATCCAACCCATAAATCCAAAAAAATGAAAAAGTTCCCAAAAAAATTCAATTTTTCTTAGGCTGACTATTTTATTGCAATTTCTTGCACAAAATACACCTAAAAGTGTAGAAAAAAATCGAAAGCCAAATCCGAGTAGAGGAAGACACCTATTACCACCAAAAAGTCATCCAACCCATAAATCCAAAAAAATAAAAAAGTTCCCAAAAAAAATTCAATTTTTCTTCGGCGGACTATTTTATTGCAATTTCTTGCACAAAATACACCTAAAAGTGTAGAAAAAAATCGAAAGCCAAATCCGAGTAGAGGAAGACACCTATTACCACCAAAAAGTCATCCAACCCATAAATCCAAAAAAATAAAAAAGTTCCCAAAAAAATTCAATTTTTCTTAGGCGGACTATTTTATTGCAATTTCTTGCACAAAATACACCTAAAAGTGTAGAAAAAAATCGACAGCCAAATCCGAGTAGAAGAAGACACCTATTACCACCAAAAAGTCATCCAACCCATAAATCCAAAAAAATAAAAAAGGTCCCAAAAAAATTCAATTTTTCTTAGACTGACTATTTTATTGCAATTTCTTGCACAAAATACACCTAAAAGTGTAGAAAAAAATCGACAGCCAAATCCGAGTAGAAGAAGACACCTATTACCACCAAAAAGTCATCCAACCCATAAATCCAAAAAAATAAAAAAGGTCCCAAAAAAATTCAATTTTTCTTAGACTGACTATTTTATTGCAATTTCTTGCACAAAATACACCTAAAAGTGTAGAAAGAAATCGACAGCCAAATCCGAGTAGAGGAAGACACCTATTACCACCAAAAAGTCATCCAACCCATAAATCCAAAAAAATAAAAAAGTTCCCAAAAAAATTCAATTTTTCTTAGGCGGACTATTTTATTGCAATTTCTTGCACAAAATACACCTAAAAGTGTAGAAAAAATACGACAGCCAAATCCGAGTTGAGGAAGACACCTATTACCATCAAAAAGTCATCCAACCCATAAATCCAAAAAAATAAAAAAATTCCCAAAAAAATTCAATTTTTCTAGGCGGACTATTTTATTGCAATTTCTTGCACAAAATACACCTAAAAGTGTAGAAAAAATACGACAGCCAAATCCGAGTAGAAGAAGACACCTATTACCACCAAAAAGTCATCCAACCCATAAATCCAAAAAAATAAAAAAGGTCCCAAAAAAATTCAATTTTTCTTAGACTGACTATTTTATTGCAATTTCTTGCACAAAATACACCTAAAAGTGTAGAAAAAAATCGAAAGCCAAATCCGAGTAGAGGAAGACACCTATTACCACCAAAAAGTCATCCAACCCATAAATCCAAAAAAATAAAAAAGTTCCCAAAAAAATTCAATTTTTCTTAGGCGGACTATTTTATTGCAATTTCTTGCACAAAATACACCTAAAAGTGTAGAAAAAAATCGACAGCCAAATCCGAGTAGAAGAAGACACCTATTACCACCAAAAAGTCATCCAACCCATAAATCCAAAAAAATAAAAAAGGTCCCAAAAAAATTCAATTTTTCTTAGACTGACTATTTTATTGCAATTTCTTGCACAAAATACACCTAAAAGTGTAGAAAGAAATCGACAGCCAAATCCGAGTAGAGGAAGACACCTATTACCACCAAAAAGTCATCCAACCCATAAATCCAAAAAAATAAAAAAGTTCCCAAAAAAATTCAATTTTTCTTAGGCGGACTATTTTATTGCAATTTCTTGCACAAAATACACCTAAAAGTGTAGAAAAAAATCGACAGCCAAATCCGAGTAGAAGAAGACACCTATTACCACCAAAAAGTCATCCAACCCATAAATCCAAAAAAATAAAAAAGGTCCCAAAAAAATTCAATTTTTCTTAGACTGACTATTTTATTGCAATTTCTTGCACAAAATACACCTAAAAGTGTAGAAAGAAATCGACAGCCAAATCCGAGTAGAGGAAGACACCTATTACCACCAAAAAGTCATCCAACCCATAAATCCAAAAAAATAAAAAAGTTCCTAAAAAAATTCAATTTTTCTTAGGCTGACTATTTTATTGCAATTTCTTGCACAAAATACACCTAAAAGTGTAGAAAAAATACGACAGCCAAATCCGAGTAGAGGAAGACACCTATTACCACCAAAAAGTCATCCAACCCATAAATCCAAAAAAATAAAAAAATTCCCAAAAAAATTCAATTTTTCTAGGCGGACTATTTTATTGCAATTTCTTGCACAAAATACACCTAAAAGTGTAGAAAAAAATCGACAGCCAAATCCGAGTAGAGGAAGACACCTATTACCACCAAAAAGTCATCCAACCCATAAATCCAAATAAATAAAAAAGGTCCCAAAAAAATTCAATTTTTCTTAGACTGACTATTTTATTGCAATTTCTTGCACAAAATACACCTAAAAGTGTAGAAAGAAATCGACAGCCAAATCCGAGTAGAGGAAGACAGCTATTACCACCAAAAAGTCATCCAACCCATAAATCCAAAAAAATAAAAAAGTTCCCAAAAAAATTCAATTTTTCTTAGGCTGACTATTTTATTGCAATTTCTTGCACAAAATACACCTAAAAGTGTGGAAAAAAATCGAGAGCCAAATCCGAGTAGAGGAAGACACCTATTACCACCAAAAAGTCATCCAACCCATAAATCCAAAAAAATGAAAAAGTTCCCAAAAAAATTCAATTTTTCTTCGGCGGACTATTTTATTGCAATTTCTTGCACAAAATACACCTAAAAGTGTAGAAAAAAATCGAAAGCCAAATCCGAGTAGAGGAAGACACCTATTACCACCAAAAAGTCATCCAACCCATAAATCCAAAAAAATAAAAAAGTTCCCAAAAAAATTCAATTTTTCTTAGGCGGACTATTTTATTGCAATTTCTTGCACAAAATACACCTAAAAGTGTAGAAAAAAATCGACAGCCAAATCCGAGTAGAGGAAGACACCTATTACCACCAAAAAGTCATCCAACCCATAAATCCAAAAAAATAAAAAAGTTCCCAAAAAAATTCAATTTTTCTTAGGCGGACTATTTTATTGCAATTTCTTGCACAAAATACACCTAAAAGTGTAGAAAAAAATCGACAGCCAAATCCGAGTAGAGGAAGACACCTATTACCACCAAAAAGTCATCCAACCCATAAATCCAAAAAAATAAAAAAGTTCCCAAAAAAATTCAATTTTTCTTAGGCGGACTATTTTATTGCAATTTCTTGCACAAAATACACCTAAAAGTGTAGAAAAAAATCGACAGCCAAATCCGAGTAGAGGAAGACACCTATTACCACCAAAAAGTCATCCAACCCATAAATCCAAAAAAATAAAAAAGTTCCCAAAAAAATTCAATTTTTCTTAGGCGGACTATTTTATTGCAATTTCTTGCACAAAATACACCTAAAAGTGTAGAAAAAAATCGACAGCCAAATCCGAGTAGAGGAAGACACCTATTACCACCAAAAAGTCATCCAACCCATAAATCCAAAAAAATAAAAAAGTTCCCAAAAAAATTCAATTTTTCTTAGGCGGACTATTTTATTGCAATTTCTTGCACAAAATACACCTAAAAGTGTAGAAAAAAATCGACAGCCAAATCCGAGTAGAGGAAGACACCTATTACCACCAAAAAGTCATCCAACCCATAAATCCAAAAAAATAAAAAAGTTCCCAAAAAAATTCAATTTTTCTTAGGCGGACTATTTTATTGCAATTTCTTGCACAAAATACACCTAAAAGTGTAGAAAAAAATCGACAGCCAAATCCGAGTAGAGGAAGACACCTATTACCACCAAAAAGTCATCCAACCCATAAATCCAAAAAAATAAAAAAGTTCCCAAAAAAATTCAATTTTTCTTAGGCGGACTATTTTATTGCAATTTCTTGCACAAAATACACCTAAAAGTGTAGAAAAAAATCGACAGCCAAATCCGAGTAGAGGAAGACACCTATTACCACCAAAAAGTCATCCAACCCATAAATCCAAAAAAATAAAAAAGTTCCCAAAAAAATTCAATTTTTCTTAGGCGGACTATTTTATTGCAATTTCTTGCACAAAATACACCTAAAAGTGTAGAAAAAAATCGACAGCCAAATCCGAGTAGAGGAAGACACCTATTACCACCAAAAAGTCATCCAACCCATAAATCCAAAAAAATAAAAAAGTTCCCAAAAAAATTCAATTTTTCTTAGGCGGACTATTTTATTGCAATTTCTTGCACAAAATACACCTAAAAGTGTAGAAAAAAATCGACAGCCAAATCCGAGTAGAGGAAGACACCTATTACCACCAAAAAGTCATCCAACCCATAAATCCAAAAAAATAAAAAAGTTCCCAAAAAAATTCAATTTTTCTTAGGCGGACTATTTTATTGCAATTTCTTGCACAAAATACACCTAAAAGTGTAGAAAAAAATCGACAGCCAAATCCGAGTAGAGGAAGACACCTATTACCACCAAAAAGTCATCCAACCCATAAATCCAAAAAAATAAAAAAGTTCCCAAAAAAATTCAATTTTTCTTAGGCGGACTATTTTATTGCAATTTCTTGCACAAAATACACCTAAAAGTGTAGAAAAAAATCGACAGCCAAATCCGAGTAGAGGAAGACACCTATTACCACCAAAAAGTCATCCAACCCATAAATCCAAAAAAATAAAAAAGTTCCCAAAAAAATTCAATTTTTCTTAGGCGGACTATTTTATTGCAATTTCTTGCACAAAATACACCTAAAAGTGTAGAAAAAAATCGACAGCCAAATCCGAGTAGAGGAAGACACCTATTACCACCAAAAAGTCATCCAACCCATAAATCCAAAAAAATAAAAAAGTTCCCAAAAAAATTCAATTTTTCTTAGGCGGACTATTTTATTGCAATTTCTTGCACAAAATACACCTAAAAGTGTAGAAAAAAATCGACAGCCAAATCCGAGTAGAGGAAGACACCTATTACCACCAAAAAGTCATCCAACCCATAAATCCAAAAAAATAAAAAAGTTCCCAAAAAAATTCAATTTTTCTTAGGCGGACTATTTTATTGCAATTTCTTGCACAAAATACACCTAAAAGTGTAGAAAAAAATCGACAGCCAAATCCGAGTAGAGGAAGACACCTATTACCACCAAAAAGTCATCCAACCCATAAATCCAAAAAAATAAAAAAGTTCCCAAAAAAATTCAATTTTTCTTAGGCGGACTATTTTATTGCAATTTCTTGCACAAAATACACCTAAAAGTGTAGAAAAAAATCGACAGCCAAATCCGAGTAGAGGAAGACACCTATTACCACCAAAAAGTCATCCAACCCATAAATCCAAAAAAATAAAAAAGTTCCCAAAAAAATTCAATTTTTCTTAGGCGGACTATTTTATTGCAATTTCTTGCACAAAATACACCTAAAAGTGTAGAAAAAAATCGACAGCCAAATCCGAGTAGAGGAAGACACCTATTACCACCAAAAAGTCATCCAACCCATAAATCCAAAAAAATAAAAAAGTTCCCAAAAAAATTCAATTTTTCTTAGGCGGACTATTTTATTGCAATTTCTTGCACAAAATACACCTAAAAGTGTAGAAAAAAATCGACAGCCAAATCCGAGTAGAGGAAGACACCTATTACCACCAAAAAGTCATCCAACCCATAAATCCAAAAAAATAAAAAAGTTCCCAAAAAAATTCAATTTTTCTTAGGCGGACTATTTTATTGCAATTTCTTGCACAAAATACACCTAAAAGTGTAGAAAAAAATCGACAGCCAAATCCGAGTAGAGGAAGACACCTATTACCACCAAAAAGTCATCCAACCCATAAATCCAAAAAAATAAAAAAGTTCCCAAAAAAATTCAATTTTTCTTAGGCGGACTATTTTATTGCAATTTCTTGCACAAAATACACCTAAAAGTGTAGAAAAAAATCGACAGCCAAATCCGAGTAGAGGAAGACACCTATTACCACCAAAAAGTCATCCAACCCATAAATCCAAAAAAATAAAAAAGTTCCCAAAAAAATTCAATTTTTCTTAGGCGGACTATTTTATTGCAATTTCTTGCACAAAATACACCTAAAAGTGTAGAAAAAAATCGACAGCCAAATCCGAGTAGAGGAAGACACCTATTACCACCAAAAAGTCATCCAACCCATAAATCCAAAAAAATAAAAAAGTTCCCAAAAAAATTCAATTTTTCTTAGGCGGACTATTTTATTGCAATTTCTTGCACAAAATACACCTAAAAGTGTAGAAAAAAATCGACAGCCAAATCCGAGTAGAGGAAGACACCTATTACCACCAAAAAGTCATCCAACCCATAAATCCAAAAAAATAAAAAAGTTCCCAAAAAAATTCAATTTTTCTTAGGCGGACTATTTTATTGCAATTTCTTGCACAAAATACACCTAAAAGTGTAGAAAAAAATCGACAGCCAAATCCGAGTAGAGGAAGACACCTATTACCACCAAAAAGTCATCCAACCCATAAATCCAAAAAAATAAAAAAGTTCCCAAAAAAATTCAATTTTTCTTAGGCGGACTATTTTATTGCAATTTCTTGCACAAAATACACCTAAAAGTGTAGAAAAAAATCGACAGCCAAATCCGAGTAGAGGAAGACACCTATTACCACCAAAAAGTCATCCAACCCATAAATCCAAAAAAATAAAAAAGTTCCCAAAAAAATTCAATTTTTCTTAGGCGGACTATTTTATTGCAATTTCTTGCACAAAATACACCTAAAAGTGTAGAAAAAAATCGACAGCCAAATCCGAGTAGAGGAAGACACCTATTACCACCAAAAAGTCATCCAACCCATAAATCCAAAAAAATAAAAAAGTTCCCAAAAAAATTCAATTTTTCTTAGGCGGACTATTTTATTGCAATTTCTTGCACAAAATACACCTAAAAGTGTAGAAAAAAATCGACAGCCAAATCCGAGTAGAGGAAGACACCTATTACCACCAAAAAGTCATCCAACCCATAAATCCAAAAAAATAAAAAAGTTCCCAAAAAAATTCAATTTTTCTTAGGCGGACTATTTTATTGCAATTTCTTGCACAAAATACACCTAAAAGTGTAGAAAAAAATCGACAGCCAAATCCGAGTAGAGGAAGACACCTATTACCACCAAAAAGTCATCCAACCCATAAATCCAAAAAAATAAAAAAGTTCCCAAAAAAATTCAATTTTTCTTAGGCGGACTATTTTATTGCAATTTCTTGCACAAAATACACCTAAAAGTGTAGAAAAAAATCGACAGCCAAATCCGAGTAGAGGAAGACACCTATTACCACCAAAAAGTCATCCAACCCATAAATCCAAAAAAATAAAAAAGTTCCCAAAAAAATTCAATTTTTCTTAGGCGGACTATTTTATTGCAATTTCTTGCACAAAATACACCTAAAAGTGTAGAAAAAAATCGACAGCCAAATCCGAGTAGAGGAAGACACCTATTACCACCAAAAAGTCATCCAACCCATAAATCCAAAAAAATAAAAAAGTTCCCAAAAAAATTCAATTTTTCTTAGGCGGACTATTTTATTGCAATTTCTTGCACAAAATACACCTAAAAGTGTAGAAAAAAATCGACAGCCAAATCCGAGTAGAGGAAGACACCTATTACCACCAAAAAGTCATCCAACCCATAAATCCAAAAAAATAAAAAAGTTCCCAAAAAAATTCAATTTTTCTTAGGCGGACTATTTTATTGCAATTTCTTGCACAAAATACACCTAAAAGTGTAGAAAAAAATCGACAGCCAAATCCGAGTAGAGGAAGACACCTATTACCACCAAAAAGTCATCCAACCCATAAATCCAAAAAAAAAAAAAGTTCCCAAAAAAATTCAATTTTTCTTAGGCGGACTATTTTATTGCAATTTCTTGCACAAAATACACCTAAAAGTGTAGAAAAAAATCGACAGCCAAATCCGAGTAGAGGAAGACACCTATTACCACCAAAAAGTCATCCAACCCATAAATCCAAAAAAATAAAAAAGTTCCCAAAAAAATTCAATTTTTCTTAGGCGGACTATTTTATTGCAATTTCTTGCACAAAATACACCTAAAAGTGTAGAAAAAAATCGACAGCCAAATCCGAGTAGAGGAAGACACCTATTACCACCAAAAAGTCATCCAACCCATAAATCCAAAAAAATAAAAAAGTTCCCAAAAAAATTCAATTTTTCTTAGGCGGACTATTTTATTGCAATTTCTTGCACAAAATACACCTAAAAGTGTAGAAAAAAATCGACAGCCAAATCCGAGTAGAGGAAGACACCTATTACCACCAAAAAGTCATCCAACCCATAAATCCAAAAAAATAAAAAAGTTCCCAAAAAAATTCAATTTTTCTTAGGCGGACTATTTTATTGCAATTTCTTGCACAAAATACACCTAAAAGTGTAGAAAAAAATCGACAGCCAAATCCGAGTAGAGGAAGACACCTATTACCACCAAAAAGTCATCCAACCCATAAATCCAAAAAAATAAAAAAGTTCCCAAAAAAATTCAATTTTTCTTAGGCGGACTATTTTATTGCAATTTCTTGCACAAAATACACCTAAAAGTGTAGAAAAAAATCGACAGCCAAATCCGAGTAGAGGAAGACACCTATTACCACCAAAAAGTCATCCAACCCATAAATCCAAAAAAATAAAAAAGTTCCCAAAAAAATTCAATTTTTCTTAGGCGGACTATTTTATTGCAATTTCTTGCACAAAATACACCTAAAAGTGTAGAAAAAAATCGACAGCCAAATCCGAGTAGAGGAAGACACCTATTACCACCAAAAAGTCATCCAACCCATAAATCCAAAAAAATAAAAAAGTTCCCAAAAAAATTCAATTTTTCTTAGGCGGACTATTTTATTGCAATTTCTTGCACAAAATACACCTAAAAGTGTAGAAAAAAATCGACAGCCAAATCCGAGTAGAGGAAGACACCTATTACCACCAAAAAGTCATCCAACCCATAAATCCAAAAAAATAAAAAAGTTCCCAAAAAAATTCAATTTTTCTTAGGCGGACTATTTTATTGCAATTTCTTGCACAAAATACACCTAAAAGTGTAGAAAAAAATCGACAGCCAAATCCGAGTAGAGGAAGACACCTATTACCACCAAAAAGTCATCCAACCCATAAATCCAAAAAAATAAAAAAGTTCCCAAAAAAATTCAATTTTTCTTAGGCGGACTATTTTATTGCAATTTCTTGCACAAAATACACCTAAAAGTGTAGAAAAAAATCGACAGCCAAATCCGAGTAGAGGAAGACACCTATTACCACCAAAAAGTCATCCAACCCATAAATCCAAAAAAATAAAAAAGTTCCCAAAAAAATTCAATTTTTCTTAGGCGGACTATTTTATTGCAATTTCTTGCACAAAATACACCTAAAAGTGTAGAAAAAAATCGACAGCCAAATCCGAGTAGAGGAAGACACCTATTACCACCAAAAAGTCATCCAACCCATAAATCCAAAAAAATAAAAAAGTTCCCAAAAAAATTCAATTTTTCTTAGGCGGACTATTTTATTGCAATTTCTTGCACAAAATACACCTAAAAGTGTAGAAAAAAATCGACAGCCAAATCCGAGTAGAGGAAGACACCTATTACCACCAAAAAGTCATCCAACCCATAAATCCAAAAAAATAAAAAAGTTCCCAAAAAAATTCAATTTTTCTTAGGCGGACTATTTTATTGCAATTTCTTGCACAAAATACACCTAAAAGTGTAGAAAAAAATCGACAGCCAAATCCGAGTAGAGGAAGACACCTATTACCACCAAAAAGTCATCCAACCCATAAATCCAAAAAAATAAAAAAGTTCCCAAAAAAATTCAATTTTTCTTAGGCGGACTATTTTATTGCAATTTCTTGCACAAAATACACCTAAAAGTGTAGAAAAAAATCGACAGCCAAATCCGAGTAGAGGAAGACACCTATTACCACCAAAAAGTCATCCAACCCATAAATCCAAAAAAATAAAAAAGTTCCCAAAAAAATTCAATTTTTCTTAGGCGGACTATTTTATTGCAATTTCTTGCACAAAATACACCTAAAAGTGTAGAAAAAAATCGACAGCCAAATCCGAGTAGAGGAAGACACCTATTACCACCAAAAAGTCATCCAACCCATAAATCCAAAAAAATAAAAAAGTTCCCAAAAAAATTCAATTTTTCTTAGGCGGACTATTTTATTGCAATTTCTTGCACAAAATACACCTAAAAGTGTAGAAAAAAATCGACAGCCAAATCCGAGTAGAGGAAGACACCTATTACCACCAAAAAGTCATCCAACCCATAAATCCAAAAAAATAAAAAAGTTCCCAAAAAAATTCAATTTTTCTTAGGCGGACTATTTTATTGCAATTTCTTGCACAAAATACACCTAAAAGTGTAGAAAAAAATCGACAGCCAAATCCGAGTAGAGGAAGACACCTATTACCACCAAAAAGTCATCCAACCCATAAATCCAAAAAAATAAAAAAGTTCCCAAAAAAATTCAATTTTTCTTAGGCGGACTATTTTATTGCAATTTCTTGCACAAAATACACCTAAAAGTGTAGAAAAAAATCGACAGCCAAATCCGAGTAGAGGAAGACACCTATTACCACCAAAAAGTCATCCAACCCATAAATCCAAAAAAATAAAAAAGTTCCCAAAAAAATTCAATTTTTCTTAGGCGGACTATTTTATTGCAATTTCTTGCACAAAATACACCTAAAAGTGTAGAAAAAAATCGACAGCCAAATCCGAGTAGAGGAAGACACCTATTACCACCAAAAAGTCATCCAACCCATAAATCCAAAAAAATAAAAAAGTTCCCAAAAAAATTCAATTTTTCTTAGGCGGACTATTTTATTGCAATTTCTTGCACAAAATACACCTAAAAGTGTAGAAAAAAATCGACAGCCAAATCCGAGTAGAGGAAGACACCTATTACCACCAAAAAGTCATCCAACCCATAAATCCAAAAAAATAAAAAAGTTCCCAAAAAAATTCAATTTTTCTTAGGCGGACTATTTTATTGCAATTTCTTGCACAAAATACACCTAAAAGTGTAGAAAAAAATCGACAGCCAAATCCGAGTAGAGGAAGACACCTATTACCACCAAAAAGTCATCCAACCCATAAATCCAAAAAAATAAAAAAGTTCCCAAAAAAATTCAATTTTTCTTAGGCGGACTATTTTATTGCAATTTCTTGCACAAAATACACCTAAAAGTGTAGAAAAAAATCGACAGCCAAATCCGAGTAGAGGAAGACACCTATTACCACCAAAAAGTCATCCAACCCATAAATCCAAAAAAATAAAAAAGTTCCCAAAAAAATTCAATTTTTCTTAGGCGGACTATTTTATTGCAATTTCTTGCACAAAATACACCTAAAAGTGTAGAAAAAAATCGACAGCCAAATCCGAGTAGAGGAAGACACCTATTACCACCAAAAAGTCATCCAACCCATAAATCCAAAAAAATAAAAAAGTTCCCAAAAAAATTCAATTTTTCTTAGGCGGACTATTTTATTGCAATTTCTTGCACAAAATACACCTAAAAGTGTAGAAAAAAATCGACAGCCAAATCCGAGTAGAGGAAGACACCTATTACCACCAAAAAGTCATCCAACCCATAAATCCAAAAAAATAAAAAAGTTCCCAAAAAAATTCAATTTTTCTTAGGCGGACTATTTTATTGCAATTTCTTGCACAAAATACACCTAAAAGTGTAGAAAAAAATCGACAGCCAAATCCGAGTAGAGGAAGACACCTATTACCACCAAAAAGTCATCCAACCCATAAATCCAAAAAAATAAAAAAGTTCCCAAAAAAATTCAATTTTTCTTAGGCGGACTATTTTATTGCAATTTCTTGCACAAAATACACCTAAAAGTGTAGAAAAAAATCGACAGCCAAATCCGAGTAGAGGAAGACACCTATTACCACCAAAAAGTCATCCAACCCATAAATCCAAAAAAATAAAAAAGTTCCCAAAAAAATTCAATTTTTCTTAGGCGGACTATTTTATTGCAATTTCTTGCACAAAATACACCTAAAAGTGTAGAAAAAAATCGACAGCCAAATCCGAGTAGAGGAAGACACCTATTACCACCAAAAAGTCATCCAACCCATAAATCCAAAAAAATAAAAAAGTTCCCAAAAAAATTCAATTTTTCTTAGGCGGACTATTTTATTGCAATTTCTTGCACAAAATACACCTAAAAGTGTAGAAAAAAATCGACAGCCAAATCCGAGTAGAGGAAGACACCTATTACCACCAAAAAGTCATCCAACCCATAAATCCAAAAAAATAAAAAAGTTCCCAAAAAAATTCAATTTTTCTTAGGCGGACTATTTTATTGCAATTTCTTGCACAAAATACACCTAAAAGTGTAGAAAAAAATCGACAGCCAAATCCGAGTAGAGGAAGACACCTATTACCACCAAAAAGTCATCCAACCCATAAATCCAAAAAAATAAAAAAGTTCCCAAAAAAATTCAATTTTTCTTAGGCGGACTATTTTATTGCAATTTCTTGCACAAAATACACCTAAAAGTGTAGAAAAAAATCGACAGCCAAATCCGAGTAGAGGAAGACACCTATTACCACCAAAAAGTCATCCAACCCATAAATCCAAAAAAATAAAAAAGTTCCCAAAAAAATTCAATTTTTCTTAGGCGGACTATTTTATTGCAATTTCTTGCACAAAATACACCTAAAAGTGTAGAAAAAAATCGACAGCCAAATCCGAGTAGAGGAAGACACCTATTACCACCAAAAAGTCATCCAACCCATAAATCCAAAAAAATAAAAAAGTTCCCAAAAAAATTCAATTTTTCTTAGGCGGACTATTTTATTGCAATTTCTTGCACAAAATACACCTAAAAGTGTAGAAAAAAATCGACAGCCAAATCCGAGTAGAGGAAGACACCTATTACCACCAAAAAGTCATCCAACCCATAAATCCAAAAAAATAAAAAAGTTCCCAAAAAAATTCAATTTTTCTTAGGCGGACTATTTTATTGCAATTTCTTGCACAAAATACACCTAAAAGTGTAGAAAAAAATCGACAGCCAAATCCGAGTAGAGGAAGACACCTATTACCACCAAAAAGTCATCCAACCCATAAATCCAAAAAAATAAAAAAGTTCCCAAAAAAATTCAATTTTTCTTAGGCGGACTATTTTATTGCAATTTCTTGCACAAAATACACCTAAAAGTGTAGAAAAAAATCGACAGCCAAATCCGAGTAGAGGAAGACACCTATTACCACCAAAAAGTCATCCAACCCATAAATCCAAAAAAATAAAAAAGTTCCCAAAAAAATTCAATTTTTCTTAGGCGGACTATTTTATTGCAATTTCTTGCACAAAATACACCTAAAAGTGTAGAAAAAAATCGACAGCCAAATCCGAGTAGAGGAAGACACCTATTACCACCAAAAAGTCATCCAACCCATAAATCCAAAAAAATAAAAAAGTTCCCAAAAAAATTCAATTTTTCTTAGGCGGACTATTTTATTGCAATTTCTTGCACAAAATACACCTAAAAGTGTAGAAAAAAATCGACAGCCAAATCCGAGTAGAGGAAGACACCTATTACCACCAAAAAGTCATCCAACCCATAAATCCAAAAAAATAAAAAAGTTCCCAAAAAAATTCAATTTTTCTTAGGCGGACTATTTTATTGCAATTTCTTGCACAAAATACACCTAAAAGTGTAGAAAAAAATCGACAGCCAAATCCGAGTAGAGGAAGACACCTATTACCACCAAAAAGTCATCCAACCCATAAATCCAAAAAAATAAAAAAGTTCCCAAAAAAATTCAATTTTTCTTAGGCGGACTATTTTATTGCAATTTCTTGCACAAAATACACCTAAAAGTGTAGAAAAAAATCGACAGCCAAATCCGAGTAGAGGAAGACACCTATTACCACCAAAAAGTCATCCAACCCATAAATCCAAAAAAATAAAAAAGTTCCCAAAAAAATTCAATTTTTCTTAGGCGGACTATTTTATTGCAATTTCTTGCACAAAATACACCTAAAAGTGTAGAAAAAAATCGACAGCCAAATCCGAGTAGAGGAAGACACCTATTACCACCAAAAAGTCATCCAACCCATAAATCCAAAAAAATAAAAAAGTTCCCAAAAAAATTCAATTTTTCTTAGGCGGACTATTTTATTGCAATTTCTTGCACAAAATACACCTAAAAGTGTAGAAAAAAATCGACAGCCAAATCCGAGTAGAGGAAGACACCTATTACCACCAAAAAGTCATCCAACCCATAAATCCAAAAAAATAAAAAAGTTCCCAAAAAAATTCAATTTTTCTTAGGCGGACTATTTTATTGCAATTTCTTGCACAAAATACACCTAAAAGTGTAGAAAAAAATCGACAGCCAAATCCGAGTAGAGGAAGACACCTATTACCACCAAAAAGTCATCCAACCCATAAATCCAAAAAAATAAAAAAGTTCCCAAAAAAATTCAATTTTTCTTAGGCGGA